>NW_012101932.1:5078254-5261211 GCF_000951045.1 Mandrillus leucophaeus | reverse complement strand
CTAAGAGTTATTCTTGATTCTTTTTTCTCTTACTTCTTACTCTTTTTTTTTTTTTTTTTAATCAAATCCTGTCAGCTTTGTTTTCATGCTTATTCAGAATTTGACCTCTTAAAAAAATTAACCACTTTCACTGCTATACCACAGTTCACACCATCATCAGCTCTTGTCTGGACTATTGAAATACCTTCTTCTGGCTACTCTTTCTTTTTCACCTCTCATCTATATTTTTTATATTGTCTAACTTGGAAGACTTTGAATTATAGGTTTTGAAGATGAGGACAGGTCTAGGTTAGAGATATAGACGTGGGAGTTGTTAGTAGTTAACATGGTGAAGCTGTAGAAAGAATGAAATCACTAACAGAAGGTGAGTAGAGTTCCTTCATTCATTGAGCCAGGTACTGCACTGGATGGTGGGGCTACCTCAAGGAATAAGATAGACTTGGGCTCTCCTCATGAAACTCAAGACTCACAGGGAAATGGAGCAGTGTGTAAGATAAGTACAATACAGTGTGTTGGGTGTTATGTGAATGATCAGGGCGCTTTCAGAATGCTAACACAGTAGAAAGGTCTTGGGAAATATCGTCATTCAGAGGTTGGGTTGTTAAAAAATATTTTGAACAGGAAACTGAGGAGTGGCTAGAGAGCTGGGAAGAGAACCCAAAGAAGTGGTGCCTCAGATGAAATGAGGTAAGCATTTAGTGAGGAAATAATGTGGTATTGGTTCACACTCATTGAGTACTTGGATTATGTCAACCACTGTTTGAAGCACCTTGTTTATACTAACACATTTCTTCCTCACAGCAACTCTCTGAGGTTCTCTTTATTTTGTAGTCGAGGAAACTTACGTCAGATCAAGCAACTTTCCCAAGATCACACAGGTAATAAATAGTGAAAACAGGGTCAACAGTGTTGATCATAGTGGAGACCACAGTTACATAAAGTGCTTAGTTCCCTACTTGGGAGGTCGTGGGAGCCTGGAAGAGAGAAATTCTTGTGGTGTCTTGTACCTAGCTGCTGGATTGCAATAAATTGAAGGGTGATTGATCGAGACTTGAAGAAGCAGATATAGTGATTGTCAATTTCTTTTTTAGTTTTGTTGGTGTGTTATTATTAATAGTTAGAGTTTTTATGCTTTCCGTAAAAGAGGGATAAATACAGTTAGTCCTCCCTCCTTGTCATTCCTCCCTGTCTCCAGTAAAACCCAAATCTAACTACATTTCTTTATTATTTTCCTGGTTACTTGCCTCTTACCTGGGCGCTGATTTAGTCCACCCAGCTGTGAATCTTCAGCCTCTCTTGGCATACGAATTGTACTCTAAGCACCTTTAAAAAAAAAAAAACAAAAAAACACAAAAAAACGCGGTATTTTAGTAAGGTTGTTAGGCCAGGTAGGTAAATGATGAAATATGAAAAATTTGAAAATGGTAGCTGTATTTAGGGCAGTTTGAAACCTAGGACTGGTGAAGTGAATTAATCTTGATGTTTTAGAACTATAGGTTGGTGCAAAAGTAATTGCGGCTGGGCATGGTGGCTCACACCTGTAATCCCAGCACTTTGGGAGGCCGAGGTGGGCGGCCACTTGAAGTCAGGAGTTTGAGACCAGTGTGACCAACATGGTGAAACCCCGACTCTACTAAAAATGCAAAAATTAGCCGGGTATAGTGGCGCATGCTTATAGGCCCAGCTGCTTGGGAGGCTGAGGCACAAGAATTGCTTGAACCCAGGAGGAGGAGGAGGTTGCAGTCACCGAGATCATGGCACTGCTCTTCAGCCTGGGCAACAGAGCAAGACTCTGTCTCAAAAGAAAAAAAAGTAATTGCAAAAACTGCACCTAGAATAGAATAATAGAATACTCTTTCAGAGATAATTTAGTACATTACCTTATTTCACAGATGAGGAGAGACTATGTGATACATCTAAACTCAAGCAGTTAGTGAGAAATAAGCCTTGACTCAAGATTCAGGTCTGGAGACAAATGTGCCTTCCACAGTACCATTACTTTTAAAATAGCAACTTTTGAAAGTGATAGAGGGTTTGGAATAGACCTGGTTCCTTTGATCAGTTTAAGTTGCAAGTCACTTGTAATATAAATAAGGCGAGAACTACAATAACCTTTAAGGATATTCTATTTGATTTTTTAAAAATTTATTTATTAATGGGCCGTGAGAAATGGAACTTTCCTAGTGGTACAGCAAGTGATACCACCTTGTCTATACTTAATACAAAGTTGAGGGAGAATAAAGACTCCAAATAAAACAAATTTTCTGGAGTTCTGATACTTTGAGGAAAGTACATTTTAAAAAAAGGAGACTTAGATTTTTGTTATACTTGCCTTGTTTTCATATATGTGAGTATATTATTAGCCAATTTTATGCTCAACTTTTAGAATTTAAATATGAGATCCAGATGTCCAAGTTTTATGTTACCTTTTCACGTAATTAAGTTTCTGTAGGCAGGTAGTAATTCTAAAAGGGATTGTTAACTTCTCTGATCAGTTTAATTTTATTGTTAGTTTCTAATGAAGGAGCTTAATTGTAATCTCAAAAATAATGTATAACTTAGCAAGTATTGAGTATAAAATTGTAGGATTTTATAAACATGGGACAAGATGATGGTTGTTGATTGCATCTGGAGCAGATGATTTTGAAGAGCATGGGTTTAGAATAATTGCTCTTGTCAAGAATTGGTTGATGTGGAGCTTGAGGGGGAACAAGTCATATACAAGTCATACATTGGAAACAGTGTGCTGACATTTGGCTCCCTAAAGCATTTTGCCTTTTCTTCCCTTCAAGGTATCTTGTTTTCCAGTCTTAAAAATGTTAAGAGCATTGGAAAATAAAGTATTGAAAAGAAAATGATACATTTTTTTGTTGAATTAGCCACACCTCTTTTTTTATTTCAAAATTGTGTTTCTTAACATAGCAGTATTGCTTCTGTATTTGCTTACATTAAAAAAAATTAACTCCAAAGTTAGTGAGAAGAAGAAATGTTGATGACTTACTTTCAACCATATTCCTTGATGTACATGTGTCCATTTGTTCTTCTAGTTAATTGTCTTCAGGTTTCTAAAAATATATGTATTTTTAAAAATTTAACCTTTCAGTGTAGATTCCAGTATGGCCTTATTAGAAATGGTGATGGCCAGTAATTTAAACTTAGTATCACAGAATTTTAAGTTATTTAAATTTGAATGATTAGACAAAATATATTTTAATCTTTTCATTTAGTAAATGCGGTAACTGATGGCCGAAAGGGCTAAGTCTTATTTAAAGCTGTGCCTGAGCTAGTGCTAGACCTAGAGCCATGGAGGATTGGTTGCATTAGTATTATAGCTCCAAGGAGCTTTAATTTCTGTAAACTCTTGATAATATATTTAACATTTAATTTATACAAATTCTGTTTTTCAACTTACATGTTATTTTCAAGAATAACATTTGTTGTGTAAAATAGGATACGTTTATTTAGAGTCCAGAATCAATACTCTAGAGTGGGAAAGAATCTGAAGGCCTGTGGCAGGGGTCTCCAGGATCTCTTATGGCATAGCTTTTGCAAATCAGTAAACTTACCTTTTGTTCTTTTCTCATTTCTAACAATCCACCATACTTTATATCCTCACATACTTACAAATGAATTAATAAGTTGGATTTAGGTTTATTTAAACATGTTCTTTCATATGTATAAGACTGAACTCTGGAGACTTGGGATTTTATCTTTTATTATTCTATAGGGTCTCCTAATCTCTAAAGTGCTATGCTCCGTCTCGTCTCTATTTATATGCTGTTCCCCCTGCTTGGAATAGTTGGCTGCCTCTTTGGCCCCAATTCCCATTTTATCAGGTTAACATCAATTCACTTTTCAGGCCTAACTACTTGAATTTAGATATATGTTTCAGTTTTTCATTGTGAAATAAAGGAATGTACTAAATGATTTCTGTGAGAGTTGTTAGGTCAACTAATCCTTCCTGAAACTGAGTTCGATGTTCCTGACATGTGTTTTTGTGCCACTTTGTTCTTTCCATGTCACAGTACTTGGCATAGTTTATAATAACTATGTGTTATGATGTGTCTCCCCTATTAGACTGTTAGCACAGTGAGAGATTGATTTGCCTTCTTGTACATCTTCATATGTAAGAGCTTGGTACATTTGTTTAATAAAGTAATTATGTCTAGGAAGTTCTTGTTGAATATTTTGAGTGAATAGATGAGTTAATATTGAAAAGAGTGCCCATGAAAGAGTAACTGCCGTGGCTAGTGAATATATCTTCCCAGTGGCTTTATAATATAATAATACTTGAATAATTGCTTTCCTTTAACATGAATTGTAACGGAATTGGCAAGAAATATAAGAACAGTGGTTCCATTACTGAGAACTGTTTTTTAGAAATATTTTCAAAACCAGTTTGGTGCAGTGGCTCACACCTGTAATCCTAGCACTTTGGGAGGCCAGACCAGGAGAATAACTTGAGGCCAGGAGTTTGAGACCAGCCTGGGCAATGTAGCAAGACTCTGTCTCTAATTAGCCAGTGGTAGTGGTGTGTGTCTGTAGTCCTAGCTACTTGGGAGGCTGAGGTGGGAGGATTGCTTGAGTCTAGGAGTTGAGGCTGCAGTCAGCTATGATCGTGCCACTGCAATCCAGCCTGGGTAATAGAGCAAGACCTTGTCTCTTAAAAAAAAAGTCAAAGTAATGGCATGTAAAAAATGCTGTTATCTCTCCTCAAGTTTTGTTTTTCTTCTTTAGTCACGCTGTCTTTCATACCAAACATATTTGTTTGTATAACATATTCTGGCAAATCAAAACTCTCTGTGAGTACTGTAAATCATATAATCTATATTTTGTATTCTAGTATATTTTGCACACTGGTCAGCTTATAAATATGTTCTGCAATAATTCTGAGCCTGATCAGAATTTCTTTATAGAAAATTCCCAAAACTGATTTTAGTATTTTTTTAAAGAGATGGGGTCTTGCAGTATTGCCGAGACTAGTCTTAAATTCCTAACCTCAAGTGATCCTCCCACCTTGGCCTCCTGGAGTGCTGGGATTATAGGTGTGAGTCACTGTATCCAGCTCCAAAACCTTTTTTATGGATTTTTTTTCCCTAGATCATCATGGTTTTAATTATTCTGATTATAAAGTACTCTAAATAAAAATATTTTCCTGTTTTAGTAATAAAATATTAAGGAATAAACTTCATTGTATATATGCATATGGATACTTAGAACTGAGTTTTTTCATTTTATTAAATTTTTTTTTAATTAATAGACTTTTTTTAGAGCAGTTTTAGGTTTACAGAAGAATACAGCAGAAAGTACAGATCATTTCCATATAACTTCCCTTTTTCCCAGCTTCTCCCATTATTACTGTCTTGCCTTAGTGTGGTACGTTTGTTGTAATTGATGAGCTAATACTGATACAATGATATTTCATTTTAAATTGCAGTTTATAATTTCTAAAACTACCATCCCTCTTATTTGAACCAGCTTCTGTGTTGTTGCTTATTTATAGTTTTTTTTCCTTTCACCACACTTTTTACATACTTTTAAAAATAAACTTCTTTCTTGAAGTATTACATATATACATAAGAGAGCATAAGCTAAAAGATCCACGCATTTTCCAAAATGTACACACTTGTGTAACCACCACTCAGATCAAGATACATAGCATTACTAGCTTCGTGGTACCCCTCTCAGACCCTTTCCCAGCCACTACGTGCTCACCTCAACCCAAAAGGCAACTACTCTCCTGGCTTTGAATGCCATAGATCAGTTTTGCCTGTGTTGTCCTCTCTTCTTTCACTTGTTTTATGGTTTGGGAGCTTCATCATTTTATTCTGTATAGCAGGAGTTCATTTTTATTGCTGAATTCGATTGTTTAAGTATTATGAGTAATGCCATGAACATTCTTGCACATGCCTTTTGGTGCACAAATGTATGCATTTCTGTCTATTATTTGTCTAAGAGTGGAATTATTGGGTTATAGGATTCTTTTTACTAAATACTGCCAAAACATTTTTGTCGCAATTTTACCAATTTACCTTTCTACCTGTTGTGTGTGAAAATTCCAGTTGCTTCTCGTGCATGCTGACATGGAGTTTATAGCAGTATTTCATTGTGGTTTTAGTTCCCTGATGACTGAGACTGAGTACCTTTTTATATTTGAATTGACCATTTAGATATCTTTCTTTGCAATGTGCCTGTCAAGTATCTATTCAGTTTTTCTGTAGGGTTACTTTTTAAAAATATATTGATTTGTGGAAGTTATTAATATAGCTTAGTTGTGAGACTTTTGTTAGGTATATGTATTTTAAATATCTTCTACTCTGTGGCTTGCATTTTTATTCTCTGTAGTATCTTTTAAGGAACAGAAAGTTTGTAATTATGTATTTATTATAATATATATTGATATAAAGGATCCGGTTCATCAGTCTTTTCCTTCATGGCTGGTGATTTTTATAGCTAGCTTAAGAAATCTTGGTCAAATCTACTGTTAGGTATATTTTCTCTTATCTTCTTGATGCTTTTATTGTTTTTCCTTTCATGTTGCTATCTTCAATTGCTTCACTTTTTTCATATAGATATGTTTTACCAGTTATTGAAATGACCATCCATTTCTACCTTGCTTCTGTGTTACCTTTGTTGTATATAAATCAAGGGTTTGTGTTCATTTTGGATTCTCTGCTCTGCCTCATTGGTCTCTTATCCTTGTCCACCATACTGAAATGTCTTTAGTACTTTCAGCCTTAGTAAAAGTCTTAATTTCTGGAGGGTAAGTGATATTTAAAAAAAAAAAAAAAAAAAAAGGTCATCAAAATTTTCTTGACTATTGTTGGCCCTTTGCATTCCCATAGAAGTTTTAAAATCAGTGTGTCAGATTCTTCCTTCTCCCCATCTAATAAACTGACTTGCATTTTGATTGGAATTATTAAGTCTTTCAATCAATTTGGAGAGATTTGGGAAGTTAATACCTTGTAATCCATGAACTTCTTAGATCCCTTCATTTTATTTTAGATTTTCTTTAATTTCCCTCAAGATAGTTTGGTAGTTTTATGTGAAAAGTCTTGCATACTATTCATTAGATTTATTCTTAGGTACTTTGGTTTTTTGAATGCACTTATGAATGGCATTTTGTAAAATTTCACTTGTAATTATTTTATGTTAGTATAGTCATGGACTGCATAATGATGTTTCAGTCAATGATAGATGTTATATACTACGGTGGCCCTATAAGATTATAATGGAGCTGAAAAATTCCTATCACCCAGTGACATCATAACCATTGTAAAGTAGTAGTGTAATTAGTATTATTATTTTTAAATTTGGTGTAGCCTAAGTGGATAGTGTTTACAGTAGAGTATAGTAATGTCCTGGACCTTCACATTTGCTCAGCACACACTCACCGACTTACCCAGAGCAACTTCCAGTCGTATAAGCCTCATTCATGGTAAGTGCCCTACACAGGTATAACATTTTTTAATCTTTTATACTGTATTTTTACTGTACCTTTTCTTTTTCTATGTTTAGATACACAAGTACTTACCGTTGTGTTGTAGTTACCTATAGTATTGAGTATAGTACCATGCCGTACAGGTTTGTAGCCTTGCTGTATAGTAAGCCATACCATCTAGATTTTCATAAGTATACTCTTTGATGTTTGCACAATGACAAAATCACATAAAGACACGTCTCTCAGAACATATCCCTGTCGTCAAGCAATGCATGGCTATATCTAGAAAAAGTAAAATAATTTTTTTTTGTTTGTTTTGAGACACAGTCTCGCTTTGTCACCCAGGCTACAGTGCAGTGGCAGAATCTTTTTAAATCTTTTATACTGTATTTTTACTGTACCTTTTCTTTTTCTGTGTTTAGATATACAAATACCATTGTGTTACTGTTCCCTACAGTATTGAGTATAGTAACATGCTGTACAGGTTTGTAGCCTAGGAGCAATAGGCAATACCATATAACCTAGATGGATAGTAGGCCATACCACCTAGATTTGTATAAGTATATTCTATAATGTTTGCAAACAACAAAATCACATAAAGACACATCTCTCAGAATGCGTCCCTGTCATTAAGCAATGCATGACTGTGTCTAGAAAAAGTAAAAAAAAAAATTTGTTTTTGAGATAGTCTTGCTTTGTCACTCAGGCTGGAGTGCAGTGGCACGATCTCAGCTTCTTACCGCAACCTCTGCCTCCGGGGTTCAAGCAATTCTTGTGCCTCAGCCTCCTAAGTAGCTTAGTAAAGATGAGGTTTCACTATGTTGGTGAGGCTGGTCATGAACTCCTGACCTCAAGTAATCCACCCGCTTTGGCCTCCCAATAGAAAAAGTAAATTTTTTTGTATTGACTGTGTCTACCTACCTTGCCAAATGCACTTACTAGTTTTAATGGTGTGGGCCAGGCACAGTGGCTTATACCTATAACTCCAGCACATTGAGAGGCCAAGGCGGGAGGATCCCGTAAGCCCAGGAGTTTGAGACCAGCCTGGGCAACATAGTGGGACACCATCTCTACAGAAAATTTACAGAAAAACTGAGCGTGGTGGTATGCACCTGTAGTCCCAGCTACTTGTGAGGCTGAGATGGGAAGATTGCTTGAGTGTGGGAGGTTGAAGCTACAATGAGCTGAGATTGCACCGCTACACTCCAGACTGGGTGACAGAGGGAGACCCTATCTCAGAAAAACCACAAAAAACAAAATTTTAGTAGTGTGTATGTAAGTTCTTTTGAGTTTTTTAAATCTATCAGTTATGTTATAGTTTTCTATGTATACTTTTCAAATAATGAGTTTTAAATTTTATTTTGTTCAACTCTATACCTATTTTTTCTTTTCCTTGACTTACTGTACTAGATAGGACCTCTGATGGTATTTAATAGAAGTGGTAACAATAGTAATCCTTATCTCATTCTTGATTTAAGAGAAAGTTTACAAACTGTTACTTAATATTAAGAATTTTTTTTTTTTTTTTTGCTGTATGTGTGATAAGGAGGTTTGTATCTATTCCTAGCTTTTTAAAAAATATAATTAATGATATTTTATCACATTTCTACATTTATTGAGATAGTCTTATGATCTCTTTATTCTGTCAATGTGAAGAATGATGTTGATTGATTTTTAAGTGTTACATGAATCTGACATTCCTGTAATATAGCCAACTTGTCACAATTTTGTAATTCTTTTTAATGTATTGATCTTTTGGCTGATGTTTTGTTTAAGATATTTGCACCTATGTTCATGTGAGAGATTGACCTGTAATTTTTTTTCTTGTAATACCCCTTTAAGATTTGGGGAGCAGGATTATGCTACCCTTGTGAATCAAGTTGGGAATTATTTTTTCTCTGGAACAGTTTTTAAAAAATTAATGTCATATTTGTCCTTAAGTATTTGGTGACATTTATCATTGAAACCATCTGTGCTTAGAATTTTCTCTGTGGGAAAGGTTTTAATTATAGATTTAATTTCTTTAATATCGAAATATTCAAATTGTATAGTTTTTTTGTTTGTATATTAGTTTCGGTAAATTTTTTTCCCCTAGAAATTTGTTCATTTTATCTACATTTCAAATTATTTGGCATAAAGTTATTCCTAGTATCCTCTTATCTTTTTAATGACTGTAGGTTTTGTAATGATGTCTGCTTTTTCATTCCTAATATTGGAAATGTATCTCTTCTCTCACATTTTCAGACAACCAGCCTTTGGCTTTATTGGTTATTTTTTTAAATTTAGCATTTGTTTCATTCATTATTTCCCTGCTTCTTTTTTCTTTTTGGTTTAATTTCTTCTTCTTTTCCTAATTTCTTAAGATGAATGCCTCATTGACTGTCAGTCTTTTTTTCTGTGTACATTAAGCCTACCAGTGTCCCCTTCAGTACTGCAGTAGCAGCATCCTACAGATTTTCATGTTATATTTGTATTATTTTTCAGTTGAAAAAATTCAGTTTTCATTATGATTTTTTGTTGAACCATGAGTTATTTAGAAATGAATTAACTGATTTTCAGATATTTGTGTATTTCTTAGCATTTTTTTATTACTGATTTTGTTATTCATTCTCCTGAGGTCTGAGAACTATGCTTTATGATTTCAGTCTTTGAGTTACATGGAGACTTGCTTTGTGTCCTAGCATAGGGTCAGTTTTGGTAGATATTCGAGGTATGTTGGAAAACAGAGTTATTTTATTATTTTGATGTTGTTTTTTAATCTATGCCAATTAGGATAAGTGAGTTAATTTTGTTTTTCATATCTTCTGATATCTTCTATATATTCTGTTTAAAAATTTTGGCTTATAAGGCAAGTATGTTAAAACCTGCAAGCAAAGTCTGTTTCTACATTTAGTTCTGTTTACTTTTGTTTTATATATTTTGAATTTTGTTATCAGGCATGTATTAATTTAGAATTTTGTATATTCTTGGTGAATTGGCCCTTTTATTACCCCAAGTGTCTAGTGATGCTTTTTACTTAATGCCTGTTTAATAGTAGATATAGGTGCACTGTTATCCTTCCATGTATATTTCATTCTGTGTATATTTGCATAGTATTCCTTTTATTCTTTTACTTTCAACCTTTCTATATTCTTATATTTCAGATACATCACTTGTATGCAGGGTAAATTGGGGTTTTATTTTTTTAATCCAGCTGCTGTTGTCATTGTTTAAATTCAAGTACTTAATACATTTATATTTAGGGTAATACCTTAAAATACTTAGGTTCAATCTACTTCCTTATTTGCCTCACTTGTATATTTTTTTCCTTTTTTTTTTTTTTCATTATTTTGGAATAGGCAAGTATTTTTATTATTTCATCCTCTTCCCATTGTCTTTTTAGTTACACATTTTAACTTGGCCTTTAGTGAATATCCTACGTTTGTCTCCTTGGCTTATCAGGGACTAGTATGCATAGCAAACCTTGCAACACATGTTTACTTATTATTTGGGTATATTAAGTTGTGCTATGTTTATTACAGAATCAGTCTTTGTACTTTACTTTTTTGGAGACAGGGTCTCACCTGTCACCCAAGTTGAGTGGCTGAGTGCAGTAGCATGATGATGGCTCACTGCAGTCTTGATTTCCTGGGCTCAAGCAATCATCACATGTAGCTAGGATTACAGGTACATGCCACGAAGCCTGGCTAATTTTTGAATTTCTTTTAGAGATGGGGGTCACACTATGTTGTCCAGACTAGTCTTGGACTCCTAGATGCAAGTTATCCACCCGTCTCAGCCTCCCAAAGTGTTGGGATTACAGGTGTGAGCCACTGTGCCCAGCTTGTACTTTAATATTTTTTAACTTTTGAAAAATTCCATGTTTCTCTTGCCTTTGTTTTTCCTCCGGTAAAGTACTATTTTCTTTCTATGTTCGGAGGAGTGGAGATTTTATCCAGCTTAAGTTCTGTAGTTTGTATTAGCAATAATAGAGATTTTGGTATTTTATAAATACATTTATATTACAATATTAAGTATACTTTAAAAAACCACATATTGCCTGTGTTTTCCAAACCCCTTCCTTAAATGAAAATAATGTCTCATTTATTGTCCAATTTTATGTTTGCATGATATAAAAAAATGTGGCAGGCAAATTATTAGACCATTTTACTTGTTTCAGTTTTTCTGTCTCAGTAGAGTGATGTATCTGGTCCAAGTTAGAAATATTGGCAAGTATTGCCAGATACTATCTGGCACTGAAGTATTTTGATTATGTCCAGTTATGTTAGATGTTTTAGGAACATCTTAAATTTTTTTCAGGCCACAAGGTGCTGTTTGATACAGCATAGCACTGCATAGATACTCCTCAACTTATGATAGGGTTATGTCCTGAAAAAACTTGTAAGTCAAAATATGTGTGTAGCTGACTGGGAACTGTGGCGTGCTGCAGCTGCCCAGTGTTGCAAGAAAATTACTGAATTCATATTGCTTTTGTACCACTGTAAAGCAGAAAACTCTTTTTTTTTTTTTTTTTTTTGAGATGGAGTTTTGCTCTTCTTGCCCAGGCTAGAGTGCAATGGTGCCATCTCGGCTCACCGTAACCTCCGCCTCCAGGGTTCAAGCGATTCTTCTGCCTCAGCCTCCCAAGTAGCTAGGATTACAGGCATGCACCACCACACTTGGCTAATTTTGTATTTTTAGTAGAGATGGAGTTTCTCCATGTTGGTCAGGCTGGTCTCAAACTGTCGACCTCAGGTGATCCACCTGCCTCGGCCTCCCAAAGTGTTGGGATTACAGGTGTGAGCCACCACTCCCAGCCATAAAGTTGAAAACTCTTAAGTTGAACTGTAATATTTTTTAATGCTTCTGCTCCATTTAACTAATGAGTATGTTGAGTAGTAAATCAACCCAATTTATCATCGTCTTAGTCCAGTTTGTGCTGCTATAACAAAATACTGCATACTTGGTAATTTACAAAGAACAGAAATTTATTTCTCACTGTTCTGGAGGCTGGAAAGTCCAAGATTAAGGTGCTGGGAGGCTTGGGCTCAGTCTGTTTGCATCCAAGATGATGCCTTGAATGCCGTATTCTCTAAAGGAGAGGAACATTGTGTGTCCTCACATCGCAGAAGAGTGAGATAGAGTGAGTCCACTCCTGCAAGCCCTTTTTATAGCTGCATTAATCCATTCATGAGGGTGGAGACACCTATCTTTAGGCCTCACCTTCCATCAGTGTGTCATTAGGGATTAAGTTTTAACATGAGTTTTGGAGGAGACAAAAAAATTCAAACCATAGCAGACATAAACATGTCAAGAATTGTAAAGGGCCTGAGGTTTTACTCTACTTGCTGGCTAACAGATTTTGTTAGTGCCTGTGGAAGAGTCAAAGGACAGAATATTGCAGCAACATAATTAGCTAGGGTAGCAGCATTCGCACCTGTTCCGGAGCCTCACTTTTCACAGAGTGATACAGAGGGCTCCCTGACACCTGAACCTGTATAAGCTTGCATCAAAGTAGGGGAGCCTTGAATTATAGAACCTGAATCTTTTATAATGGACAGTAAGCATGTCTATCCTTTGCTTTGGAGAGAGACACTTTATTTTCCTGCTTACCAACATCCTTCAAAAGATAGTCTTGAACAGAGGCAGTCGGTGATTTTATTCTCAAGCAGAAATACAAGAGATGTGAAGAACCATCTTTCAGCATTTTGTAAGGCAGAAAAAGCAAGTGGGTATTTGTAAGATGGCCTAAATAAGTGACTTGCTGACTTTAGGAAGCAGGGGATCTATTTTTGGAGCTTCTTTGTACTATTCATTGCTTTTTCTTGGTAGTGAAAGATACTCAGCCCTCTGTTTTGTGGAGTTTTATGTCTTCTTTTTATTAATGCTTCTGTTTATATATAAAAGTTCAAATAAGTGAAAACAAAATGATGGAGTGGTATCATTTTTATTTAGTAAAACTGTATTGAGGTATAGTGTTTTGAACAAGAAAGGTTAAAAAACCATGGGAGCTAGCTGGTGTTCCAGGACAACTTCAGATATTCAGACTGGGTTTCTGAGAGATCTCTGAGATTAAACTCCTTCAAACTGAAATTTTATTAAACAGTCTTAACACAAAGAGCATCTAGTAACTTACTGTCTTCTAGACTAAAGGTTATCACAGATCAAAGGGCTCTAAATCTCACAACCTAATGGAGGGAACATTCACTCTTGTCAGTGTTTAAACTTCAAGCAAATAGCAAAGACAAGGAACTTAGTATCTAACTTCTCAAGTCAGCATGATATCTTTGAATTTATTTTGGATCTCTCTAAATTTGACTTTGTTGACTATCCTCCTGGCTGCTTTAGTACCTTTTATTCTACGTCACCCTATTTTTCCTCTGCCTTTTAAAACCATCATTTCTTTTTATGCTATTCAATTGATGGGCTTTGCTAAGATTGAGCCTTCTACATTTATTCCTCCATCCCTGACCCCCTCACTAGCCTCCCCTTATAGATCTCTCCATTGCTATAATATCACATCTTATCTGTATGCACATCACTCTGAAGTTTGCTTTGCTCTTGTATTCCAAAATCACATTTCCAACTACCACCTGAAAGTTTCCTTGAAGGTGTTTTCCCAATACCTTAAAACTTTGTAATTCTAGTTTGAATGTATTTACCAAAAGGGCAGGGGCAAAAGCATGTTTTAATTTTAATATTTTACTCTTTTAAAAGAAGTTCCCCAAACAAATTATTTTGATAAATCTTTATGGCTTTTTTTATGGATGTTGTTTTGTAAATTCCATTTTATATTTGTAAATTATGCTTTCTCATATTAAATATTTGTCATATTTTCATTGATAAAACTAAGTGCTTGGATTTTTACATTTATCCTTCACATTCTTCCACCTCCCTTCCCACCTCTCATCCCCTCCCTTACAAGGACAAAATGTTTTAAATGCTGTAATCTTGCATGGGGTTTGGGTTTTTTAATTATTTTTATTGGTGATAATTCTGTCACAGGATCCTTAGGGTGTCACTTTTCCAGCCAGAAACCTCTGTGGCTGGTGGCGCCTCTGCCTGAGTTTTGCTTGGACCCACTGGGCTTTTCTGCCCACTTGGCCCAGCAGGCTGTACTTGGCTTGTGCTATCGGCCTGGATCCTACACCTGCCAAGGGTGAGCCAGGCACAGAGCTGTGAAGAGGGTGTGAGTGAGCCTGAGGTCCGGCCACTGCACACAGCCAGGCATGCTGGCTGCAGTGGAGTGGACAGCTGTAGGTGCAGGCACAGTTGCCAGCTCTGTGTAAGGATGTGGCTGGACCAGGCGTACCACAAGTGTTTTCCCCCGTGGGCACCAGGGAACGTGGTGGTACCTGGAAGCTTGGAGATATTGGAAATAGCAGAGCCCCAAAGAGAGTGTCACAGCTCTGGTGTCACAGCTCTGATCACAGCCCTTGCTTCTGGGCTCCCCAAAGGGCCACAGCTCCTCTTCTTCTTGTTACCCGCAATGTGGTGACCAGTGGGCCTGTTTCAGTCCTGTTTGTGTTATAGCTCTTTCAGTCCTACCATTTGGCAGGCCCTGAGTTCTTGTCCAGCCTTCAGGAAGAATGAGGTATGTGGACAGCTGGAGGGTGAGCAGGGCAAAGAGGAGCTTCATTGAGCAACAGAACAGCTCTCAGGAGACCCGAAGTGGGTAGGTCCTTCTGCCATCAGGTTGTCCTGAGGAGTGTCCAGCTCTCAGCAGAGAGGATACCTGGAGTGGGTAGCTCCTGTCCACAGGCAGGCCGTCCTCACAAATGTCTAGCTCTCAGCAGAGAGGACACCTGGAGTGGGTAGCTCCTTTCTGCAGGTAGGTCATCCTGACAAGTGTCCTGCTGTCAGTGGAGAGGAGACCCAGAGTCGGTAGCTTCTTTGTGTAGGCAGGTTGTCCCAATGTGTGTCCAGCTCTCAGTGGAGAGGAGACCCGGAATGGGTAGCTCCTATCTGGCATCCTGACTAGTGTCCACTTCTCAGTGGAGAGGAGACCCAGAGTGAGTAGCTGCTATCCTCAAGCTGGTCAGCCTGATGAGTGTCCAGCTGTCAGCAGAGAGAAGACCTGCAGTGGTGGCTTCTTTCTGCAGGCAGGTTGTCCCAATGAGTGTCTAACTCTCAGCAGAGAGGAGAGCTGGAGTGGGTGGCTCCTTTCCATAGGCAGGGTGTCCCGACAAATGTCTAGCTCTCAGTGGAGAGGAGACCCAGAGTGGGTAGCTCCTTCTCAGAGCTGGTAGTCCTGACTCAGTCCTGGCTGAGTCGGGTTTTTATGGGCTTCAGAGGGGAGGAAGTGCATGCTGATTGGTCCATAGGCAGACCCAGAAAAAGCACTGTAAGTTCTTGCTCTGGGCGACAGACTCTACCCAGTGCTGACAGCCTGCCGTCCATGCTTCAGGGTGTCCCTGGCTTGAAGGTGGGGCTTCACCAGGGACTCACTTCTTTCTGCCCAAGAGCCTCTCTGCCTCCTGCTGCCATCAATCATGTTGTCCATGGTGCCTGGACTGTTCGTGCTGAGGGGCGCTTGCAGAACTGCGCCGAGCCACCCTTAGCCTTCCCCCCATGCTCATTGGCACCCAAAGTCTGGAGGGGACCAAGGTGGCAGGGAGCTGGTGTGTCAGTGCCACCTTGAGCACATGAATACCTAGGTGGATCATGACAGTGGCTTGGCTCAGCCTTAACTTTGGTCTGAAATCAGAGCAGGCAAAAAGTTTTTCTGGGATTGGGGAGAGACCAGGCAGTAGAAGCAGGCACTTCGGAGCCTGCTGGGGCAGGGGGTACTTCCTGGGTTCTCGAGAGTGGAGGGATACCTGGGTCCACAGCCATGGCTGGGTGGCTGCAGCTGTGCCTGGGTAAGTGGGGCTCCCACCCCACCAACTTGGAAAAGAGCAGGATTCCTGCCTGCTCCCAGCTCCCACTGGCTTCATGGAGTATGCAGCCCTGGCCATGCCTCCCCCACTGCAGCCAGTGTCTTCATGGAGACCACTCCAGATGGGCCACCAGAGCCATCAATTCAGTCTGTATTTATTAAGGAGAAGACAAATCTTGTGTTACTTTCGTCTCTTTGTAGGTCTCTGTGCCTTGCGGAGAATCCTGAAAAAACAGCCTAACCTCCCTGATGTCAAGGTGGCTGGACTGGTGAAGATTACTCTGAATGATTTCTTGCAGGCAATGAATGACATCAGACCCAGTGCCATGAGGGAAATAGCAATTGATGTCCCAAATGTAAGTCATTTGTATCCCACACTAGCTACACTGTTTGAATTAAACTCTGAAAAAAATTTAGGGCAACATGGTACAACCCCATCTCTACAAAAAGTACAAAAATTAGTTGAGTGTGGTGGTGCACACCTGTTGTCCCAGCTGTTGCTGAGGTGGGAGGATCATCTGAACCCTGGGGAATGTTGAGGCTGCAGTGAGCCATGGTTGTGCCATTGCACTTCAGCCTGGGTGACAGAGTGAGACCCTGTCTCAAAAACAAAAAACAAAACACCCAAAAAAACTATGTTACAATACTACAAGCAGGATACTCCTATTGATACAATCCATTGATCTTACTCAAATTTTTTCAGTTTTACTTGTGTGTGTGTGTTTATTTAGTTTTATACAGTTTTATCTCATGAAAAGGTTTGTGTATTCATCACGGGATACTGAGTAGTTCTGTCACCACAAAGATCCCTCATGTTGTCTTTTATAATCAAACCCACCTCATTCCTCCCCTCATTTCTAAATTTTTATTTCAGAAAGTTTATATAAATGGAATCGTACTGTATACGACCTTTTGGAATTAGCTTTTTTCACATATGAATAAGATCGTTTGTCTTTTTGTGTACCTTAACTTATTTCACTAGGCATTATGTTCCCCAGATTCATCTATGTTATTGTAAGTGACAGTATTTTCTTCTTTTTATAAGGCCAGATAATATTCCATTATGCCACATTTCTTTATACCATTATACCACATTTTCTTTCTCTGTTCATCTGTTGAGGGACACTTAGATTGATTCTGTATCTTGGCTGTTGTGAATAATGCTGCAGTGAACATGAGAGTGCAGATATCCCTTTGAGATATTTCATTTCCTTTTGCTATGTACCCAGTAGTAGGATTGTTGGATCTTTTGGTAACCTAACATTTTGAGTTGGATTGTTGGATCTTTTGGTAACCTAACATTTTGAGGAACCACCAAACCATTTTCCATAATGTCCGTACCACTTTACATTCCCACCAACAGTGTACAAGGGTTTCTTTTTCTCCATATCCTTGGCAACACTTACTTTCATCTTTTTGATAGTGGCCTTCCTAACAGATGTGAGGTGATATCTCATTATAGTTTTGATTTGCATTACCCTGATGATTAGTGGTGTTGAACATATTTTCATATACCAGTTAGCCGTTTGTATGTCTTCTTTTAACAAATGTTACTCAGATCCTTTGCCCATTTTTAATCAGGTTGTTTGTTTTTGTTCGCTTTTGAGTTGTTTGAATTTCTTAATATATATTTTAGTATTTTGGGTAGTAACCTCTTACCTCATATATGGTTCACACATGTTTTCTCCCATTCCATAGGTTGTCTCTTTACTCTGTTTCCTTTGTTGTGCAGAGCTTTCTAGTTTGATGCAGTCCTGTCAATTTTTGCTTTTCTTGACTCTGCTTTTGGAGTGTATCCAAAAATTCATTGCCCTGACCCATGCCATAAAGCTTTTCCTTATGTTTTCTTCTAGTAGTTTTACAGTTTTAGGTATTATGTTTAAATATTTAATCCATTTTGAACTGACTTTTTGTACGTGGTGTGAGAAGACGGGCCAGTTTCATATGTGGATATACAGTTTATCATGTGGATATCATGTGGATATACAGTTTTCCTGACACCATTTTTTAAAGAGATTGTGCTTTCATCATTGTGTGTTCTTCAGTACCTTTGTAGATCAATTGATTGTACATGCATGGATTTATTTCTGGGCTCTCTATTCTGTTTCATTTACTTGTATGTCTGTTTTTATGCCAGTGTCATGCTGTCTTGATCATCATAGCTTTGTAGTATATTTTAAAATCAGATAGTGTGATGCGTACGGCTTTTTTCTTTTTTTTTGCTTGAGATTACTTTGACTATGTGGTGACTTCTATGTTTCCTTATGAATTTTAGGGTTGTTTTTCATATTTTAGGGAAAAATGCCATTGGAATTTTGGTAGGGGTTACATTAAATCTGTAGACAATTTTGGGTAGTATGGATATTTTAATAGTGTTATTTTTTTAAATTCATGAACATTAGACATTATTCTATGTATTTGTGTCTTCTATTTATTTCATCAGTATTTTATAGTTTTCAGTGTACAGGTCCTTCACTGTCTTGGTTAAGTATTTTCTATGTATTTAAAAAGTACTATTGTAAATGGGATTTTCTTTTTTTAATTTTTTGGATAGTTGTTAGAGTATAGAAATGCTACTGACTTTCGTTGTTGTCGATTTTGTATCCTGCCAATTTACTGAATTCATTTATTGGTTTTAATTTTTTTTTTTTGGTGGAATATTTAGGGTTTCCTTTATATAAGATTATGTCATCTGCAAACAGACAATTTTTTTCTTCTTTTTCAATTCGGATGCATTTTATTTCTTTTTCTTGCCTAATTTCCCTGGCTATTATAGTACTTTCAGTACTATAATAAATACAAATGGTGAGAGTCAGCATTGTGTCTTGCTCTTCATCTTAGAGGACAAGTTTTTAGCTTTTCATTGTTGGGTATGATATTAGCTGTGAGCTTGTCATATATAGTGTTATGATGTTGAGGTACATTCTTTCTAATGTATTGAGAGTTTTTGTCATGAAAGGATGTTGAATTTTGTCAAATGCTTTTTCTGCATCTATTGATATGATTATATGATTTTTATTCTTTGTCCTTTTAAGGTGGCGTATCATGTTGATTGATTTGCATATGTCCAACCAGCAGCCTTGTATCCTAGGGATGAATCTCATTGGATTATGGTGTATGATCCTTTTAATGTGCTATTGAATTTGGTTTGCAAATATTTTGTTGAGGATATTTCCATCTATGTTCGCCAGGGATATTGGCCTGTAATCTTGGCCTGTAATCTTCTATTCTTACAGCATTCTTGTATCACATTAATGCTGACCTCATAAAGTGAGTTTGGAAGTGTTCCTTTCTCTTCAGTTTATTGGAAGTTTGGTGAATTCTACTAAGTATTTAAAGAAAAAGTGATGCTAATGCTTGAGAAGCATAACTTCTTGGGTCTTGGAGTTTTCTTTGTTAGGGAGCTTTTTGATTATTGATCTATTCCCCTCACTCATTGATTGACCTATTCAGATTTTCTTTATGATTCATTTTTGGTAGGTTGTATGTTTATAGGAATTTCTTTGTTTCTTCTTGGTTGGCCAAATTGTTGCCATGTAGTTGTTCATTAATCTCTTATGATTGTATTTTTGTGGTATCAATTGTAGTGTCTCCTGTTTCATTTCTGATTTTATTTACTTGAATCTTTTTTCTTTTTTTCATAGTAGTCTAGGCAAAGATTTGTCAATTTTGCTTATCTTTTGAAAAAACAACTTATATTGATCTTTTTATATTATTTCTTATATTGATCTTTTAAATTATTTTTTCTAGTCTCCATTTCATTTATTTCTGCTCTGATCTTTAGTATTTCCTTCCTTCTGCTAATTCTGGGCTTAATTTGTTTTTTTTCTATTTGTTGTGTAAAATTAGGTTGTTCATTTGAGATATTTCTTTTTTTCTTAATGTAGGTATTTATTGCTGTAAACTTTCCTCGTAGAACTGCTTTTGCTATATCAAAGTTTTGGTATGTTGTGTTTCTGTTTTCATTTGTTTTAAGATTTTCTTTATTTTTCTTTTGATTTCTTCTTTGACCCATTGGTTGTTCAGGAGTATGTTGTTTAATTTCCAGATATTAGTGAATTTTCCAATTTTTTTTCTTGTTATTCATTTCAGGTTCATATAATTGTGGACAGAAAAGAGATGTGATATGATTTTAGTCTTCTTAAATTTTTTAGACTTGTTTTGTGGTCTAAGATATGATCTATCCTTTAGAATGTTTCATGTGCACTTGAAAAGAATGTGTATTTGAGAGATCCATAGATGGTTCACATCACAGGATTCTGTACAGACAACCCCCAGTACCAACCCAGAGCTGGGTAGACTCGCTGGGTGGCTAGACCTGGAAGACAGACAACAATCACTGCAGTTAGGCTCACAGGAAGACACATCCATAGGAAAAGAGGGGAGAGTACTATGTCAACGGAATATCCCATGGGACAAAAGGATTCAAATAACAGTCTTCAGCCTTAGATCTTCCTCTGACAGAGCCTACCCAATGAGAAGGAACCAGAAAACCAACCCTGTTAATATGCCAAAACAAGGCTCTTCAACACCCCTCAAAAATCACACTAGGGATGTGTTTCCATTTGTGTCGTCTCTTTCTTTCAGTGGTGTTTTGTAGTTTTTCTTGTAGAAGTCTTTAGACTCCTTGGTTAGGTGTATTCCTAAGTATTTTATTTCTTTTGCAGCTGTTGTAAAAGGGGTTGAGTTCTTGATTTGGTTGCTGTTGGTGTATAGAAAGCTACTGATTTGTATACATTAATCTTGTATCCGGAAACTTTGTTGAATTCTTTTGTCAGTTCTAGGAGCTTTGCTCCTAAGGAGGAGTCCTTAGGGTTTTCAAGGTAAACGATCATATCATCAGCAGTGACAGTTTTACTTCCTCTTTACTGATTTGGATGCCTTTTATTTCTTTCTATTGTCTCATTGCTCTGGCTAGGACTTACAATGCTATAATGAAGAGGAGTGGTGAGAGTGAGCATCCTTGTCTTCTTCCATTTCTCGGAGGGATTACTTTCAACATTTCCCCATTCAGTATTATGTTGGCTGTGTCTTTGTCATAAATGGCTTTCATTACATTAAGGTATGTCCCATGTATGCTGATTTTGCTGACAGTTTTAATCATAAAGCGATGCTGGATTTTGTTGAGTACTTTTTCTGCATTTGTTGAGATGATCATGTGATTGTGTTTTTAATTGTGTTTATGTGGTGTATCCCATTTATTGACTTGCATATGTTAAACCATCCCTGCATCCCTGGTATGGAACCCACTTGATCATAGTGGATTATCCTTTTAGTATGTTGTTGGATTTCGTTAGCTAGTATTTTTTTAAGTAAGGATTTTAGCATGAGTGTTCATTAAGGATATTGGTCTGTAGTTTTCTTTTTTGGTTATGTCACTTTCTGGTTTTGGTATTAGGGTGATGCTGGCTTCATAAAATGAATTAGGGACGGTTCCTTCTTTCTCTGTCTTGTGGAATAGTGTCAAAAGGATTGAAGGATTGGTACCAATTCTTCTTTGAATGTCTGGTGGAATTCTGCTGTGAATCTGTCTAGTCCTGGGCTTTTTTTGATTGGTAATTTTTTTTTTTTTCTTTTTTTTGAGATGGAGTTTTGCTCTTGTTGTCCAGGCTGGAGTGCAGTGGTGCAATCTCAGCTCATTGCAACCTCTGCCTCCTGGGTTCAAGCAGTTCTCCTCCCTCAGCCTCCCAGGTAGCTGGGATTACAGGCATGTGCCACCACGCCCGGCTAATTTTGTATTTTTAGTAGAGATGGGGTTTCTCCATCTTGGTCAGGCTGGTCTCGAACTCCCGACCTCAGGTGATCCACCCGCCTCAGCCTCTCAATGTGCTGGGATTACAGGTGTGAGCCACCATGCCTGGCTGTTAAGTTTTAAATTAACATTTCTATCTCGCTGCTTGTTATTGGTCTGTGATTCAGGGTATCTAATTCTTCGTGATTTAAGCTAGGAGGGTTGGATTTTTCCAGGAATTTGTTCATCTCTTCTAGGTTTTCTAATTTATGTGCATACAGGTGTTTATAGTAGCCTTGAATGATCTTTTGTATTTCAGTGGTGTCAATTATAATATCTCCTGTTTCGTTTCTTAGTGAAGTTATTTAGATTTTCTCTCTTCTTTTCTTGGTTAATCTTGCTAATGGTTTATTTATTTTATCTTTTCAAAAAACCAGCTTTTTGTTTCATTTATCTTTTGTATTTTTTTTTTTTTTTCAGTTTTATTTAGTTCTGCTCTGATCTTGGTAATTTCCTTTCTTCTGCTTGGTTTGGGGTTCGGTTTGTTCTAGTTTCTCTAATTCTTTGAGGTGTGACCTTAGAATGTCAGTTTGTGCTCTTTCAGACTTTTTGACGTAGGCGCTTTGGGATATGAATTTTCCTCTTAGCACCACCTTTGCTGTATCCCAGAGGTTTTGATAGGCTGTATCATTATTGTCATTCAGTTTGAAGAATGTTTAAATTTTCATCTTGATTTCGTTTTTGACCCAGCACTCATTCAGGAGCAGGTGATTAAATTTTCATGTATTTGCATGGTTCTGAAGGTTCCTTTTGGAGTTGATTTCCAATTTTGTCCCATGGTGGTCTGAGAGAGTGCTTGACATAATTTCAATTTTCTTAAATTTATTGAAGCTCGTTTTATGGCCTATCACATGGTCTCTCTTAGAGAGAGTTCCATGCGCTGTTGAATAGAATGTGTATTCTGCGATTGTTGGATGTAATGTTCTGTATGTATCTGTTAAGTCCATTTGTTCCAAGGTATAGTTTAAATCCATTTTTTCTTTGTTGACTTTCTGTCTTGATGACCTGTCTAGTGCTGTCGGTGGATTACTGAAGTCCTCTACTATTATTTTGTTGCTGTCTATCTCATTTCTTAGGTCTCTTAGTAATTGTTTTATGCATTTAGGAACTCCAATATTAGGTGTGTATTATTCTAAGTGAAATAACTCAGGAATGGAAAACCAAACATCATATGTTCTCACTGATATGTGGGAGCTAAACTATAAGGACACAAAGTCATAAGAATATAATGGACTTTGGGGTTTTGGGGGGAAGAGTGGGAAGAGGGTGAGGGATAAAAGACTACAAATAAGGTGCAGTGTACACTGCTTGGGTGATGGCTGCACCAAAATGTCACAAATCACCACTAAGAAACTTACTCATATAACAAATACTACCTGTACTCCCAATAACTTATGGAAAAATAAAAAATATTAATAATAATAAAAAAGAAAATAATGTGTATTCTGCTGCCATTGGGTGTAGTGTTCTGTATATGTCTGTTAGGTCCATTTAGTCTATAGTGCTCTTCAATTCTGCTGTTTCCTTATTGATTTTGTATCTTGATGATTTGCCCATTGTTGAAAGTGGGTTATTGAAGTCTCTTACTGTTCCTATATAGCTGTGTGTTACTCCCTTCAGTTCTTTTAATGTTTTCTTTGTGTATTTAGGTGCTCCAGTGTTCAGTGCATATATATTTACAATCACTATATCCTGTTAATGAATTACTCTTTTATCATTATATGACCTTCTTTGTCTTTTTTGACAGTTTTGACTTAGTCTGTTTCATCTGATATAAGTATAGCCATCCCTGCTCTATTTTGATTGCTATTTGCATGAAAATTGCTGTGAAATAGCATGATTGCTATTTCATGAAAACAGCAATCAAAATAGAGCTGAAGACTCTATTTTGAGAGTCTTCAGACTCTTTAAGAACACATCTAGAATACTTTCGCTTCAGCTTGAAGAACACATGTAGAGTACTTTAAATTAAAATCTTTAAATTAGAGTCTGTTATAGGTAGCATAATTTTGAATCTTGTTGTTTAATCCACTCAACCACTCTGTCTTTTGACTGGAGAATTTAATCTCCTTCCATTTGAAGCAATTATTGATAGGAAAGGGCTTACTAGAGCTATTTTATTGTTTTCGTTTTGTAGTACCTTTGTTCCTTTCTTCTCTTGCTGTTTTCCTTTGTGATGTGAATTTTGTTTTTTTTTTAGTGATATTCTTTGATTCTTTTCTCTTTATCCTTTGTGTATCTATTACATGATTTTTCTTTGTGATTACTCTGAGGCTTACGTAAAACACCTTCTAGTTGAAACAGTCTATTTTAAGCTGCTGATAACATTGGTCACACACACAAACTCTACGCTTTAATTTCTCCTGCCACCATATTTTATGTTACTGATGTCACATTTTGCATCTTTTGTATGTCGTGTATCCACTGACAAATTATTGTGGCTATTGCTATTTGTAATTTTTTTTTAACTTTTACACTTGTAGCTAAAAATGACTTATGTGCTTGTACTATATTATTATAGTATTCTGGGTTTGTCTGTATTCTTACCTTTACGGGGGTTTTGTACTTTCATATGTTTTCATGTTAGTTAGCATCCTTTCATGTTAACATGATGAACTGCCTCTAGTGGTGCTGAATACCTACATTTTTATTTGGTTATGTCTTTACTGCTGTCTTATTTTTTAGGGTCAGCCTTTTCTGGTATACTGTTGTTTGTTGGCAGGTTTTGTTTTTTTTTTTTTTCCTTTTTCTTTTATAACTTTCAATATATCATCTTACTCTCTCCTGGAAAGATATATCATCTTACTCTCTCCTGGCCTGCAATGGTTTGTCTGAGAAATCTGGTCATAGTCTGATGATGGTTTCCTTATATGTAATGAGTTGCTTTTCTCTTGCTGCTTTCAAAATTTGTTGACTTTTGAGAATATGATTATGACATATATTGGTGAAGCTCTCTTTGTTTTAATCTATTTGGAGTTCTTTAGGCTTTATGGATTCAAATCCAAATCCATATAGCCTAAAGAACTCCAAATACACTAAAGCAAATTAGGTACATTTCCCTCTCCAGATTTTGGAAATTTTTTGTCATTCTTTCTTTCTTTCTTTCTTCTCTTTTTTTTTTTTTTTTTTTTTTTTTGAGATGGAGTCTCTCTGTCGTCAGGCTGGATGGAGTGCAGTAGTGTGATCTTGGCTCACTGCAACCTCTGACTTCCTGGTTCAAGCAATACTCCTGCCTCAGCCTCCCGAGTAGCTGGGATTATAGGCACATGCCACCATGCCCAGCTAATTTCTATATTTTTAGTAGAGACGGAGTTTCATATGTGACCAGGATGGTCCTGATCTCCTGACCTCATGATGTGCCTGCCTTGGCCTCCCAAAGTGCTGGGATTACAGACCTGAGCCACCGTGCCCAGCCCATTATTTCTTTAAGTAAAATTTCTGCCCCTTTCTCTGCTTCTTCTGGGTCTCTTGTAATGTGTACATTGGTTCACTTAATATTGTGTTCTAAGTCCCTCTTAGACTTTTTTCACTCTTCCTTCTTTTTTCTTTTGGTTTTTATGACAAGATAATTTCAGAAGCTCTGTGTTTGAGTTTGCTGATTCTGCTGTTGTATTGAGTCTGCTGTTGAAGCTTGCTGTTGAATATTTAATTCACTCATTGAATTCTTCAGTTTCAGAATTTCTGTTTGGTTCTTTTTTATACTTTCTCTCTTTCTTGAATTCTTCATTTTGTTCATGCGTTGTTTTCCTGGATTCATGTTATTTGAGTTCTCTCGTAGCTACTCCTCTTCTATAAGATGATTATTTTTTAATACTTACCTGGCAGTTTATGTGTCATCAGTTGTTTAGTGTCTGCTACTGGTGCTTAATTTTGTTCCTTTGGTGTCCTGTTTCTCTAATTATTAGTAATTTCTGTGGACTTGTTTTATTGTCTTTGCATGTGAAAAAGTGAACACCACTTCTTGTCTTTACAGATTGGTTTCTGTAGGGAAAGCCCTTCACTAGTCAGCTTGTCTAGTGGTTCTGGGTAGGCTGTCTTGCTGCTGGAGTCGTTTGGTGTCTGGGTCAGGTGGATGGTCTTGGTGTCTAGGTCCAAAGACGGCAGGCTTAGTGCTGGGATGGGGCTGGAGACTGAGGCCACAGGGACAACTCTGGAGCCTCTGTCCACTGGGGCTGACCTGGAGACTGTGTCTATGGGGGTGATCCTGAAGGCTGAGTTCATGGATGCCGCCTGGCACTGAGATGGGCCTTGAATTCAGCACCATAGTGGTAGGTCTAGAGCCTGAGACCAGCCTGAGTCTACAGTGGCTGGTTTGGAGTTTAGGGCTGCAGGTGCAAGCTTGGCTCTTGTGTAGGCGCAAGCCTGGCTCTTGTGTAGGCCTAGAGCCTAAGTCTGCAGGGATCCATCCTGGGGCTGTGGGGACTGACCTTGGGCTGGGACAGGGCAAGTACTGGAATCTGTGGGAGAGTTGGATGCTTATGCCACCCTTCTTCCATGTGGACAGCATTTCTCTCCACATTGTGCTGCCAGAAGTTAGGGGTGGGATGAAGCATTTAATGAGAACCTTTACTTCCTAGTTTCTTCAATGCATGTTTTCTTATTTATTTATTTTTTTTGAGACGAAGTCTCCCTTTGTTGCCCAGGCTAGAGTGCAGTGCTGTGATCACGGCTCACTGCAGCTTCAGTCTCCTGAGTTTAGTTGATCCTCCCACCTCAGTACCTGAATAGCTAGGACTACAGGTGTATGCCACCACACCTAGCTAATTTTTTGTTTTACTTTATTTTTTGTAGACATGGGGTCTCACTATGTTACTCAGGGTAGTCTTGAATTCCTAGTCTCAAGCAGTCTGCTCACCTGGGCATCCCAAACTGCTGGGATTACAGGTGTGAGCTACTGTGCCTGGCCTGTTTCCTTATTTTTGTTCTCCACCCAGGTACTCTAATCTCTCACTTGGATTCCTTAGCTGTTGTGAAGGTATTTTCAAGTATGGGCAGTTTTCAAATTGATATTTCTTTGAGGAAAGAGCAGTAGAAGCTGCTATTTTGCCATCTTTCCATCATCAATTTCATCACAGTTGTACTGTTTCTTGCAAAAGCTCTAGCATTACAATTATTTGAAAACTTAGAGCCTTTTTAGAGAGTCTGGCCTAGTTGTATCCTTTACCTCATTGTGTATAGGCATTTCAGTATCCATAGTTCTCTCGGTCATTGACTAATATTTTTACATTGTTAGCTAAAAATAAAACAAAAAACAAAACAAAGGAAACTAAAATGATATTAGATAAATGAAGCAGACTATGTGGAATGATAAGGATTTGTTTTCAGTTTTTTTGTTTTTTTGTTTTTTTTTTTAAAGAGAAAGGAGCTCACTCTGTCACCCAGGCTGGAGTGCAGTGGTGCAAAGCTAACTTAACTGTAGCTTCAAATTTCTCTGCTCAAATGATCCTCTCGACTCAGCCTTCTGAGTAGTTGCAATAGCAGGCACATGCCATTGCACCTTGCTAAATTTTTTATTTTTTTTAGAGACAAAGTCTTGCTTTGTTGCCCAGAGTGGTCTGGAACTTGTGGCTTCAAGTGAACTTCTTGCCTCAGCCTCCCAAAGTGCTAAAATTGCCAGTGCAAGTCACCATGCTGGACCTGTTTTCACTTTTAAAAGTGACTGTATTCCTCGAACAACGTGTTTTGTGGTCATATAAGTTTTGGGATTGTTGGTTTAAATAAAACCAATAGTTTCTTTTCTTCTGGACTTCTCAGTCTTTTAATATGCTAATATTTATCATTATGAAGTGATCAAAAGGATTTCTTATGGAAACTTAGTTGTCATGGCTTGGGGAGCAGGGACTTTTTGTATTTTGCAATGTGATTGCAATAAATGACCACAAGTTCTTCCCATTACTGTGTGTTTGCCCTTTTATGTTGCAGTTTTGTACTCCTATGATAAAGGAAATGGAATCAGTTTTTGCAGGCTTTAAGTCTGTGCCTGGCCCTTTTACTTTCTTTGTCCAGTGTGATATCAGCAATCATGATGCACACAGGCTTGAAAGTGCTTGAGGCTTGCCTTCCCTTGCTGCTCTTTTAAATCCTGCCTTATCTATATTAAGAAATATTTACTAGCTTCCTGGAGGATGACAGACCCTGTGGAACAGAATGAGCCCTCGTAGCTGAGAATCCTTCTACCCAGCTGTCCTGTCAATTACCAGACATGTGACATCATGCTGGACTATCCTATCCCAATTGAAGTTTGTCCACACCAGAAGAATCACCCAGTTAACTCTCAGAACTGTCAGAAATAATACATGTCTGTTGCTTAAAGTTGCTAATTTTTGGGGTAATTAAAAAAAGCTAAAGGATGCATATACTTGTTAACTTTTTATGTAATACAGTTGTTTTTGTAAATTTAGGCTGAGAACAGTGCTCTATGGATAGGAACATTCTCTAAGGACTTACTGCTAGTTTAGGTTACTTAGTGTGGTTTTGAATTCTTTTTGAGACATTTTCAAATTCACTTAAATTTTAACTTAATTTTCAAAAATTTCTATAGCAGAACATGCTCATTTAATGTAAATAATTTGACAAATGGAATTATGTAATAATGGATGATTGATGTTGGGTTAGTAGAAACTTTCCTTAGAATTGATGTTATAAAGCCTTGGCTGATTATTATGAGTTTTTTAAATTTGCAATATTGATCTACATTTTATTGCCTACTGTTGCGTAAAATAATGGGTCAGGTAGAGGCCCTGTCATCAAATGCCACATGTCAGAATTTCAGGTGATAGTTACAAACTACACCAATCAGAAACACTTTCGAGTTTAAAACAGTTTGTAACTAAAGAACATACAGTGAGGTTTTAAACTTAAAATTACTGCCAATGGGGAATGTGTTTAAACAGCATCCACTCTTGGAATTACCAAACTGATTTATTCATCATAGGAACTGGTACTACAACTGCATATTTAATTGCTGTAATGAAAGATTTTTTCCTTTATTTTCCTTTAATACAGTATTTACAATCCATGGACTTGTGCCATTTTCCATTTGGCACTTTATTATTTGGCCTAAGGCCATGGTATACTGTGATGTTCCTCATGAGCTCTGGAGTGATTAACACTGGTGAAAGTGCTTTCTTATACTGCATTTTATGCTTGCTTCAGATAATAAAAATTTTCCTGAGAAGTCAACATTTCTGTAATTGGATTCCTAAAAATTCAGTTTCCTGATTTCTGGCAATTACATCTACAAAAATTTCTCCAGATTATTTCTGCAGATGGTTAATACTTATTTTGGTATAGAAAACCTGTATCAAATGGCTAATTATCGACATTTAAGAAATAGTATAATGGGCATTTAGCATGTTTTCAGAAAAGATTTTAGTGCATAAAGTTAAAATTTCCAAATCACACTTGCCTACTTATATTTAAGTTTGCTAGAAAGGTGCTAGGATGGAAATGTTGCCAGTGAAAATATAAATGTTAATACATTACTAACTTTAGGAGACCACAAGTGTTAGCCACTTACTTAAATGTAATGTTTCCTTCTTTTGGAGCTTCTGAATGGTGATTACAGTGACATTAAGGTCAAATGCATTTTCTTTACAGCATGAATCCTTACAATTTAGAAATATGCTAATATACATTGTGAAATTCCAATTTTCTTATCCAGAGATAACAGCTATTAACATTTTGTTACAGTTCCTGTAAGATTTTGTGTGTGTGTGTGTGTGTGTGTATGTATATACGTATATTAGAGATGGAGTGTCACTCTGTCACCTATGCTGGAGTGCAGCAGCACAAACAATCTCAGCTCCCTGCACCCTTCACCTACCAGGTTCAAGGGATTCTCCTGCCTCAGCCTCCTGAATAGCTTAGAGTACAGGCACGTGCCACCATGCCTGGCTAATTTTTGTATTTTTTTTTTTTTTTTAAGTAGAGATGAGGTTTTACCTTGTTGGCCAGGCTGGTCTCTAACTCCTGAGCTCAGGTGATCTGTTCACCTCAGTCTCCCAGAGTACTGGGATTACAGGTGTGAGCCACAGCGCCTAGCCTTCTTTGTATACTTTGATGTAGTTGATCTTAAGATATATGTAGTTTTATATTCTGCTTTTTCTACTTAAAATTATATAGTAAACATTTTACTTTAAAATTTGTTGGCAAAACTTTTTAAATGACTACACCAAAGACTTTTATATGGATAAACTGTAATTGGTTGATCCTCCTTCACTCTCAAATATTTAGGCTTTTATCTATTTTTCCATACCATTGTTATAAATATATTTGTGTGTAAATCTTTGCATTTATGATTTTTAGAAATAAAATTATAAGATTGAAATGTATGATTTTTAAAGCTTGTGACATATATCAAGTTTTTGTTTTCAGAAAGGTTATTCTAATTTATGATATATGATAAAAATTTAAAATTATAAAAACCTTAAGCAGGAACTCATTTTCACTTTGATTATTTTCTTTTTACTTTTCACTAATTTATTTTCTTAACTTTTGGATAGATCTTTATTATCAGAAATTGATAGTGAATAATCTTTAGATAAATGCAGGTTTTAGAAAATGAAAAATAATTATGAATTATATATCTTCTTCCTATAAAAGTGTTAAAGTTTTAGATAAATGGGTATAGCTGGGCCATTACTTTCAATGGATTTTACAGTACATGACAGTAGGTTCTTACCTTTTATTTATATCCTTAGTACTTAGCATATGAATAGCACATAGTAGATACCCAGACAATATTTGTTGAGTGAATGAATAACTGTAATTTTCATGAATAAACCCCATATTAAATGATAAATTTCAGATATATGTGAAAATGAATTTCTCATCCTTCTTCTTTACCAAAGTACAATAAAGTCTATTATTACCCTCATGAAACACTTAGATTTTTCATATTTTATAGAGCAGCTGATTTCTGTTGTGATTTCTAATCCATGTTGAGTGAATTTAACATTTTTAGAATAAAAATGCCTATAATAGTACTATGCTATCTACTCTGGAAGGATATAAAGAAGTCTTTTATGTTTTCTGCAGAAATATTTTGCTGCTTTTGTCTACTATTAAAAATTCTTATTTTAGTAAGGTAAACAAAAAAATAGTGCTTTTAATGTTAGTATTCATATATTATCATTATGATAAGTTTCTCTGTGTGCACCGTAACAATTATCAGTGATAAATGGCGTTCTTAACCAAATATATACAAATTGAGTATCATCAAGTTTAATTCTTTCATGCATCTACACTTGCCTCCCCTCATCTCCATGCTTTCTTATTTCATTTTATGTAGCGTTTTATGTTGTTCCTTATTATTTGGAAGTAATTCATCTTTATACTTTTTGATCTTGCCTTTAGATTCTAGTTTTCAGAATTTGGACATTTGTTTCACAGTGAGCTAATGTATAAACCATTAGAGAAGTAGTACTCCATTTTCTTGTGAACCCAGTTTTGTAAAGTGAACTGCAGCCAGAGCCTCAGGACTAATTGTATAACACCAAACCCCTTGGTAAGCTCCGATCCAGGTTAAACTTAGAGGTCGTTGGCTATCAAATTGAGTGTATACCACATATCATTAGTTAAATAAACATTTCTTATTTACTCCTGTTTTAAAATGTAGCAATTTTCTTAATTATATGAATAATCAAAAAACTTTCACTAATTACATATTTAAAAGGTACTACTATATTTTCACCTGGCACCTTTTTAGATGAGCCTAGAACATCAGAATGTGACAGTCAGTTGAGTTTCATAGGATGAGCTCATTAGCAGTACATTTCTGGTGCAAAGGTTTGAGTGAAGTAGTTTAATTGACTATAATTATATTTTATTCTTCATATGCCCTTAGGATAATTAGAATAAATTCATTTTAGTTTTTATTCTTTAAATTCAGTACTGCATTTTATATTTTATTTTTTTACAGGCTCAAACATTGAGGGTTTCTATGATGCTTTATTAAAGATTGCTTTTTTTGGAATAAATAGTATAACCTGTGGAAATGCTATTAATTCCATATTGGTTCTTGGCAGGGCTTTTAAATTTGGTTTCTTTTGATTTGCTTCTTGTTGTCTAGACAGAAAAGTGTCTTCTATCACTCCCAAGATCCCAGTCTTTCTTGCCAACTTCTCTTATGCATTTTTATAGTTTTAAGTAATAGCAATTGAACAGGAAAGCACATTTGGGAAAGTAGATTACTTTTTACCAGGAAATAGTGCCAAAATTAAGATTGTAGTTTTAATCTCCTTAAATATTTCAGAAGTTTAACTCTTTCATTTCACTTTTCTTTTTATACCTTACTTTTCCTGGGCTTTTATAAAGGAGGAAAAATGGGAGAGATAGCAAAAGTTACTGGAAGGATCATCAATTCCTGTCCTCAGCTCTGATCCTGATTAACTTTTGGTGAAATCAAATAGCCTTCCTCTCAGGCTGTAAATGGGAAATTTAATTTGCAATTTCTGATGGTTATCTTGTTCGGTATTTAGAAATAATGTTGAAGTTGTGATAGAGGCATATGCTTTGCTTCTTTGTACATTTGATCACTACTCTGTAAATACTTCATGAGTGTTTGCTATAGGTACATATTTTCATATAGAGTAAAGGAGATAATAATTTACATAAAGACTAGTACCCACTAGTAGGGTTAATATGGTTCTTTTGTGGTACCACACTTCATCACTTTACTATATGCAGATATGAAGTAATTGTACACTCATTTGATCTCCCTTTAGTTCACTGGTCCCATTACTTCACAGTGTGATCTTTCCAAAAGAAATTACTAATATAACTTAAAGTCTATCAGCCTAACTGCCTGTTGATCATCTCTAGGATGAAATCTGTGCTCTTTAGTCTCCTCCTCTACTTTCATCTCACTTTATGCTCTAGTCTTGTTGAACCACTTCATATTTTTGCACATGCTGTCCTCCCATCTGCCTGAAAAATTATTTTATGACCTCTCGGTTACCAAAGATCCTGTAATGTGTACACCTCATGCCCTTCATACACATGAACTCCAAATACACATATATGCCTTGCGGACATAATTGTGTTTTGTGTACCTTTGTATCCCTAGTGCTTGGCAAATAATAACAACTAACTTAATGTTAGTTGAATGGCTGAGTGGGTATTTTGTGAAGCGGTTTATGGTAGTTCTGTTTTTTCAGAAATAGTTCTTTTGCCTTTCCATATGTATTAGTCAGGATTCTCAAGAGAAACAACCAATGGGGTAGATGGATGGATAGATGGGTGGGTGGATGGATGGGTAGGTAGATAAATAGGTAGCTAGGTAGATAGCTAGGTAGGTAGGTAGATGGATGGATGGATAGATAGATAGATAGATAGATAGATAGATAGATAGATAGATAGATAGATAGATAGATAGGAGAGGAGAGGAGATTTATTGGGGGAATTGGCTCACACAATTATGGAGGCTGAGAAGTCCCTCATAGGCCGCCTGCAAGCTGGAGATGTAGGGAAGCCTATAGAAGGTAGTGCGACTCAGTCCAAGTCCCAGAGTCTTATAATCAGGGAAGCCAGTGGTGTAATTCTCAGTCTGAGACTGAAGGCCTGAGAACCCAGGGGGCTGCTGGTATAAGTCCCAGAGTCCAAAGGCTGGAGAACCGAGTGTTCCAATATCCAAGGACAAGTAAAGAAAGATATTCTAGTTCCAGGAAAAAGAGCAAATTTTGCCTTTTTACTGCCTTTTTATTCTGTCTGGGCTCTTAGCTGATTGGATGGTGCCTGCCCACATTGAGGGCTGATCTTCCCTACTGAGTTCATTGACTCCCACCATTCTCCTTTGGAAACGTCCTCACAGATACACCCGGAAATAATGCTTTACTAGCTATTAGATATCCCTTTATTCAGTCAAGTTGACACCTAAAATTAGCCATCACACCATATGTTTTTGTTGGGTAGCAGCTTTATTTAGATGTAATTCACATACCAAACAATTTACTCATTTAAAGGTACAATTCCATGGTCTTTAGTATATCCATGAAATCAAGTAACCATCTCCACAGTCAATTTTTAAAGATTTTTCACCATCCTAAAAAGAAACGTTGTGCCCTGTACTTATCACCTCCCAACCTGCCCATCTCACTTAGATAATCACTTCGATTTGCCTGTTCTGTACATTTTATATAAATGGAATCATAGAATATGTGGCTCTTTGTGACTGGATTATTTTACTTAGCATAGGTTTTCCAGGTTCATGCATGTTGTAGCATGTATCAGTATTTAATTTTTTTAAACTGCCAGATCATATTCCATTGTGTTGATATAGCTCATTTGATTTATCAGTTCATCAGTTGATGGACAATTGGGTTGTTTCTACTTTTTGGCTATTATGATAATCCTGCTGTGAACATTCATGTACAAGTTTTTGTTTGAACACTTGCTTTTAATTCTTTAAGGTACATATCTGAAAGTGGAATTGCTGAGTCATATGGTAACTTTATGTTTAACCTTTTGAGGAGCTTCTAGATATTTTCCAAAGTGTCTGCACCATTTTACATTCTTACCAGTAGTATATAGAGAGTTCCTATTTTTTCCACTTCTTTGCTAACACTTGTTATTATTTGTCTTTTTTATTATAGCTATCCTAGTGGGTGTGAAGTATTATCTCATTGTGGTTTTGACTTTCATTTCCTAAATGACTAATGATGTTGAGCGTCCTTTTATTTGCTTATTGACCATTTGTATTGTATCTGCTTTAGGGAAATGTCTAGTCAGATCCTTTTCCTTTTTTAATTGGATGATTTGTCTTTGTATTATCGAGTTGTGAGAGCTCTTTATGTATTCTAGATATGATTCCTTTATCAGATATGTTATTTGCACATATATTTTTCCATTCAGTTGGTTGTCTCTTTCACTTTCTTGATAGGGTTCTTTGAAGCACAAAAGTTTAAAAAAAAATTTCGATTAAGTCCAGTATCTTTTTGTTGTTGTTGTTGAATGTACCTTTGGTGTCACATTTGAAAAACTGTTGTCAAATCCAAGGGCTTTAAGGTTTGCTCTGTTTTTTCCTTCTAAGAGTTTTATAATTTTAACTCTTACATTTAGATCTTTGATGCATTTTTATTCCCCTAGACAGGGTTAACCCTATTTCTATGTGTAACCGTAGTCTTCTAGAAACTTTAACTATAACTTGAAGTTTTGAGAACTATATATGGGGAAAGTTTGTTTATTTTTACTGTGATAAAATATGCATAACATAAAATGCACCATTTTTAAGTGTACAGTGTGGCATCATTAAGTGAATTTGCGTTGCTGTGCAACCATCACTGGATCCATCTCCAGAACTTCTTCTTTTCAAACAAACTCTATACTCGTTAAACAGTAACTCCTGATCCCCATTCATCATTAAGTATGATGTTAGCTTTTAATTAAAATGTCCTTTATTGGGTTAAGAAAGTTCCATTACATTTCTAACTGGCTGAGAGGTGTTTTTTTTCTTTTCTTTTTTTATAATTATGAATGGATCTTAAATTATTTTGAATGTTTTCTGTGTTATCTGTTGAGATAATCTTAGGGTGTTTCTTAGTCTGTCAATATGAATTATGTTAATTGATTTTCAATGTTGAATCAGTCTTGTAGTCCTGGAATAAACTCCATTTGAATATTCCTTTTACACATTGCTGAATACTGTCTGCTAATATTTTGTTGAGGATTCTTGCATATATATTCATGAGGAATATTGTTTTGTAGTTTTCTTAGAATGTTTTTGTCTGCTTTTGATATTAGGATAATGTTGGCACAGTGAAATGAGTTGGGAAATATTCTCTTTAGTTTTTATTTGTTGGAAAAAATTGTGTACAATTAGTATTATTTTTCCCTTATAGGTTCTCCACTGAAATCATCTGGGTCTGGAATTTTCATTATTTGGAAGGCTTATGTAAATTTTAATATTTTTACTAAATCTAGGACTATTCAGGTTATCTGGTTTTTTTTCTCAAGTGAGTTTTAGTAGTTTGTATTTTTTCAGGAATTCTGTTTCACCTAAGTTGTTGAATTTATGGCCAAAGAGTCGTTCATAGTATTTCCTTATATTTTTAATATCTGCTGTATCAGTGGTGTGTCCAGTCTTTCATTTTTCATATTGGTAATGTGTGTTTACTCTCTCTTTTCCCTGGTCAGCTGGCTAGAGGTCTGTCAATTGTATTGATCTTTTCAAATTGGTTTTCTTTCTTTTCTTTCTTTCTTTTTTTTTTTTTTGAGACAAGAGTCTCACTCTGTTGCACAGGCTGGAGTGCAGTGGCATGATCACGGCTCACTGCGACCTCTGCCTCCTGGGTTCACGCCATTTTCGTGCCTCAGCCACTAGTGAGTAGCTGGGATTATAGGCGTGCACTATCACGCCTGCCTAGTTTTTGTATTTTTACTAGAGAAGGGTTTTCACCATGTTGGCTAGGCTGGTCTCAAATTCCTGGCCTCAAGTGATCTGCCCACCTCCACTTTCCAAAGTGCTGGAATTACAGGTGTGAGCCACTGCACCCAGCCTTGTTTTATTGGTTTTCTGTTTTCCGTTTTATTTATTTCTAATCTAATCTTTGTTATTTCTTTCCTTCTGTTTGTTTTATGCAAACAGAAGGAAATTTCTTCTTCTTCCTCTGGTTTCTTAAGGTGGGATATGTGGTTACTGATTTTAGATCTTTCTTGTTTTCTAATACAGGCATTCAAAGCCATAAACTTTCATTAAGCACTGCTTTAGCTGCATCACACAAAACTGATATGTGTATTTTCATTTCCATTCAATATATTTTAGAATTTCCCTTGGGACATCTTTAAATTATCACAGTCTACCTTTAAGTGTTATTATACCATGTGTACAGTGTAAGAACCTTAGAACAATATATTTATGTTGTTTCCCTCCTGGCCTTTGTGCTGTTGTTGTCATACATTTACTTTTACATATATTGTAAACTTCAAAGCATATTATCATCAGTTTTGCACTAAACAGAGTATTTTCTTTTGAAGAATTTAAATATTAAGGAAAAGTGATCTTTATATGTACTCAATGTAGTCACCATTTCACCAGTTCTCTTTAGTCTTTTGTGTAGATTCAAGTTTCTATCTGGTATCATGTTCCTTCCTCTTGAAGCTCTTACTTTAACATTTCCTGTAATGCAGGTGTCCTGGTCATGAATTTCTTCAGTTTTTTTTTTTCTTAATATCTGAAAAAGTATTTTGTTTTTGTTTTAGGAAGATATTTTAACTGAATAAAGAATTCTAGGTTGACATTCCTCCCTCCTTGTGTTCTTTAATGGTTTTGCTCTACTGTCTTCTGTCTTGTATTTTTTTAAAAAGAAATCTGCTTTCTTCATTTTCTTTGTCTTGTCTGTATAGTATGTTCCCCAACCTCCCGCCTCATTGCTTTTAACATTTTATCATTGGTTTTAAGCAATTTGGTTATCATGTTTCTTGGTAGTTTTCTTCATGTTTCTTATGCTTTTGGTTTATTCATGTTCTTGTATATATGAGCTTATAGTGTTAGTCAAATTTGAAAAAAAAATTTATTCAAATATTTAGTGTTTGCTCTTTCCTCTCTCACTGGAGGCTCAAATTACACACATATATATGGAAGTTGTGTCTTCTTTTTTACTTTTTTTGTTTGATTTTCAGTGATCTCTATCTAGTGCTGTGCCTACCAGTTCAGTAGCCTTTTTCCCCTTTTGAAATGGCTAGTCTGTTAATTCCATTCAGTGCCTTTTATGGACATTGTAGTTTTCTTCTCTAGAAGTTTGATTTTTATCTTTTTAAAATGTTATACTTTTTTACTTACTGTTTTCAATGTTTCCTTTATTTACACATAGGTAATGCATTTATAATAACTTCTAATGTCCTTGTCTACTAATTCTATCATCTGTGTAATTTTTGGATCAGTTTCAATTTATTGATTTTTCTCCTTTCCTTATGGGTATATTTTTCTGTTTCTCTGCATGCTTGTTCATTTTTTTTTTCCAGTTGCAAAGTTATTTTCTTTTACTCTCTTTCTTTCTTTCTTTCTTTTCTTTTTGTAAAAGGAAACCATGGTCTTGGGGACTAGAGCAGGGTTTTGCGTGCCTGGTAATTTCTGATTGAATTCTAGACATTGTAAATTTTATCTTGTTGGGAGATGGGTTTTTTAAATATTCATAAAGATTTTAGTATTTACAAAAATATTTTTGAGTGTAGTTTTGAGGTGTGGTTCAGTGTTTTGGTAACAGTTTGATCCTTTTGAGTCTTGTGTTTACATTTTCTGAGGTGGGACTAAGGCAGTGTTTTGAATAGGGTTAATTTTTCCCCTCTATTGAGGTAGGGCCCTTTTTAGTACTCTACCTAATGCCCTATGAATTATGAGTTTCCACTCTGGCTATTGAGAGGAGGCACTATTTCTGGCCCTTTGTGAGCTTTAAGTATTACTTCCTCTATTCTTTTTAGGTGCTTTTCTTTGGTCTTGTGTGTTTTCTTCATGTGTATGCACTTATAACAATATTTGGCAGCCACTTTTCCGTCATACACAGGGTTTTCTCTTTGTTTGAATCCCCCTCCCTCTGTCTCTGTACAGGGGAGCTGTTTTCTTCTTCCTTCCTTCTTTCTTGCCCATTAAGTTCTCCATGCCTTTATATATATATATACACACACACACATACACACACACACACACAGACACACATACACATATATATATATATACACACACATATATATGGACCTTCTGCAGATTTTAAAGGTTTTCTCCCTGGGAACTTTATTTATTATCTCCAGTACTCTACCCTGCAAACTCTAGCCACTTTGACTTCCCCATACTCCTAGCTCTGTCTTCTCAACTTGGAGTTTTTAGGTTCTGCCTAAGGTTTGCATTGCTATGACCTACGAACTTTTTCCAGTCAATAAGTTGGGTGCAGTCATAGAGCTTATCTTACTGGTTTCTCTTCTCTGAAGGGTCATTGTCTTTCATTCAGATGTTCAGTGTCCTGAAAGTTGATGCTTTATATATTTTATTTGCTTCTTTTAGTTTAGTTTTTTTTTTTTTCCCCCCAGACATGTCTTAGTCCATTTAGTATTGCTATAGAGGAATGCTTCAGGCTGGATAATTTATAAAGAAAAGAGGTTTATTTGCCTCATGGTTCTGCAGGCTGTACAAGAAGCATGGAACCAGCATCTTTCTGGTGAGGTCCATAGGAAGCTTTCACTGTGTAGAGGGTGAAGGGGAGCTTGCATGTAGAGATCACATGGCAAGATAAGCAGCAAGAGAGAGATGCCAGGCTCTTTTCAATTACCAGTTCTTATGGGAACTAAGAGTGAAAAGTTACTCACTCCTGGAGAATGGCACCAAGCCATTCATTGAGGGATCTACTCCCACAATCCAGACAGCTCTCACCTAGGCCCTACCTCCAACATTGGGGATCAAATTTCAGTGAGATTTGGCAGGACCAAACAAATCGTATCCAAACCATAGCAAGACAGAAAAGTAAATGTTATCTTTTTTACTCTATGATCAGAAACAAAGGTCCCTATTTGTCCATTTTTGAAAGTCCTATATTTAATGATTTATAGCCATGCCACAGCATAAGACATATTCACATGTCCTATGTTAAAATTGCTGTCTGAATTTCATGTACTCTTTAGAGAACTGCTTTGCAGTTTTAAATATGTTTTTAGAAAAAAAAAGTTTATTAAGAATGAAATTTCTTCTGGTTTTGATCCTATAGAAAGAGAAATGCTCTAAAGTAAAATGGAGTATGATGCTAAAATGGGAAAAGTAGGTAGATTGATTAAACTTAATTTGAAAACTAGCAGTAGATGTTTGAGAACTCCATCATAGGCCTGAAATAAATTTAAGGGTAAGTTTAAAGGTTTGGTATAAAGTTTTCTTTAATGTCCTAGGTTGAATGTAGATGGAGAGTATGGGGAGGTGTGAGTTCTGGAGAACTGTTAATTTGTTTGTAATTTTATTACCTATCTGTCTGTGCATCTGTCTTCATTGGGGTTTCCAAGACCACTCTCAGGCTTGATGATTCACTATAAGGACTCACTGGACTCAGAAGCTGTTAGACTCATGGTTATGATTTGTTAACAGTGAAAGCATACAGATAAAAATAAAAGGGAAAAGGTGCATGGGTAACGTCCAGAAGAAATCGGGTACAAGCTTCTAGATGTCCTTTTCCAGTGGAGTCACATGGGAACACACTTAATTCTCCCAGCAACTATGTGTGACAACAGGTGTGAAGTCACTACCAAGCAGAGAAGTTCACTTCAGTCTTAGTGTCCAGAATTTTACTGGAGGTTAGTCACACTGGTGTACTGCAGTGCTGGCATGACTGACCTCAACTATCCAGATTCCAGTACTTCCCAGAGCAAAAACAAGCATTCACCATAAATCACACTGTCAGTATAAATTTATCTGGTCAGATTGGTACAGCATGGCCCAAGGTACTGCGATATTGTGCCTGATACTTGTTTTTATATGCTCCAGTACATACATCTCTAGTTTACTAACTCCATATTTTATTTGGATTGAATTGGTTTTTCCTGTAATGTCCTTTGAGGATCCCTTGTAGATTTTCACATTACATGTGGTCATATTTCTAGGTTTTTCTGGGCTGTGACAATTTCTTTTCTTATTTTTGATGGCCTTGATTTTAAGGTATACTGGTCACGTCTTTTGTAGAATGCTTCTCAATTTGAGTTTGATTGATGTTTTCTTACGGTTTGACTGGGATTTCCGGTTTTGGGAGGAAAACCAAACAGGAAGTTCCAATTTTCATCACAGTCTGACCAAGGTATAATATATATTTTGAACCTTTAAGTATTTTTGAAGGGCTAGGAGATTTTTTAATTAAATAATTAATCAAATTTTAGGCCAATGTAGTGCTTATATGCCGAATTTGTTCTCTGTGGCTTTTCTTATCTGATAACTTTTAATTAATATGCAACCTTCTTTGCAGTGGTATCAGGATCGCTGTGCACAACTTCATATCTTTCTGGAGACAACAGGGAAAGGAAGCCAGAAGGGAGAACAATAATTGATCAAGTCGCAGATTAGGGAAGCTAAAATTGGCCTCTTTTACTAGATTAGAATCTGGAGTAAAACTCTTGTCTGGTCCTTCAGCATGACTTTTCTGTTCTCACACGCCTCTCTTCCTTCTACAAGCCAAATTAAAATTTAGTATTAGGGGCTCTAAATGGTACAAACTCATTCATTCTCTTTAATTGCCTAACTCCTACTCATTCTTCATATTGTTGCTTAAATGTCAGATCTTTTAGGAAGCTATCCTTGACTTAGAGGAGGACCCTCAAGACCTGTCATGGGCTCTTGTAGTATTCTGTATAATTTTTTGTCTAGTCCTTAATTTAAGTATTAGTGTATTTTTTAATGTGTTTTTTTTTTTTTTTTTTTTCTTCCAGACTGTAAGCTTCACAATGTAGAGACCATGTCAGTTTTGTTCATTTTTGTATTCTTAGAGCCAGGCCAAGCATTCAACACAGCCATGCAGTAATATGAATATATATATCTGAGTCAGTGAGTGAATAGATAAATAATTGAGAAAATTAATGGATATTAGATATTAAAACTTTTACCAACTCTAGTTATAGCAGCCTGACTCTTGTTAACCATAAATACACACTTGTAACACATGGGCCCCACACTTACCCTAAGTTATAAAAATGGCACAGTTAGATAATTTCTACCCTGAGACAGTCATTTTTTGCCCAGTGATCTAACCACATAAGCTTGCTTACTTCTGAGACTTGCTTGACCTATCTCATTGAACTCGCTCTGTACCTGAGATACATGTCCAATTTCTGAAGGCAAGTTCTCCTTCCAGAATTTTCTTGTGACATACTTTGGGCCCAATTCCCTAGTTGTTCTGTACCAATAAACTCATACCCCCAGCTATTATATGTAGCACATTCAACATTCAGGGACAAACTTTGATGTAAGTTAAATTTTCTTTTTTCTTTTCTAAATATTACCCATTAAGACTGTGTTTTAAGGATTGTTTTCTAATTCCTTCTTTACTCTTTATCAGAGGTTTGTCCTCCTACCTTTTGCCTTCAAACCAAAACATGAGTAACACTCCTCTTTCCCCAACATCTTTGTTCTCTGGCCAGCACTGATTATTCTTCCCCATGGGGGAGCTTACTTTCTAGTCTATACTTAAGGACACAGAATCTGAACTGCTTTTAAAGTTTTCTTATATGAGTTTGCTGAGCTTTCTGACCCAGAGATATCTTATCTCTTTGCCTCCCATTTAATAAACATTTGGAGCATCCCTTCAGCCAGTCTTGGCAGAGGAGGCTTTTTATTTCCATGTATACAAAAACTTTATTGTCAGCTAACCATCAGAGGAGATCAGAGAAAATGGTTTGAACTTATGTCCCAACTATTTGTTCAGATCAGGGCTAGGAAATATAATGTAAGGCATGTATGTATAGAGTTTGTATACTTTTACATAGTGGTTTCACTCGCATCTGTGTGAAGAGAGCACCAAACATGCTTTGTATGAGCAACAAGGCTGTTTATTTCACCTAGATGCAGGCGGGCTGAGTCCAAAAAGAGAGTCAGCGAAGGGAGATAGGGTGGGGCCGTTTTATAGGATTTGGGTAGGCAAAGGAAAATTACAGTCAAAGGGGGTTGTTCTCTGGCTGGCAGGGGTGGGGGTCACAGGGTGTTCAGTGAGGGAGCTTTTGAGCCAGGATGAGCCAGGAGAAGGAATTTCACAAGGTAATGTCATCAGTTAAGGCAGAAACAGGCCATTTTCACTCCTTTTATGATTCTTCAGTTACTTCAGGCCATCTAGATGTATATGCACAGCACACAGGAGATAAGAGCGCAGAGCGGGCGCACAGACACCACACAACTGGCAACCTATATCAACAAAAAAAATAAAAGGAAATAATACTAAAGCGCCAACGCAGTGAAAAATTTGGAGGGTAATATGAAGAGAAAATCCACGATACGTCTCAAGAAGGCGCAAAGCAGCAGCAAACGAAAACAGGAAAACAAAACCAAAAAAGACAAAGCCGAACGAAGAAGTGGGAGTAACACAAGAAAAACAGGGGGACTCAGAAAAAACAATATCACACACAAGGACCGGTCAGGACTTGGAGACCAAGGGAAAGGAAAGCAAAAACAAAAAGAAATAACACAAGGAGAAAAAAAAACCTAAAAGAACGAAGAATAGGGACAACAAAGCAAAAACAATTAGAGAGAGCCCAAAGAGGAACAGCATACCACCGCCACCAAAGACCACTTAAGACCCAACAGTGGCGGTATGGGGAAAACAATACAAGAGAAAAACGATGATGCCTAGGAAAAAAAGTCTAAACCAACAAACAAAAAAAGAGAAGAGAAAAGATAAGAAGTTAAGAAGGGCCAAGAGGACGAGCACGACACAGAAAAGAGAACACAAAACAAGCTTTGGGGGAGCAATAAAACTAGTAGGGGCCACGGCGCAAACACACGGAGTAAAAAAAACGAGAAAGAAAAACAGACCGAATAAACAGAAGGGATGAAAGACGCTCAGAAAGGCAATGGAGGTACGAAAAAAATGCGAGGGACAGTAAGGGAAGCACACAAAAGAAATTCCCAAGGCCAGGAAGAAGAACAAAGAACAGGCTGAAGGGCCAACAGACAAAAAAGTACACTGAAAAGATAGACCCAGGCAGAAGCAAATTACAAGCGGACAACAGCGGCAGTAAAAGAGATGACCAAGTAGGGGAAGCTCCAGCAACGTCAGACAATCTGAAGGGACAGATGCAGAACAAAAACGAAATGACCAACTAGCGTGGACTCAGAGGCCTGACAATAGTCAAACACAAAGATAAAAAAAAGCGCGGATCAATAACGCACCCCGCAAATCAGAAACAAAAGGAAACAAAAAGCATTCAAACACTAAGACAAGAAAAAACGCGAACGAATAAGTCACAGACACTTGGGCAAGAGGCACGCCACACGAGAAACGGAAAACACACGAAAGAAACAGGCCAAACATAACCGGAGCCCCGCACAGAGGGGACAAAGCAGAAGAAGAACCCCGCGCTGCCCGCAGTCCTTAGCCCACTGGCCAGAAGTCTCGAAATTGTACAAAACAACCGAGCGAGCACAGTCCGGAGAAACCCCGGGAAGAAGCGCAGCAGGTACGAAGAAGTGTGCGCAAAAAATCAAAACAGGGTCTGGCGAACAGAGGAAACAAAGAAAAGCAACTCAGAAAAACAGAAAAACCAAAATACCTCAACGAGGTAAGAAGAAAACTAGAAGCCGAGATTAAGCAAGTCTCATGATCGGAGTCGAAAGCCGGAATACAAATTTTAAAGCTCCATTTAATATCAGGAGCAGACCGGATAATAAAACAAAAAAAAGAAGGAAAATAAGAAAAACCTCAGACCATAAAGGGTCAACCACTGTAAAGCGGAACAAAGACACAGACAAACGGAACATAAACGAAGCTACGTGGATAAATTAGAGGAAAAAGAACCTAAAACCTAACGCATAGCCAAAACGGAGGACAAAGAAAAAGAAACATAAAAAAGTGTGATTGTAATGTAATAATATTTTAGAAATTGAACCAAGATTTGAATGTAACCATTAAACGAATTATTGAAATCTATACAGTTTTTAAAAAATTACCTTTAAGTTGATAATATTTTTCATGTTTTTTTCAGATACCTATATTTTTTAAACTTGAATAATTCCCATCTTAATGTCTTTACTTATTAAATATGACATCTATGAACATCTGGCCCTCTTAGCTATTATATGTTTAGTGAGGTTCTCAAGTTATTTACTAAAGAGCAACAAATCCCAACAAATCAAGAGCAATTAGTGGCCCAGTTTTGGTGTATAGTTTCTTATATTCTTTCTAATCTAGTTTTTTAGCTTCCTATACTCTCACCTGTGAAATTGTTAGATGTTTTCAACCTAAGCTTGCTTATGAAAAATGGAAATAAAACAGAAAGAGGGGAAAGGCTGAGAGAAAAGACAAGCAAAGACCTCTTTGAATATTCAGCCCCTCCCACTCACCCTGTGCATAGCACTTCTTCACGTTTTTACTTGTCTCCACAGTCTGTCTGCTTTTCATTGCTTTTCAGAGGCCTTGAGAGATTTTTGTATTTTGTCTGACGTTTTTCTTTTTAATCAACAGGAGAGAGCCTATAGTTGCCTTATGGCACCATAATGAAACTGGAACTTTGACTTCTTTAAAAAAAAAAAAAAAATCTTCATAGAATGTGTCTTTACAGCATGGGAATTTTTTTTTTTTTTTTGCTTTTCACTATATAAAGCTAATGGCTTTTACTTATTTTCATTTAGATCTAAGAACACATTTTAACAGTTACTGCTTCCTAATCTTGCTTTATCTCTATTAAAGAAGCATTTGGAAATGTATAATTCTTCTTGACCTTGGAGATTTGTTTTCTCAACTTTTTTTTTTTTCCTGCAATATGTAGTATCTTTAATAATTTGGTACATTTATGATTTCTAAACAAAATATGTGTCTTTTGAACATTGTTGAAAAGTTAGTGTATGACCCCACAGAGAATTTGGAACAGGTGCCAGCCCAATTGCCACTGCCTGACTTCTTGTCTTTACATTGGGAGTTGTTAGCACGAAAAAACAAAATGTAAAGTGCTCTTTTTCATGACATTTTCTCTAAAATAATACTTTGAAAAGAATTTTTGTCCCTGGTGATATAAAACTTGGCACCGAGCAAGCAAGAGGATCTTGACTCATAGATGTATAAAAACATTGTCAGTCCCCCTGGAGCTACGGAATTCCTCTCTCATAGTAATACTTCTGATGTCTGTAGCTCAGTTCATTAATTTTTGTTTTGCTCCCTTGGAATTTGTCCATAAAAGTATTCTTTTTCTATTTATTTTTAACCTGATTATCAACTTCCTTGGCTTCTATGGGTGTACAGTTTGAATTTTTGTTGTAGTTGTTGTTTTATTTTGTTTTGGGGTATTTGGCTAGGAAGAACTAACTATAGGATGTTTGTCAGGGACATGTTCATTGGGAAATTTATCTCACTGCTCTGTGCTTGTTTGACAGCTGTTTTTGTATTTCTAACTTTAATTCAAAAAGGTATAAAGCCATATGTGAGCAGCTGTTCACTGTTTTCATTAGGGCAAAATAAGATCGGATGCAAATATTACCAGGAATGATTTAGGTTAGATTGTAAAAATAATTTAGACTAGATTGTAGGAATAATTTTACGGTAGTTATGATATATTGTAAGTTCTTAAAAAGAAGGTTCTTGAATTAAAAAACAATTTTAAGCGTAAAGTAGTATTTGTTGAAAGATGAGAGGTGTTGAAAGATGATATACTGTCTGAACGTAAGATAGTGAAGCAGCTACCTTTAGAATTCCTCTTCTAGTTCTAGGATTTTATGATTTCATGGTGGTGTTTATCCTTCTCTACAGACTAACTTTTCCCATGACTTCTTGTCCTTTAGAACTCTTCTGTGTAATAATAAGATTTTTTTTTTGAGACGGAGTCTCGCTGTGTCACCCAGGCTGGAGTGTAGTGGCATGCTCTCGGCTCACTGCAACCTCTGCCTCCCAGGTTCAAGCGATTCTCCTGCCTCAGCCTCTTGAATAGCTGGGATTACTGGCATGCACCACCATGCCCAGCTAATTTTTTTTTTTTTTTTTTGTATATTTAGTAGAGACAGGGTTTTGCCATGTTGGCCAGGCTTTTTAAGCTGATTCATATTTATTTGTGAATTATTATCATAGCCATAGAAAGAGTAATCATTTATTTGGCTTTCAAGTACTAAAATCAAAATGCAAAATTGGCTTGCCTTTAGTTTAAAGTGATCAGACCAAAAAAAAAAATAAAGTGAAGATAATTAAATGTTGCTTATGAAATTAAAAATGTAATGACTTATCTTTTTCAGTAGTCCTTCAGAATATAAACTACTTATAATCATCTCTCAGACATTTAAATAAAGTATCTAGTATTCATTAAATATTTACCACATGCCAGGTAAAGTACAATTAATTTAACATATACTCTCCTGTTTAATTCTCACAATGATCCTAAGACCTTAGGGTTTATTATCCCCATATTATAGAAGAGGAAAAAGTTTAGAGAGTTGAAGTAAATTACCCAAAGTCACATAGTAAGTAGTGAGTCTGAGATTTGAACCCAAGACCATTTTTTTTTTACCAAGTTCTAAATTTTAGAAGATATTTACTATATCAAAAAAGTATGAAGTTAAAAGGAATCAGAATGTAAACCTGTGAATATGTTAGGATCTCAGTTAAACCATACACACACATGCACACACGTGTGTTTGCATTTGGAAAGGCTAGAAGGTCCTACACCAAAATATTAACAGTGGTTACTTTTAGGTTACAGGTAATTCTTACAGTAACCTCCTTTATAATTTCTTATAGGCTATACTTATATCTGCTATTCTCATAATCAACAAGGTGGGAATTGCTGCTATTTTTATATTCTAAAAACTTGACATCTTATATGTATGCAATTTTCAAATCTATCTTCGCTATCTTGAGAATTGTAAAGCTGTTTTTCAGTACTTTTTGTATTAATTTGTGTAAAGACAGATATTTTATATATTTAGACAGAGACTATCTCTTTTAGGATACTTTTCTTATTTCTCCTTCTAGATTACAGATTTTTTGGACATTATCGCAGACATCTTTGTGCCCCTACAGTCTCTAGACAAATCCTGCACATAGAAGACATTTCTTAAAATTGATTGAGTTTATTTCAGTTGTAAATTTTAACCACAGTATAATAGGTGGAAAGAATAAACGAATTATAGTTGTAATAATAAAGGAAACTTAGGCTGAACCAGGGAGGTGGAGGAAACTTAGTTTAAGAAAATTTCCTAGATTTGTAAATCAGTGATTTCTCTAACTTTGTCACCTGGTTCTACTAGATGAATGGGTGGTTCCCTGAGAACGTTGGGGACCCATCAAAGCTTTTTTTGTTTTGTTTTGTTTTTGACTGAACCTCTTAACTCCCCATCTGCATCACGCTTTTCTTTTTTTCTTGACCACAGCTTCTAGGATCTTAGTCTGCTTTCTTGTCCTCATGCTTTTATATATATATATACACACACACACACACACACACACACACAGACACAGACACACACACGTGTATGTATGTCAAATGATAAAAGTAATGATATGATACAGTTTCACTGTAGAAAATTTTCATAATACCAAAAATTATTAAGGATAATATAGCAATCGCTTGTATTCCTACCACTTTAAAAGTAACAATTTTTGAAAATGCGTATGTGTGTATGTGGTGGTGGTTTTTTTTTTTTTTTTTTTTTGAGACGGACTTTCATTCTTGGCGTTCAGTCTGGAGTTCAATGGCAGGATCTCAGCTCACTGCAACCTCCGCCTCGCTGTTTCAAGTGATTTTCCTACCTCAATCTCCTGAGTAGCTGAGTTTCCAGGTGCCTGCCTCTGTGCCTGGCTAATTTTTGTATTTTTAGTAGAGACTGGTTTTCACCACGTTGGCCAGGCTGGTCTTGAACTCCTGACCTGTGTGTATGTGTTTTAATTGGGATTATAATGTATTAAAATCTTTATATTCTGCTTTTTTATTACATAAATTTTCAGAAAATATAAAATATCTTCTAAAATTTATTTAATGTCTATATGATTGTCCATTCTTTAGGTATTCTATAATTCATTTAATAGTTGTTTGATTTTTGGCATTGAGGTTGTTTTAGGTTATTTTCTATCATATAGAGTGTTGTGCGATGAATCTTTGAAGAAGAAATCTTTTTGTATTTCCTGAACTGTTTTGCGAGGATGTCTAGGAAGTAATATTACTAGGTAAAAGTGTATGAACTTCTAAAATATGTTGCCAAGTACATTTAATAAACATTATGATTTTTTTTCTTCTACCAGTGAGTGACAGTGTTCTTTCATTGTATATTACCGGCCTTGAGAAGTCCGTATTTTACTCTTTGCTAATATTATAAGCTGAAAACAGCTTTTCACTATTTTAATTTGGATGTTTTGGCTTTGATTAGTGGAGAGTTGAGCTTTTTACCCCCACAGTTTGATTTTGCATTTCTTTTTTGTATCATCCATTTCCTCTTATATTCCATACTTGTAACAGTACCTTTCCTAAGCTATTTAAGCTTTTTTAAAAAAAGAAAAATTTAATGATTTTTGAAATGGACTCTTTTCTCTTTGAGCTGTTTATTTACTTATTTATTTTTTTAACCTTCTTTTCCCTTTTTAAGGTTTTTATTCTTACCTATTAGGAAGATAGCAAGGTATATCTAATTACATGACATGCAGTCTTCACCAAGAAGCCAGAATCTTAAATTTATAGCTCACTGTTGCCATCTGAGATATAAGTAGAACTACAGTTACTCTGGTTTACTTTCCATTAAGTCAACTTCCTTGCTCTTCTTAAACTCCACTACTCCTTCTTTAATTTTAGCCCTTCTACGAACACATGGATCTTCATAGACTATAAGAATCACTTGATTGATGTGTTTCATTTACATTTTAGAGAACTTCCATAAAAAGTGAAAGCTCTCTCAGTGTGTCTCGGAGAGATTATCCCACAAAGAAATGTTCCTCTTTGAACATTTTCTTATATTTCTTCCTGTCTTCAAAATAAATCAGATCATTTAATTTATTTTAATCTTTTCTATTAAGTGCCAGTAGCACAAAGTCTCAATATAGTCAGCAGTCCTAAACAGCCCAGGAGAGGGAACCTCTATAATAATTAAATGCCTATAGAATATATATTTATTATGGTTGGAGATTCCTAAATTGAGAGAGGGAACTTCCTCCACTAGTTAATAATGAAATGCAGAAGTGAAACTGAGTATCGTATACCTATAATACTTAGCTCTAACTCTTTCTTCACCATTGTCATTAGGAGAGTTGGCATGCAGAAACATCTTGAGAGTTGCATATTTTAATACATTATTTACCTTTTCCACACAGACTTTGATAGTCATATAAATTCAGCCTCGCTCAGAGTTGTCCAATCTTTTGGCTTCTTTTGTCCACACTGGAAGAATTATCGTCTTGGGCTACACATAAAATATACTAACACAGGCTCTGAGCAAGATGGCAGCCTCCAAGTCGGTTAGGCTAGGGCTTCAATACCCACCAGCAGCTACCCTGCACTGTACGGCCTTCCTGGCTTTTGGTTGACTTGAACAGACGCCGAGTCATCACAGATCTCATTAGTCTCATCTGCCAGCGCTTTGGCGTCGGTTCTGGGGCCCTCCGAGGCCTCTAACTGGAGCGGGGGCTCGTGCCCCCAACTGAGAGCACACGCCTGGTGAGAGACAATGACTGCCTTAGAGTTAAATTAGAAGACAGGGGAGTTGCTGAGAATTCTGTAGTCATCAGTAACGGTGACAGTATTCATTTATCACTTAGAAAAGCAAAAAAGCGGACATTTAAGTTAGAGGAGGATGAAGAAACTGAACCAGATTACAAATATTCAAAGAAGCATTGGAAGAGGCAAGAGAGCAATAACAATAATGAGAAGGTCTTGAATCTAGAACGAAAAGCTGTCACAGATCAGACTATAAGCCAAAAAGAAAAGAGAGAAAAAATAAAGCAACCTGTGGCACAGCGGGTGATGATAACAAAGAGACCAAAAGAAAATCACCAAAAAAAAGGAGAAATGTGAATATGAAAAAAAGGCCAGGAATCTCAACTCTCCTAAAGTACAGGCAGTAAAAGACTGGGCCAATTAGAGATGTAGTTCTCCAAAAGGTTCTGCTAGAAACAGCCTTGTTGAAACCAAAAGGAAAGGTGATATAAGCGTTTGCTCAAATGGGAGTCCCAGTTCCTCCTCGGAGTCTGAGTCTTGTCATGAATCAGTCAGTGATGGTCCCAGCAAAGTCAGTTTGGAGGCCAGAAATTCCTCAGAGAAATTACCAACTGAGTTATCAAAGGAAAGACCTCTACCAAAAGTACAACTGCAGAGAAACTGGCTACAAAACCTGGCTTAAGCCTTACGCCCAGCAAGGGCAAGACCTCTGGAACATCATCTTCTAGTTCAGATTCTGGTTCAGAGTCAGATGACCAATGCTTGATGTCATCGAGCACCCCGGAGTGTGCTGTGGGTTTCTAAAAGACAGTAGGCCTTTTTGCAGGAAGAGGTTGTCCCGGCCCTGGGCTGTCATCACAGACTGCAGGTGCTGCTGGATGAAAGCCTTCTGGCTTAAATGGTGGCAGACAGGCTCTTGGTCCTTCTCCCAATGTGTCTGTCCCCAGTTTAGGAAGAGGATGGGGTAGAGGAGAGGACCTTTTTTCTTGGAAGGCAGCTAGGGGACGGGGCATGTAGGGGAGAGGTCGAGGATGAGGGCATCCTGTTTCCTGTGTTGTAAATAGAAGCACTGGCAACCAGAGACAACAGCAATTAAATGAAGTGGTAACAAATTCATCTACTGTTTTCCAGAATCTGGTAGAGACACACCAGAAGGACTGTAATCTGTTACTGCTGTTAGCAGCTGCCCCTCAAATTGGAGAAAAGGTTGCATTTAATCTTTGAAACTAACATCCAGTTACACTCTCATGATGTCTCTGATTACAAGGAAAAATATTAAGCCGCAATCCAGAGATACAGCAAGTAAATAGAGAAATTCTTTCATCCTTACCTACCTTGAGAGAACCTGGGAAATTTGATTTGGTTTATCACAATGAAAATGGAACTGTGGTAGTGGAGTACGCTCTGATGCAGGAAAGCAAGATCACTGTATTTTGGGGAGAGCTGATTGATCCAAGACTGATTATTGAATCTCTGAGTAATACATCAAGTACAGAACCTGTCTGAATATGACCTCTCCACCATATAGTTTATGAATGTCTTGTTTGTGAAAGTGACTATAACTTGGACTTTTTTTTTTAAGAGGATTTGAAAGTTGTATGAATTTTTTTGTTATATTCATTTTACTGCATAGGAAACAATCTACCTCATCATTTAAAATGACATGGGTGTCGGTTTTGTAGACCTTTGTTTTTTTTTGTTTTTTTTTTTTTGGTCAGGTTCAATTTCAGTTAACAAAACGTAAAACATGACATTCCCTGCAGACATTGTTGTATACCAGTGCGTATGGTTTCTTCTCTTTTTTAAAAGGTTTTGACCATCAAGCAGCAGTTGTCAGTAGGAGTTTATAATACCAAGAATGTGCTGCATATCTTGTCTCAATAAGTTTGAAGTAACATTTAAAAATATTAAAGCATATTACTTGACCTAAGTTTTTAGCATTTGAGTTGTTCCATTAAATGGAGCATCTCGTAAATTTCAAGTATTTTATACTTGCAATTATTAAGAGTTAAAAGGTAGTTGGATTTGTCCCAGACAATGAGTTAAGGAATCCTTCACGTTTTTCCCAACTGAGCTTCAGGCCAGGAAATGTGTCATCTTGCCAAGCACCTGGCTGAGTGTGCTGGAGTGAGGATTTGAACAGAAACTTCCTTTTCTGTTATTATTCGCCACGAAGCTAAAACGGCCAAATATATACTGTGAAAATTGGTTTCTTTTAACAAAGGATCAGATCCCTCCTTCAGTTGTACATATTTTTAAATAAAATCATATTAAACTAAAAAATATATATATACTAGCATGAACGATAGGTGATGAGCTAAAAAATTGCAAAAAAATCTCATAATATTTTAACAAACTTTACCAATTTGTGTTGGGCTGCAGGTTGGACAAGCTTGGTCTAGTTTAAGTTTTATGGATTACTTGTGCAATAGAATTGAGTTGATGTCTACAGTATTTTGAAGAGTGTGAAAGTGGTTTTTTAAATTTGTACTGTATGTTATAAAGCAGTATGAGTAACATACTTTATGTGTGAGACTTTACATGCCTAAGAAATACTTTTGTTAAGAAGGGTTTATATTTATGGTGGAGTATTTGTTACAACATGGGGTCTATACATACTTGTAAAGAAATTAAGGATAGAGAATGCATCACTCAGGCCCCAGACAACCTTTCCATTCATATGGATTGATTAGTCATCACATAGTCCATATTTTTCTACTGTATTTTAGTCCCAGTTGACACCTTATGTATCATATTCCTTAGTTCCCAAACATGTTCCCTTCTTTCTTTTCATGCAACTTTTAATTACTCATTTGTCCGAGTCTGAATCCTGAATATTACCCTTGATTCCATTTTGTTTCACCACCCCTTTCCAAATGTAGCTTTAAGTTTTTCCTGTTTCTTTTTCTACTCCCAGAACCCACAACTATAGCTCTGAAGTATGTTTCCAGTGAGTTTTCAGTATCTGCATGTGTTTGCTCTAGCTCAAGGTGTGTTTTTTTTTTTTTCTGATATTTATGTCATTAATTGATCTCTCTGATGAATCTTGTCAGAGAAGTCTTCCAGAAGGACATCTCAGACCATATTTCTCTCTAGATTAAAAAACCTTCAAAGACTTCCAAGTATGTACAAAGAGTTCTCTTGAATTCCTTCATCTGGTCTTCAGGGTCCTATGCTATGACTTCAACTTTTCTTTATTACCCTCCCTCAAATATTTTTTCTCTTATCCTTTTTATACTTCTTTCCTTGTGAGCCTTCTGTCATTTTTTGGCCTGTACCTATCCATTTCCCTGTTCTTGCATTTCCAAATATCATCTATCCTTCAAGAGTTGGCTTTTAGGTTTGTCTTCCAGCTGGAAGTAATCTTTTCTTCTTGGGAACTCCCAAAGGCCTTTTCTGTTTGTTATTGTACTTAGTATCCTTTCTGTTGAACTATGGTTGTTCATGGTTACTGGTATTTCTTGTGTACGTTTTCTGGTACACGTATATTCTTAAGACATATGCAGTTCTGGGGGTATTTCTTGGTGGAGAAAAATAAAACCTTGGAGATATTTTATATGCCAAAGATAAAAAGGATTGTGTGTTCTATAAAGATCTACAAAAATATGCTTGGAAGTAGTTTTGCTAAAAAAAGAGGTATAAGAAATTAGATACGTAGATGAGACCTTGGATGACTGACTCAAATCACTTTCAGACAGATGAAAACTAACTTCTAAATCTTTCTAGAAGGTTAGATTTAATGATATGTTCAATCATTTAAACGGTTATTTATATGAGACTTACAAGCAGAATTTTTTTTTTTTTTTTAGTATTTTTACAATATGCAGTTCACATTTTATGTACTCCTAATTTACTTCTTGATACTCCTTAGAATTTTTTAAAGGATTTTCCTGATTCTTAAATGGTTCTATTCTTTTTTGCACTTCTTCTGTTAATGATGTGTTTTATTTTTTTAGTTCTCTGTTTGTCCTGGCAAAACTTACATTGGAAAATGTTCTATTTTTCAGGTATCCTGGTCAGATATAGGAGGACTGGAAAACATCAAACTGAAGTTGAAACAGGCTGTGGAATGGCCCTTAAAACATCCAGAGTCTTTCATTCGAATGGGTATTCAGCCACCTAAAGGAATTCTTCTGTATGGGCCACCTGGGTGCTCTAAAACAATGATAGCAAAGGCTTTGGCCAATGAGAGTGGACTGAATTTTCTAGCTATAAAGGTAGGATGTTAAATTTTTTAATGGCTACTCTCTCTCTTGGCCTCCACTGATGCCCATCCTCTGACTCCTACCTTTAGGAGAACGAATAAAGGCATCTTAACGAGCAGTGATTCTTCTTTTTTTTTTTTTTGATATTGGTGGCGATATAATATAGGGAGATGAGTGATAAGAAATAAATTTGTGCGTGTAATCAGCAAATTATGGTAGACATTGAGAAGACTGCTTTATTTAGTTTCTTGATTCTGATATTTCTTATATCCATGTGTAACAGAAACTAATCTTTTTTTTGTTTCTACATTTTTAATTATAGACTTTTGCTTAACCAGGATTTAAAGATAAACGTGATAACGAATTCAATATTTATATGCCTAGAATTTTCAAATGAACAAGGCACTTGTTATGGTATACTAAATTCTTTAAAAATACTTTTCCAGTCAGAAAGTATATGTTCATTGTTTTTATTCTGAACCACACACACACATTTTATTCGTTCATTGCTCTGCTCCCATTAACTGGGATAGATAATCTTTCATGATATGTAGTTGTACACTTACTTTAGGACCAGATATTAATTTTATGTAACATTGTGATGTATCCAGGTACTTAATCCACACATATAAAATCATAAATCCATTTCTGTGGACTGTATCACAAAAATATGTACCTAAATAGATTTACTATCAATTCATTTCAGAAAAGGCACACGATCATCTGTTTTGATATTACCAGGGATTTTTTTGCATAACAGAATGCATTTTCTATCTTAGAACATTGAAATCATGGGCAGTTTGAAAGCATAAAACTTCAGAGTAGTTTGTCAACTTTTGGCTTTACTTAAGATTTATATAGAATGATACTTAGGTGTGATTAAGCTGTTTGTTCTTTAAGAGTATCTTCAACATATTTTTTATTTTCTGGAAGATATTGGAGAGTAAATATAGGGGGAGGAGGCCATTTATAGCATGATCACTTATGGGGAATCACAACTACAGTTTTAAAGGTTGCAGGTTTATTTGTTATTTTTTTGAGACATCGTCTCACTCTGTGGCCCAGGCTGAAGTATAGTGGTGTGATCATAGCTCACTGTAACCTCAAATTCTTGGGCTCAAGCTATCCTTCTCCCTCAGCCTCCTGAGCAGCTCGGACTACAGGTGTGAGCCATCACACCAGCTAACTTTTTAACATTTTTGTACAGACAGGGTCTCACTGTGTTGCCCAGGCTGGTCTCAAACACCTGGCCTCAAGCAGCCCTCCCACCTTAGCCTCCCAAAGTTCTGGGATTATAGGAATAAGCTGCTGTACACAGCAAAGGTTGCAGTTTTAAGGGTTGAAGTAATGAGTGATTTTGAAATTTCCCAGGGCATCTTGATTTCTCCTTGGTCCTTGTCCTTTTATCAAGTGGTAATGGGGATGGCTGTTTACTGGCATTTTCTAGTCTTTTTACTGTCATCTCCATTTTTCTGTTCTTACCTTCTATATTTTACAATTGTATATTCATAGTCTTAGAATGTTTCTTGTCTATTGGAAATCTAAAACTTATTGAGAACCTGTGAGCCAAGTCCTTATCAAATAAGTTTTAGACTTGACTCTTAAGAGCACACTTATTTTCTTACAAACCATATCTTACTTTTTTTGTGATCCAAGATAATAATTTTAGGTACTACCAAGACTGCTTTCTGGACTATTCTAGAATTACTTAGAAATATATTTATTATCTTTTTTGAACATAAACATTTCATAACCATAGACAATTTCACTTTTAGTCTTTTTTTCACTATGAGGAAATCGTAAATGATTCTTTGAAAGGTTTAACTTTGTACACTGTTATATAAAATAACCAGGCACACGTTCACTTATTTGAGCTTTTTCATTAGATTTTTAGGTCACAAACAGAAAAGCCATGTGATGTTAACAAATTATCTTAATTGAGTTCATAACTCAGAGACTATTATATGTCCTAATTACTAATTTTTATTTAGTGTGGATTTTTATTCAGTTTAGAATTTAGTGTAGTTCGACAATATTATTCAATTTTTGAATCTGTGTGGAGGATATACTTAATGAATGATGGGTTTTTATTTTTCAAATTGAATATCCCTTATCAAAATGCTTCGGACCTGAAGTGTTTAGATTTTGAATTTTTTTGCATTTTGAAATATTTGCATTATACTTCCCAGTTGAGCATCCCTAATGTGAAAATTTGAAATCTAAAATGCTAAAGTGGGCATTTTCTTTGACTGTCATGTTGGAGCTCAAAATGTTTTGAATTTTGGAGCATTTTGGATTTTTAGATTTAGGGATACTCAACATGTACTATTCATTCAACTCTCCTATATGTTTAAAAACTTTTTAAATACAAAGTTGGGAATGTGAAAATAATTTGCCTTCTACTAGCATTTTCATTGGTCCTTTTGTTTTCATCTATTCAATGTTTGTGAGGAACGTTTTAAAGTAGCAATGCCATACAGCTTATGTATGAGAAAATGGAGCCAAAGAAGTTGGGAATTCATATTCTGTTCTCTTTTTTTTTGAAATAGAGTCTTGTTCTGTAGCCCAGGCTGGAGTGCAGTAGCACTATCTCTGCTCACCATAGCCCCCACCTCCCGGGTTCAAGAGATTCTTGTGCCTCAACCTCCTGAGTAGCTGGAATTACAGGCATGCACCACCACGCCCGGCTAATTTTTTGTATTTTTAGTGGAAACGGGGTTTCACCATGTTGCCCAGGCTGGTCTCGAACTCCTGAGCTCAGGCAGTTTGCCCGCCTCACTCTCCCAAAGTTCTAGGATTACAGGCATGAGTCATTGCACCTGGCCCTGTTCTCTTTTATTTTAACTTCCTGTTTAAAAAACTTGGCAACTTTTGTTCAACCTACATGTTTGGTTTCAATCTATGTATTTGTTTTCTACAGGATTTAAGTATTTCAAGTTAGTTTGAAATTTTGAAATAACAAATCGTACACATTTTTAAAGTGATCAGAAAAAGTAGACATACACTAGAATTCTCTAGCCAGTTAGGAAACACAAATATTTAAACAGACTGAAAGGAAAAACTCCCTATCACTTTTCACAATGGTAGTTACTTTTAATCTTCAAGATATTTTGATAGATTTACATTTATTCCTCTAAGTTTATGAAAGAACATTTTAGCTTCCTCTATGTATCTTTTCTGAACAGGGATTAAAAGATACGTACTGTATTCAGGGTGGAGACTTCACCTTGGCTTGTGTGGGCTCTTAATGCCCTCTGGCATATATATGTGTTTTCATGTAGATTGCGACTTTTCACATGTTGTCTAAGTTTAGTTTGTTATCTGGGCTGATTACGTCAAATACTTTTCAGTTGAAATTTCCTCTCTGCTGCTTCTCTATTGCTTTTGTCTGGAGTGCTACAATAGATTAATTGCCCTGGGATAGCTGCATTGCTTTACTATATGAAGAACTGTTACTAATTCTACAAGAAGTGTGGTTAGGCCTCTGACAGAGATTTTCAGCAAAAAATTATTCTGGTGAATACAGGAATGTAATGAGCTTAGTATATCCTTGACTTTTTGGGAAATTTTCTTCTCTATACTTGTCTCAGAGAGGAGTTGTATAAAATAGATTTCATTTCCGGAAAAACCTGTGGTTTGTTCAAAGTAGTGCCGAATTCAAAGTACAGGTGCTCTCCAATTTAGGATGAATTTACTTAAGTTTTCGACTTTACAACGGTGTGAAAGTGATATGCACTCTGTGGAAATCATACTTCGAATTTTAATCTTTTTTTTTTTTGAGACAAAGTCTCACTCTGTCGCCCAGGCTGGAGTGCATTGGCATGATCTCGGCTGACTGCAACCTCTGCTTCCTGAGTTCAAGCAATTCTCTGCCTCAGCCTCCCAAGTAGCTGGGATTACAGGCATACGCCACCACACCCAGCTAATTTCTGTATATTTAGTAGAGACGGGGTTTCACCATGTAGGCCAGACTGGTCTTGAACTCATGACCTTGTGATCCACCTCGGCCTCCCAAAGTGCTGGGATTACAGGTCTGAGCCACCGTGCCCGGCCCAAATTTTAATCTTTTACTGAGCTAGTGATATGCAGTACAGTACTCCCTCATGATGCTGGGCAGTAACAGTGAGCCACAGCTCCCAGTCAGCCATGTGATCATGAGTGTACATGGCCAACATTTTACAATGTACTGTGTTGCCACATGATTTTGTCCAACTGTAGGCCAGTGTAAGCATTCTGAGCATGTTTAAGGTGGGCTAAGCTAAAATTGATGTTCAGTAGGTTAGGTGTATTAAATGCTTTATGACTTAGGATATTTTCAATTTTTGATGAGTTTATCAGGACATAACCCCATTGTAAATCAAGGAGCATCTGTAATTACTGTTTGTCATTTAACTAGATATATTAATATTCTCTTATCAAAGGTACAAGATAATCTGAAATTTTAAAATTCCAAATTCATCTTTAGACTTCTGTTTTTAAATTTTTGCATGGAAAACTGCATAGCTACCTCTTTTAATTACAGAATGCTTTAAGATTACAAATAAGGATAATGATTTTAAGAAGGTTAAGTGACTTCCAAGGTCTAAGTGGTGGTGATGGCATTGAAATTTACTCTCAGAACTTTCTGAATCGAGTCTGAGCTCTTAACCACTGTATTATATGCTCTTCCATTTTTCTTTTTGTTTTTTTAAAAAAATAAAACTAGTATCCGATGGCTTTTTTCATTAATTACCCAAAATTACCAGGGAAGGTAGCTTAAGTAGTTTCTGTAGGGTAGGTTCAGAGAAGTGGAAAAATGTTAATATGTTTCTGGGAACTGATTTGAAAAATAATTTTGTTTCTCTAGGACAAAGAAAACAGAAAAAAAACATGGCTTTGGTCTAGGAGTAGAAGTTAATAGGAAAGGGTAATCATGGCCAAAGATACAGGAAACTGTTGAATGAAATAGAAGTGCCTGGAAAAAGACTGATGGTGGGATAATGTGGAGCTTAAAATTTACCTGTTAGTATATAATTTGTGCCCTTGATATCGAGTAAGTCCCGATGAAAAGAACACTAAGCTAGAATTCACATAGCTTGGATTTACTTCCTAACCTTAGCACTTTTTAGTTTTGCAACCTTAAGCAAGTTCTGTAAGTCTCATTTTTTTAATCCAGAAAATATAACATTTGTACATTATAAACTTTGGAGAGCATTATATTTAAAAAAGCAAATGAAAAAGTTTTGTGGGGGGCATAACACCCCACTCCTTGGGTGTGGGCTTCTTTCCAAAGAATTTCATATGGAAAGAGGGGAGGCGAAGAGCTACTGTACAGTTGTGAAACCTGACAAACCATACCACAGCCAGATGATCAAGGTTAACATCTTCAGTGATAAGTAATGCTGACAGTACAGTTGATGCTTTGAACAACATGGGCTTGAACTCAGTGGGTCCACTTACATGCACTTTTTTTTTTTTTTCAGTACAGTTGGCCTTCCTTTTTTCTAGGTTCCACAACCAAACACAGATTGAAAATACAGTACTTGTGGTATATGGAAACTCCCAAATAAGGAGGGCTAACTATGTATCCTCAGGTTCCGCAGGCTGACTACGGGACTTGAGTATGTATACATTTTGGTATCCACAGTGGTCCTGGAACCAGTTCCCGTGGATACTGAGGAATGACTATATATATCCTTAGATGATGTGGTGAGAATAGCACTTTACTTCTGTTGTCTTCCTCCTGAGTGTTCGTAACCGTTGTCCAGCCATGAGAAAAACTTTAGGCAAACCCAAGTTAAAAGACATTCTGTAAAATCACTAACTAGTACCCTCAAAACTGAAGGTTATCAAAAACCAGGGAAGTTTGAGAAACTGTCACCACCAAGGAAACATGATAGCTAAATGTAATGTTACAATATTCTGGGTAGGGTGCTGGAATGAAAAAAAAAAAGGACCTTAGGGAAAAACTAAGGAAATCTGAATAACTGTGGTCTTTAGTTTAATAATAATACATCAATCTGGGTTCATTGATTGTAACAAATATACCATGCAAATAGGAGATAGTAATAATAAGGGAAACAGTGTACTGGGGTGGGTGGGCATATGGGAGCTGTTTGTACTATATGCTCAATTCTTCTGTAAATCTTAAACTTTGCTAAAAAAAATATATTTAAATAAATTTTGAGGTCAGTATCATAGATCTGGGCATATTGTAGATGAAATAATTGAAGTTTAAAAGGCTAACTCTGAGTTCTGTACTGCAGTGAACGGATGTATGGAGTAAGGCAAAGAAGAATCATGAAGAAGATTGTGGATTTCATGGGTGAGGGCTTTGATGACCTCTCCTATTCATAGTCCCCCTGCCCATAATGATAGTGGAAAGTTACTGGGAAAAGCCCTGAGAGGAACTTGGCTGGGGAACCTGGGTTTGGGGCTGCCCTGAACTTGCCTGTTTCACTGCACTTCTCAGTTGAAGCCTATAAAGGTGTGTGTTAGTTCTGGCCCCAAACCCAGACCCCAACACTATAAAGAACTCTTTCTCTTAGTGTTTTGGTTATTTTTTCTTTCACCTTGGGTGCAGCTTCCAGTTTAGTCTCACCAGGAACTATGTCATTTCATGCCTTTTGTGGATCCTAACTCTATATTCTCCTTCTATAGGTTTATTACTATTCGGGCTTATCTAGAGTCTGAAACCTTTTGAGTTTCCATTTAATTTCCTTTAGAGTTTTGTTTTGTTTTAACTTTAAAAATTCCCTTGACTTCACCAAATAGTGTTGTGTCATGTGCCTTATTTGCTTAAATTGGCAGTTATTAATGTCAATATTAAACAAAGACATATACTTAGTTTTATCCCTGTTTGAATGACTATTAGAGAATAATAGTAACCTGTAATTATTGGGACAAGTGGAATAGTTATTGTGTCATTGTCAGTTTTACAAGGTTATGAAGACGTTAGATTTACTGAAATTTGTCATTATTTGTACAGTATACTATGTTAAAGTTGTGGCATCATATGTTAAGACTATATATACGTTAATTATGTGAGTTAGGCTTTTATCAGTTGATAAAGCTGATATATAAAAAAAGATGTTTTGATGTGAAAATATCCCATAAATAACATTTATCTAAAAGCAGAAAATGACAATAAGAACTATAACAAAACCTTTAGCGTTTGGAATCTAAGAAGACCTAGAGAGATTTGGAAAGAGAAGAATAATTTTAGACTTGCAAGAAGTTTGAAAATAAGCAAATTTTATTGTTGTTTTTTTTTTTTAATTCATGGATAAATTAGCTAATGGAGAGAGACTGGTTTTTTTCCATCTTAATTCCTTTTTGAATGAAATTTAGAGATGAAATAAATATTACAATGTTATGTCTGTAACACTTCAAAAAATATTTATACAAGTTTTACAACTGGAATAACAAAAATGTGTTAAGCACCTTCTCTGTGTGTCAGGCACTGTACATAGTAAACAAAGATATATTAGATGGGCTCCTCGTTATGTATCAACTCATAATTTAGTGGGGGAGATTTTGACTCAACAACTAATATGAAGAAACGGGTAACATGTAGAATCTGCAGCTCTTGGTTATTGATTGTATGTGAGAAATGAGAAAGGAAATAAGTGAAAGGTGATAAAAATTTTTACTGTCAATGACTGGCAGATGGAAATATCCTAACTCCAGGGAGAAGAGGAGAAACAGGTTGGAGGTGAGAGAGAAAATACCTGTTGAATTTGAAATACGTTTGGGACAAAATGTTGAATATGGCCTAAAGGCAGTTGTAGGTATGGGTTTGTACCTCAAGAGGATGATCATTTAGAGAGATGAAAATATGGAAATGGAGATGAAAATATGGAAACTGGAAACCAGTGTTTGAGATTCTGCAGGGAAGTCAGTAAAGGAGACTGAGAGTGACAAAAGTAGTCATTAATAACAGAAGGGGATTTCATGGGCATGTATATATGTGTAAATGCACATTTTACAACTTGCTTAATTGTAGCCAGCATGGTGCCTGCAATGTAAGTTCTGAAGAAATGTGTCATTTTTCTTTTTCCTGAATAGAGTCAATGAATTTGGGGAAGGATTGTATTATACTTTTTGAGAGGAACAGCTCGAATTCTGTTCTCTTTCCTGCCAGCCCCTCTTGCATTTTAGGGTTTTTACTTGCCCACAGCATTCTTGCCTAGTAATTAAAACTTATTTTCAAACTCTTTGAAGTGCTTTCCCAGAATGGCCTTCTGTATGTGCTGATACTGTACTTTTTATTAATTTTCAAGTTCCTTTACTCACATTACATATATGTAATTCTATCTCATGTGAGTTTGGGTTTTTATGAGCATATTCCATAACGTTTAACCATAGTTAACACTTAGGTTAACTTGCCTTCCCCAGACATTTTAGAACTTATAAAAACTTCATTTGAATTGTAATAGCTAAAAGCACCAGGCAGGTGTCAGACACATTTAAAAAGCCCTTGGGAGGACTGAAAAAAACCCAGTAGTGATTAAAGGGGCAAAATTGTAAAAACATAAGGTGTAAATATTATACTTGAGTTTGTGACTGATATGGTGTAAAATAATGAAGCACAGTAAAAGATAAGTCAGGTTTACTTCTCACTAGATTAATAGAACAGCTGGACAAATATTTTCACATGTGTTTATGATATTTTTGTTATTTTGTAAACTTGGATACTTGAAATATTGGCCATGGAATGTTAAAAATAATGCTATTAAAAATAACTCAATTAATGGTACTTATTAATGGCAGTTTTTCTTGATCATTCTTATCAGTAAAGCACATGCTATCTAAGAGGTAAAATATGTGGCAAGACTAACATACATTTTTTTAAAGTAACATAACTTGCGAGCAAATATGGGACTCAGACTATACTATATATACCTTAGTTAGATATAAATGGTCTCTTATTCATAATGGGTACTAATAAAATTCTTATTTTCCAATTAGCCTATGCTACCATCTATTAAGAAAGAATTAGACTTCACCATTGCCACCTGATCTGCTCACCAGAAATACATTTGAATTTGAATTGCTAATACTGTGTAAAATCTTGTGTTTTAAATTTTAAAAATTATTTTTAGCAGCCAGCTTTGTCTAGCCCCAAATTAACTTTCATCTAAAATCTTGAGACATTTCTTGTCTCTTTTAAGGACTTAGAGAGAACAGGACATCATAATTTTTAGAAAGAGTACTGGTTTGGAAACCACAATTCTACATTCTTATTATTTCTGCCATTTAACTTGCTCTAGGACTTTTGGCATATTACTCACCTTCTTTGTACTTTGCCTCAGTTTTAGGTGAGTAGGTTAGACTAAGTGACTCCTAAAGCCCTTCTGCTAATAATATTCTATGAGTAGTCATAGTACTTGTACTTTAATCTGTTGCGTATCTTTTGTGCAGATGGTGGCCAAATATTTGGGGCAGTTTCCCTGTCAAGTGTAACAGTTAAAAGACTTGTATCCCAGTTCTGCCATTTGCTAAGCTGTGTGACTTTGGAAAAATTACTTCACCTCTTTGCACTTAATATTTTTTTCTGTAAAATTGTAGTAACAGTATACAACTCAGAAAACTGTTGCACAGCAGTAAAAGGGATAAGACGTAGTAAGCATATAGAAAGATTCCACAAAATTAGTACATGCTGATTGCTGCTCTCTTCATTTTTAAGAAATTGATGTATGTTTGACCTCAAATGGAGCAAAAAATATGGCATCACAGCTTATGATTCCTTAAGTTTTCTGTTAGTAGTAAAGTGTAATATTTATCTTTGAAACTGAATATAGACTTTTTAATTCTTTGTACCAAAATACGGTGATTTTTGGCAACTTAAACTTCAAGCTGAAAATAACCTCCCTTGGTAATGAAATTGCTCTGACTTCTCATAAAACTCGAGACCAATGCAACATATGAGTTCAGCTACTTGGGTTGCATTTTGCAGGCCATCCAGGTAAGATTCATCAGTACATAGTTCTGTAGAAAGTCATATTTTCTAGGGACCCTGCAGTCTTTTCATTATGCCTTATTAGTAACACTTGACTTGAATTATTGCAATGCATATTTTCTTCACAGTGCCAGATTTTCAAGTTAAGAGTTTCAAATGTCTTAAATTTTTTTCTTTCTGTTTTGTTTTGTTTTGGAGGAAAAAGCATGGTTTCATTCTTATCCACACGTCCTGTAGTCCATCTTTCTGTGGCAGTGGAGTGACCCTTCAATCAGTTGAAGCTTTATACTATGTTTTCACATTTTCAAACAAAATATCAAGAATGTTTACCTCTATGTTGGATATTTATTAATAAACCATATTAATCTTTCTCTTGATACCAAGATATTGACGTTGTACTCAGCAGAGAAAAAATTCATGAAATGACCATAATCTTGTACTTTCTAACATTGAAGACTAGGTTGTCTTTGTCATTTACAGAGAACAACGACCATTTTTCCAGGGTCGCTAACCTCTTTCCTTCAGTTAAGCCAGATAATTAAAAAGCAGTGTATATACATTGAGTTATATTGCCTGAATAAAGAAATCTCTTCGCTGGATTATTATTTTATGCCATATCCTTGACTTTTGCAGACAATTGCTGTAAGAACAACAGCAATAATGTATAGTTGGCATGATGGTAATTGCAATAAAAACAGTGACCCCATCAGTTTCCTTTCTGATTATTGTCAGGCCACAGTTTGCCTCGACAGTTGCTCTAAACTGAGTAAAATCTGCATCAAAATTTGTTACTACCCCTAACCCCTCAACAAAAACACACTTTGCTGTTTATCTAAAGCTTGTTTTATTGGGTGAACCCTGATCTTTGTTTTAGTGTTCACTTTCTTAATTCCTTGTCCACAGTCCCCTTTGTGTAAAACTTAATTTACCACATGTAAACGAAAAGTACTAGTTTTGTTTATTTGACTTTATATTATGTTATGAATAGGCATTTCTTGCTTTGTACTACAATCATTTGCACTGTAGTACAAAGCAAGAAATGCCTGTAGAACTATTAATATTTGCTTTATATATTTGGGTGCTCCACTGTTGGCTGCATGTTTTTAGTTTTGTTACATCTTCTCGCTACTTTGACCTTTTATAAATCATTATATAATGACTTTCTTTGTCTCTTTTTACAAGTTGTGACTTAAAGTCTGTTTTATCTGATATAAATATAGCTACTCCTGCTAGTTTTTGGTTTCCATTTGCATGGAATATCATTTTCCATTCCTTCACTGTTAGTGTATATGTGCTCTTATAGGTGAAGTGAGTTTCTTCTAGGCATCATATCATAGTTGAGTCTTTTTTTTTTTTTTTTGGGATGGAGTCTCACTCTGTTGCCCAGACCGGAGTGCAGTGGCACACTCTCGGCTCACTGCAACCTGCGCCTCTTGGTTTTAAGAGATTCTTCTGCCTCAGCTTTCTGAGTAACTAGGATTACAGGCACCTGTCACCATGCCTGGCTAATTGTTTTAGTAAAGATGGGGTTTCACCAAGTTGGTCAGGCTGGTCTCGAACTCTTGACCTAGTGATCCACCTGTCTCAGCCTCTCAAAGTGCTGGAATTACAGGTGTGAGGGTCTTGTTTTTTAATCCATTCAGCCACTCTTGGTCTTTTAAGTAGAGAAGTTAGTTTATTTACATTCAATTTTAATATTGATAGGCAAGGCCTTACTTTGACCATTTTGATACTTTTTTTTGGTATTATGTAACCCTTCTTTTTGTTTCCTTCTTTCTTACTGTCTTCTTTTGTAGCTGAGTGATTTTTCTCTGGTAGCATGTTTTAATTTGTCCTTTTTTATTTTTAGTGTATATATTACAGTTTTTAGTTTTGTAATTTCCTTGAGTCTTACAAAAATATTAACTCTTTCAAACTGGTACCAACTTAACTTTGATTACAAGATAAGAAACAAATTAAAACAAAAATTTGTACGTCTTAACTTCCTCTCCTCCAACATTTTGAATTTTTGATTTTACAACTTGCCTTTTTTATATCGTCTCTTAACAAATTGTGCTTGTAATTATTTTTGATAGTTTTGTATTTTCTTTTTATTAAAGATATAAATGATTTAAGAACCATGATTATCATATTAGTATAACAACAATGTTCTTTTCTTTTGGTTTGAAGAACTCTGATTAGCCTTTTTTATAGGACAGGTCTAGTAGCGATACATTTCCTCAGCTTTTTTTTTTTTTTTTGCCTGGGAAAGTCTTTATCTTGTTTCTGAAGGATAGTTTTGCTGGGTACACTATTCTTCGTTAAGTTTTTAATTTTCTTTCAGCACTCTGAAGCATTTCACTCCCTCCAACCCTAAGGTTCCCACTGAAAATTCTGCTGCCAGGTATATTGGATCTCCCTTATACGTTATTTGTTTCTTTTCCTTTTCTGCTTTCAGGATCCTTTATCTTTGATCTGTGTGAGTTTAATTATAAATCTTGGGTTGTTTTTTATTTTGGAGAGGGGAGGTTGAGCCTGGTTGGTGACCTTTAAGTTAACTTCATGTATGTGGATATTTATATCTTTTCAAGCCTTGGAAAGTTTTTTGTTTTTCTTTGAATAAGCTTTCTACCCCTTTGTCTTTCTCAGTTTTTTCTTTAACTTCAATAACCTGAATATTTGTTCTTTTGATGATGTCTCATAGCTCCCATAAACTGTTCATTTCTTTTCATTCTTTTTGCTTTTTTCTCTGTGTTTTCAAATAGTTGGGCTTCAAGCTCACTGATTCTTTCTTCCTTTTGATCAGTCCTGCTGTTGATATTCTCTATTCCATTTTTCGTTTTGCTCATTGTATTTTCTAGCTCCAGAATTTTTGTTTGGTTTTGTCTATGATTTCAGTATCTCTGTTAAATTTCCCTGATACATTTCTGAATTGATTCTCTCTGTTTTCTTGAAGTCCATTGAGCTTTCTTAAAACAAGTATTTTGAATTCCTTGTCTAAAAGATCATATATCTCTATAACTTAAAGGTTGGCCTCTGGTGCCTCATGTCCATTTGTTGAGATCTTATTACCTAGAATCTTCTTGATGCTTGTGAAATTGCAGACTGTCTGTGCATTGAGGGATTATGTATTTAGTTTAGTCTTCACAGTCTTCCTTTGTTTGTGCCTGTCCTTTAGAGAGCTTCCAAGGATTCTAAGCCAACTGAGTATTGTGTTTCCTGAGCCTGTGACCACTTCAGCTATCTAAACACTAGGAGACTGTATTAGGGTTCTCCAGAGGGACAGAACTAATAGGATTATGTGTATATGAAAAGGAGTTTTTTAAGGAGAATTGACTCATATGATCACAAGGTGATATGAGTCAAAAAATTTGCCATCTATAAGCTGAGGAGCAATGAAGCCAGGAGTGGCTCAGTTCAAGTCCCAAAGCCTCTAAGTTAGGGAAGCTGACAGTATATCCTTCAGTCAGTGGCTGAAGGCCTGAGAGCCAATGGCAAACTGCTGGTGTAGGTCCAAGACTCTAAAGGGCGAAGAATCTGGAGTTTGATATTCAAGGGCAGGAAGCATCCCGCACAGAAGAAAGATGAAAGCCAGAAGACTCAGCAAGCTGGCTTATTTCATCTTCTTCCGCCTGCTTTTTCTAGCCACACTGGCAGCAGATTGGATAGTACCCACCCACATTGAGGGTGGGGCTTTGTCTCAGTCCACTGACCCAAGTGCTAATGTCCTCCAGCAACATCCTCACAGACACAACCAGAAATAATATGTCGCATCCTTCAGTTCAGTCAAGTTGACACTTAATATTTACCATCACAGAGACTCTCTGAGCGCAGGCTTGCCACAAATCTCACAGGGTCTCTTTAGTTGATATGGCTTTCTGGCCCAGATGGACCTGGAGTAGACCCAAGGCAGATACTTGGGCTGCATGGAAATGCTGGCCAGGGATCTGAGTCCGGAAGACTATCCCAGTCGCCCAGATGAGTATGCCTTTCAGCATATTTCTGCATAGGCAGGATGGCCTGCTAACTGCAGTAAGAAGGCCTAGAGTTGAGCCTGGGCTGCTTTGGGATCTGCTGTGTGAAGGAGGCTGGCCCCGACTTATTTGCTCAGATCAGCATGCATCACTCAGCTGGTCACTGCAAAAGTGCTTGACTGTAACAGTGGGGGCTGGTACTGAGACGGGGCTCCCTTGGAATCTGCAGTGAGATGGAGGTTGGTGTTCTTGTCACATTGGCTCAGATGAGCATGTGTCTCCCGGCAGGTCCCTACATAGATGGGATAGCTCCCAGACTGCAGCAGGAGGGGCTGGAGCTAAGACTGAGCCCCCTTGGACTCTACTGTAGGGACAGATTTGGGAAGCTTGTCTTGCTGGCTCACAGTGGCATGCATCTCCCAGCAGGTCTCAGCACAGATAGGATAGTTCCTCTACTGCACTGGGTGGGGCTGAGACTGGGTCTTCTCAGGGTATGTTGTGGGATAGAGGCTGGTGAGCCTGTCAGGGAGGATCAGAGTCCTGGGCCATGAGATTTGTGTGAATCTCCCCCTGGGTTCTTGTGTAAGCAGCTATGAGCCAGGATCTCAGTTAGGGAGGCCTGGAGCGGTGCCACAGTTCAACATCCAGGTTCACTACTGAGATGAGTATCAGCTGGCTGATGAGCTTTTCTGCCAAGTCATTAGTATGCATGATTTCTCTGAACTCTTTGGCAGATGATTTTGGTTGCAGGCTCAAAGTCAAATGGGGCTATAGTCAAGCCCCTTGAGGGACAGGGGTACTTCTGGGCTTGAATGCAAAAGCAAGCTTAGCGGAGCAGATCAGCCACTTAGGTGTTAGTGTACCCTCTCTAAGTGACCCTCCTATGTCTTAGGGTTTCACAGTTATGGATGGATGGATAATTCTTTTTATTGGGGGCATATATGAGCAGGTTACCTTCTGTTTCACCAAGACATCACTCTATGAACTATATACTTAAGAGAAATTGCTACACTGAATATGTTGAGCATCCTTTTTTTTATGGATTAAGTCATTATCGTGAACATTAAAAATAGTAATGTTACTTTGGGAGGCCAAGGCGGGCGGATCATGAGGTCAGGAGATCGAGACCATCCTGGCTAATATGGTGAAACCCTGTCTCTACTAAAAGTACAAAAAATTAGCCAGGTGTGGTGGTGGGCAACTGTAGTCCCAGCTACTTGGGAGGCTGAGGCAGGAGAATGGCATGAACCCGGGAGGCGGAGCTTACAGTGAGCCAAGATCACGCCACTGCACTCCAGTCTGGGTGACAGTGCAAGACTCCGTCTCAAAAAAAAATTGGTAGTGTTAAGTCAAATTTGAATTATTCTGTACCCCACTCTCTCTCATCTTCACATTTTGCTATCCACAACAAACTAATTTAAATTTTTGATTGTTTTTCTGGTTATCTTCTCATTTCCATTGTACTCATTTGTCTTAAACTTGTTCCTCATTATTTTTCCCCTTTACTATTCTAAACATTACTGGTCTCTCAACTTCTCTCAACTCTTAATGTTCCTCCTAACCATCTTTTATACTGTGGCCAGAATCATCTTTCATTAATATCCCTGTTATCACTTAACTTTCATAAAACCCTTCCTATGGCTTACAGGATAAAATCTGAACCCCTGCCTCCCACTTTAAGTAGCTTTATTGATTGCCACAATCTCCCTGCACCCTATGCTTCATGTGTAGTAAATTCTTATATCAGTTCTGTTCAAGTGTATTTGTTGTATGTAATTTAAAAGTCAATGAACTGTGCATAAAGACCTTAAGAGCTCTTCTACAACAAAGTTCATATAGTAACATCTATTTTGGCACATCAGAGATCTTTTTGGTTTCTTCCTGGGTCTTGATGTATTTCATATTTTTGAGGGTGTGAATAAATCAACTGAGGACTCACCTGAAATGTTACTTTCAATTCCTTGACTCTAAGGAGTTTCTTCTGTATGTTTTGATGGTACCTGTGCATTGCTCTATCATAGTACTTGTCATACTGTCTGCTAATTTTCCTTGTAATATGGTGTTTTATATGAAGCCAAATACTGCCCATACCAGTTTGGGATTAGTTAACATTCTGCCAGGGTTTGCCTACGTGTTTCAGTCAGTCAGATTTTTAAAAATTAATATAAATTGTTTAGGAAATACTTAAGTCAGTGTCTGGTTATATCCTAGGAATTGGCTGGACCCGTGAACTGCATGGAATAGAATATGAATCTTGTTCAAAGTAAGGGTGTGTGTATGTGTGTGTGTGCATGCATGCTCGTGCACACACAGTGAGAGGGAGAGAGACACACACATGTCTGTTGTTCTTTGGGATGTATGAGGAACTGTGTCAGAATAGCCAGATGCTGGGAGAAACATCCCCACAGCTGAGGTCATCTATCATTATGGGACAATTTAATTCATAACTTCTTGGGGTGACAGTGTATCCTAAGAAAGTAGTTTTGTATGTGGTAAAAAAAAGTCTACTGTGTTTCTTACAGTATTTGACATTCTGGGTATTTGAGAAATAAGAAAAATATTAAAGTTCAGAAATATTAATGTCAAAAAGTGCACATCTCCAGATCTGATAAGTAGACTTGCTTAGAACTAGCCAGTGGTTAGGCCTGGGAATATGTGGATATTACCTATTTGTTTGTCTTCCAAATGGCTGTTCCATCTTCTGTGCCTAGCACCACATCTGATATAGTGTAAAAATGTGGATAGATTTATAGACAGATGATGAATAAGTTGTTAAAATATTATGATTAGTCACAGCCTTTCCTTTGTATTGATGTGTGGTTTTTGGAACATAGAATGGCTTTCACTTTTAAGGCATAAATAACACACAGAGAAAATAAGCATACTAAAGGGATTAATAAGCAGATTTTGTTTCTTTTCTCTTTTGTGTATATTTTTTTCTACTTCATTGGAAGAAATATACATGATTGCATTTATAAAGACACTGAACAGTTGTTTTCTTTTCATGCAGGGACCTGAATTAATGAATAAATATGTTGGTGAATCTGAAAGAGCAGTTAGAGAGGTAAGAAATTGTGCCTTTAGTGGCACTCAGCACAGGAGAATCACACTTCTGTCCTGTGCAGTTTCCCTTTTGTTTTAGGTAACAGACTCTGGCATTTCCAAAGCCTGATCTTAGTGGTATTTTTTTTTCTTCAGGTGAATATTATTTTATTATTTAAAAATGCAGTTTTGATCATCTGCAATACTTCAGTTTTGTTTTTAAACATCGTATTACCAGCCCTTATTTTTACCAAATAAAGATTTTTTTAAACTATCATTTTTTTCTGATAATAAGAGCCAGCATTTCTGTTAAAATAGTTAATGCTGTTACTAATAGTTAATAATACCTATCATTTATTGAGCTCTTACTGTTTCAGGCATTGTGCCAAATGCTTTGTGTTCTTTTTTAAATTCAGTTATTAAAATAACTTTCTGAGGTAGGTGTTTGTTATCATCTCCATTTTATAGATGTAGAAATCGAGGCTTACAGAAGTGAAGCTAACTGCTGAAAGTCACATAGTTACTAGTAGTGGAGCTGGGGTTTTAACTGAAATTTTCTGATTGCTTAGCTGAATTGCCTCCTTCACATCTATATGAATATGTATTGGTAGTCTTGTCTCTTTAAGCACTATTGAAGGGGATACTTTTACATCCATTATAAAGTTCTGAGCATCTATTATAAGGTCTATACAAAGTGGCTAGGCTTGTTGACTTGTACCTAATAAATATGGTTCTAAATATAGTTTTAAAACACAAACCAACTACAGAATTTTCTAGTGTTTGCTTATCTTTAGTTAATGTGGCACTCTTTCCCCTAGACCTTCCGAAAAGCAAGAGCAGTGGCGCCTTCCATTATTTTCTTTGATGAATTGGATGCCTTAGCAGTTGAAAGGGGCAGGTAAGTATTTAATAGCCCTGCTGTTATATAATAATATGATGTTACATAATAATAGCAATTATGGTATAAATAACATTTCGTATACAACTTTTATCTATGAATACATTTGGCCTAAAACAGTTTTCAGTTTATGTAATTTTTTCCTCTTTATACCCATTAAATTATTTCATGTAATCACTGTATAATACTTTTATCCATATTGGATAAAAGCCACTGATACCTGTTTGGGCATTTGAGTTAATTTTTATAGTTTATATCAACAGATTCTTCTGAGTATTATCTATCAAAATTAGGGTTATTGTAAACATACAATCAGAACTGTAAATAAAACTGGATTAATCATAATTCTTGTAGTAGAACAGAATTATAATAAAATATGTTATACAGATTTTAAAATTCTCTGGAATAAACGTTTCCTAAAATAAAATTAAATAGAATATAAATTAGTATTAATAGTTTTGCTCCAGAATCTCAGGCAGTAAAGAGGATTATCTGTGATGTCATTTCAAACAAATATATATACATGCGCGCACACACACACACACATATATCAGAACTATTCATAAGTATATGTTTTTTTCCTCTACAAATGTATAGTGGTCCTTTAATATGTACTAAAAGTGGTTCATATTGGGTACCATAAATTCATGTACTTCGTGCACAGTTTCTTGATGTGTATATTGATTATAAAATTTTTTGCTGATGGTAATTACAGTGAAGGGTGAAGACAACTTACAAGTGTCATTAGTGTGATATGAAACATTGCTGTTATCATCCTTCTTAGTTAGAGCTGCCTCATATGATGAGAGTATAAATTGTCATTAGGAACCTATCATTAGGAGGTAGACTGCTATATTAGTCCATTTTCATGCTGCTGATAAAGACATACTCGAGACTGGGTAATTTATAAAGAAAAAGAGGTTTAATGGACTCACAGTTCCACGTGGCTAGGAGACCTCATAATCATGGTGGAAGACGAAAGACATCTCTTAGATGGTGACAGGCAAGAGAGAATGAGAGCCAAGTGAAAGGGGAAACCCCTTATAAAACCATCAGGTCAGGCCTCGCGGTGGCTTACACCTGTAATCCCAGCACTTTAGGAGGCCGAGGTGGGCGAATCATTTTGAGGTCAGGAGTTTGAGACTAGCCTGGCCCATATGGTGAAACCCTATCTCTACTAAAAATACAGAAATTAGCCGGGCGTGGTGTTGGGTGCCTGTAATTCCAGCTACTTGGCAGGCTGAGGCAGGAGAATCACTTGAGCCCGGGAGGTGGAGGTTGCGATGAGCTGAGACTGCGCCATTGCACTCCAGCCTGGGCAACAAGAGCGAAACTCCATCTCAAAAAACAAAAGAAAACAAAAAATCAGATCTTGTGAGACTGATTCACTACCACGAAAACAGTATGGGGGAAACCGCCCCCATGATTCAATTATCGCCCACTGGGTCCCTCCCGCAACATGCGGGAATTATGGGAGCTACAATTCAAGATGAGATTTGGGTAGAGACACAGCCAAACCATATCATTCTGCCCCTGGACCCTCCAAATCTCATATCTTCACATTTCAAAATCAATCATGCCTTCTCAACAGTCCCCCAAAGTCTTAACTCATTTCAGCATTAACTCAAAAGTCCACAGACCAAAGTCTCATCTGAGACAAGTCAAGTCCCTACCACCTATGAGCCTATAAAATCAAAAGCAAATTAGTTACTTCCTAGACATTACAGAGGTACAGGCATTGGATAAATACACCCATTCTAAGTGGGAGAAATTGGCCAAGACGAAGGGACTAAAGGCCCCATGCAAGTCCAAAATCCAGCAGGGCAGTCAAATCTTAATGCTTCAAAATGATCTCCTTCGATCCGTGCCTCACATCCATGTCACACTGATGCAAGAGAGGGGTTCCCATGGTCTTGGGCAATTCTGCCTCTGTGGCTTAGCAGGGTACAACCTCCTTCCGGTTGCTTTCACGGGCTGGTGTTGAGTATCTGCAGCAACACAGTGCCACAGGCACATGGTGCAAGCTGTCAGTGGACCTACCATTCTAGGGTGTGGAGGATGGTGACCCTCTTCTCACAGCTCCACTAGGTGGTGCCCCAGTGGGAACTCTGTGTAGGAGCTCAGACCCCACATTTCCCTTCCGCACTACCCTAGCAGAGGTTCTCATGAGGGCCCTGCCCGTGCAGCACACCTCTGCCTGAACATCCAGGCATTTCCAACATCTTCTGAAATCTAGGCGGAGATTCCCAAACCTCAGTTCTTGACTTCTGCCCTCCCGCAGGCCCAACTCCACGTGGAAGCTGCCAAGGCTGGGGCTTGCACCCTCTGAAGCCACGCCCGAGCTTTACCTTGGCCCCTTTTAGCCACACCTTGTGCGGCTGGGATGCAGGCGACCAAGTCCTGAGGCTGCACTCAGCAGCGGCAGGGGGAGCCCTGGACCTGGACCAGGAAACCATTTTTCCCTCCTAGGTTTGCAGGCCTGTGACGGGAGGGGCTTCTGGGAAGATCTCTGACCTTCCCTGGATACATTTTCCCCATGTCTTGGCATTAGCATTTGGTTCCTTGTTACTTAGGGAAATGTCTGCAGCTGGCTTGAATTTCTCCCCAGAAAATGGGTTTTTCTTTTCTACTGTATCTTCAGGCTGCAAAATTCCAAACTTTTATGCTCTGTCACATCTTGACTGCTTTGCTGCTTAGAAATTTCTCCCACCAGATAACCCCAAATCATCTCTCTTGTGTTCAAAGTTCCACAGATCTCTAGGGCAGGGACAAAATGCCACCAGTCTCTTTGTATAGCAAGAGTAACCTTTACTCCAGTTCCTAACAGGTTCCTCATTTTCATCTGAGACCACCTCAGCCTGGATTTTGTTGTTCCATATTGCTGTCAGCATTTTGGTTAAAGCCATTTAGCACATCTCTAGGAAGTTCCAAATTTTCCCACATCTTCCTGTCTTCTGAGCCCTCCAAGTCTCTAGGGAGTTCCAAACTTTCCCACATTTTCCTGTTTTCTTATGAGCCCTCCAAACTGTACCAACCTTCACCTGTTACTCAGTTCTAAAGTTGCTTCCACATTTTTGGGTATCTTTACAGCAGCACCCCACTCTACTGTTAACAATTTACTAGATTAGTCCGTTTTTATACTGCTATGAAGAAATACCCAAGACTGGATAATTTATAAAGAAAAAGAGGTTTAATGAACTCGTAGTTCCACATTGCTGGGGAGGCCTCACAATCATTGAGGAAGGTGAAGGAAGAACAAAGGCATGTCTTATGTGGTGGCAGGCAAGAGAGCTTGTGCTGGGCAACTCCCCTTTACAAAACCATTAGATCTTGTGAGGCTTATTCACTACCACAAGAACAGTGTGGGGGAAACCACCTGCATGATTCGATTACCCCACCTGGCCCTGCCCTTGACACATGAAGATTATTACAATTCAAGGTGAGATTTGGGTGGAGACACAGTCAAACCATACCAACTGCCCTGTGTTCCACCCCCCTCACGTTTGGTATTCCGTAAATACTTACCAGTCTTTTTGCTTTATGAAGTGAAGCACTCAAGCCCTCTTATTACTTATGTTTTAAGATGGCACAGAGTGTTACAAAAACTCAAGTTTACCTAACTACAAGAGAAGAAAAGCCAGATAAATTTGCTGAAGTAGTGTGACCTTCCGCATTTATGTGACATCAGAGACGTCTGGTTTGGGATCCCAAAAAGGAACAGGTGGGATACCCTGTTAAATAGGAACCAGATGGGAGGTCGAATATGTAGCAAAGTTCTCATAAAATGCCACTGAAATAAAGTGATGTGAGAAACCAGACAAGGCACGTTGTAAAAATACCTTGCTTTTATAGGAGTTTAGCTCAGTAGGAATTACCAGATACATTAGAGATACTAATGATTTGTAACTTCTGGATATCATTTCCTCTGGTAGTCTTCATCAAATTGAACTTTTCAGAGAACATATGTGTTTAATGTATGCCTCCCTCTCTCAATGGCTCGTCATGTGTTACCTAATGATGGGGAGCAGTTTACATACTGAGAAATTCAGTCATTAGTTAATTTCATTGTTGTGCAAACATCATAGAGTATACTTACTTATAAACCTAGATGGTGTAGCCTTCTACACTATATACCATATGGCCTATTGCTAGATAGTATAACAATCATCTGCAGTACTTTGATTTTGTTTTCAAACGTCAGATTACCAGCATTTATTTTTATGAAATAAAGGTTTTTTTAAAACCATTATTATCAGAAAAAAAATGATAATAATGGCCAATATTTCTGTTAAAACAGTCAGTGTTGTTAGTAGTAGTTAATCATACCTATCAATTATTGAGCTCTTACTATGTAAGATATATATATAGCAATAAGCCATATGGTATAGCAATAGGCTATATTACCTATACCAGGTAGCCTGTTCCTAGGCTACTAACTTATACAGCATGTTATTGTACTGAATACCATTGTAGGCAGTGGTAACAAAATGGTTAGATTATAAACATACAAAAGTTAGAGTAAAAATATAGTACTATGATCTTATGGTACCACCTTCATATACGTGATTGCCATTGACCCAAACTTCATTATGTGGCCCATGACTGTAGAAATAAATTCTATGCAATTTCTTTTCTACAGAAACATTTCTGGTCATAATTTATCAAGTTAGTTGACATTTCAGAAAGCAAAGATGAAGTTCCATTCGAGGAAATACAGTGCTGATGGGTCTCAGTTAAAGAGTTTTGGTTGTACTCTATTTGCACTGAATCTTATGTAGTTTATTTTTTGTAACCATAAAACTCTCATAAAGTGACATTCTGTTTTCAGGTCTTCGTCTTTTTTTCCTAATTATATGATGGATCAGTATTGCCTATAAGTGATTGTTTTATCTAATTAGCTTGCTGTTACTTGAGATCTAAAACAAAGCTATTTTGTTCATTTTTTTGTTCTTTGGCTGTTTGAATTAAACACAATGGAAACTGAGAAACAACTACTGATAGATATACCAGAAGTATAAAATTCCCAAGATACTAAACCAATTTTATGCATTGTTAAACTACTCATGGAATAGGAAAACAGAGAAAATTTTCATAAACTAGGAGGCATTTCTGTGTAATATTAGGCTATAAATAGTCACTGATTTCATTTGTCCAAAGCTATCATTTGTTTTCTATAACATTCAGGTCGAATCATGTAACTAGTCCCAAAATGACAATGCATAAAGATGAATGTTTCTGGGCTGGGCACGGTGGCTCACGACTGTAATCCCAGCACTTTGGGAGGATGAGATGGGCGAATCACGAGGTCAGGAGATCCAGATCATCCTGGCTAACAGAGTGAAACCCCATCTCTACTAAAAAGACTAAAAACTAGTGGGACGTGGTGGCAGGTGCCTGTAGTCCCAGCTACTCCAGAGACTAAGGCAGGAGAATGGCGTGAACCCAGGAGGCGGAGCTTGCAGTGAGCCAAGATCGCGCCACTGCACTCCAGCCTGGGTGACAGAGCGAGACTCTGTCTCAAAAAAAAAAAAAAAAAAAAAGAAAGAAAGAAAAAGGAGAAGAAGAAGAAGGTTTCTTTTTATCAAGAATTTAATTTCCAAATTCGGGATGTTTAACAATTGAGCAAAGAATTATTATATTTGCTAGTCTTTACTGTCTTGCTCATGCTAAATCAAATCATTTTGACTTTTTAAAATTACGCAAAAGATAAGACATGGGAAATTAGCCATGAAACAGAGGATTGCAGCCAGCTCATTGTAAGTAGAGCATATATATACTATTTGCTAATTAGCCATTGAAGTCTTTGTATCTCAAAAGAACGGTATATTTCATGTTTACGAAATTATCTAATTATAACCAATATTTTATCCTCTTCTTTGCCCTGTTTAATAGACTCTTTGGGACTTGAAGAATAAATAAGCCTGATATTTACTTCTCTTCTTCTGTATGTTCATTTAAATTATGGTACCTTTGAATAAGGATTTTTGTCATGTTTTATATTATAAGTTAGAAGAAATGCTGTGTGACTCTTTTTTCAAAGTGTTTTACTACATTTGGGAAAATTAAAAATGCTGTTAAAAGTAACATAGCTCTTTGGAAAATGGATAATATGATAGGGAGTGAGACATTGAGGGAGGAAAGGGAGTTGAATTATACTGGGCTAATAATATTAGGTAACATTCCTTTAGTTCTTATTACATACTAGAAACTACTTAAATTGCTTTACAGTGAAGAAAAACTCACAAAAAGGTCCCTGCATTAATGCAAAGTAGGATATTATACAGTTGGCAGTTGACTCTAGTACTTTGTCTTACCTCCTGACTAGCTTACATTTTTACCTTTTTCAAGGTTGTGATGTGGTGAGGAGAGCAAACTGCAGTAAATTATTAGTCAACCTTGCTTTGGCAGCAATCCTGTCATCAACAGTGCAGCCATGTAGGGTCGGCCCAGTCTCCTCTGACTGAGGAAATGAGTACTGACTAACCTGTAGATTTCCTATAACAACTTCCGTTGTCCAGGACATTTCATAGAGTCCTGAGATCCTGAATCATACTCCTTAGCTGACAGTGATTGCTTGGTAGTGCCAAACTTCAAGCAGGACTAGAACAGATTTGGAACTAGGAACACATTCCTGAAGCTTAGGGTCATTAGCTAGAGAGGCTCATCTTTTTTACTTAACTTGCAAGTAATGTGACTCCTTTTGTTTGGACCCCACTTAGTGTATTATGCCCTTTTGTTGTATTAACTCCTAATCGTTGTGTTTAGGTGCTATTCTCATCTTCCTTTTACAGGTGAGAAAACGGGACTATAGACACCTAAGTAACTACTCAAGGGTATGCATCACTAATAACAGAGCTGGGATTTGAATTTAGATATATTGACTATAGAGCAGATACCCTGAGCCACTTTTTTGTTCAACTACTGTACCACATAGCCCAGGATTCCAGGTCTAGGTAGTTAACTAACCTTTCAAGCTTGTTTATCTTGCATTTTCTCTGTGACTTACATTATAATGTTTATCTTGCATTTTCTCTGTGACTTACATTATAATGATTCTGTTCATCTAACTGAGCTGTTGTAAGTCTCCTTTGAAGCATTCATTCATTCAGTAAACATTTATTGAACATTCTCCAATAGGCTTTGTGTTGGGGATAAAACAGTGAACAGAACCTAGGGCAGGTTCCTTAACCTCTCTAAGCCTTAGGTTCTTCACCTGTAAAGTGGAGTTAATAATAGCAAATTCTAGGTTTTTGGAAGTAAATACATGTTATAGTGCTTAACATAATACCTGGCATTTAGTAACTACTAGAAAAGTTCAATGTTTCTTCTTACAGTAATTTTTGTAAGATATTCTTATAATGATTTCCATATAGGTTGAAATATAGTAATTGAGATTGAAATGAATCTACCTCGACAGAGTTTATATACTAGTGAAGGAAAACTGATTAAATAAAACATTTGGAAATTAGAAAAAATATTCTACAGTTGACACACAGTATGGCATTTTGTCACTCTAAGATGCCATCAGTTATAAGATACGTCATTATTTTATGTAACTTACTGAAGAAATACGCTGAGAAAATGGTGCTGAGAAATCACCAACTGCAGGAGACATTCTGACTTCACAAATTTAAAATACGAAAAAAAATTATCCTAGATATAGGAGAAAATTGTGTTGTTTAGGAGATAGGGAAGATGATTTATTCTATTTTGTAACACTAAAGCTTTATATAATGTTTTGGGATATTGTTTTATGACTAGAACATAAAAAGATGATTAAATATGTTTTAAAACATAAAAAAGGTTAAGTGCTCAGTTAAAAGCTGGCTGGTATCTTCTGTGTGGCAGTAGAGAATCTATATTAATAACTGCTTTCTCTTATAGCTGTTTCTGCACTTATAGTCCAGAATTGGTTTCCACTTGGGGAGGTTAGGGAAAAGATTTAAAAATTTCTGAGCCAGCTTTCATTGAAAATGAAGATCTCAGGCTTAGCGGCATTCTGAAAAGAGGTCTGAGTTTTAAAATAATAATCAGTAAATGGGGTACCCTCTTTTAAGCAGCAGCAGCATATCCAGATTTGGGGTAAATTCAATAACTTCATGATGCTATGCACCGTAAAGGAAATTTTTGTAGGCATCATTTCTCTAAATGACACTTTTCAAGAAGGGTTATAAATTTTTTAATGTGATTTTTATAGGTTTTTAAAATTTCATAAAATCATAAAACTTTATAAATGGAAAAGTTCTTAGAAGTCATCTAGTACAACCTTTTATTTTTCAGAAGAAACAGATACTCCTAGAATTTAAGAGAAGAGACACGTAATTCTTTTGTGGCCTAGACAAGACTAGAATTCATGTCTTCTGATTTAATGCTCTTTGAACTATACTACTACTGTTTCATATATTATCAGGATTTAGGATAGAAAAAGTGCATTTATTTCAGGGTAAAAATTCTCATGTATCTAAATATTTATGAAGAATTTTTTTATGTTTTAAGAAACTCTAGTAGTCACGACTTAGATACTTTTAGCCACTATTATTTTTATGTCCATTTTGAAAGTTGCTAAAATCAATGGCATTTTTCTGGTAAACAGTTTTTCCCAGTTTATACTTAATTGCCTTATATATAACATAGTTTCACATTGGTAAATTTTAAATAGTAAACAGTAAATAGAAATGGTGAGGAAAACAAAGCAAAAGAAGAAATGGAAAATGTGTAACACATTTTCTCTTATAATAGTTTTATGTGGTATGAGAGTTCTATGAATTTTTTGTGTTTTGTCTATAAGTTGTGACTAAGTACTATAGCATACTTTTTCAAAGGCATGAGATGAGTTTCCTTAGAGAGATGGCCTGTTGCAGCATTTTACTAGGAACTGGGAATTCTTTGTTATTGTTGTAGGACACATAGGTTTCTTACTGTAGCTATCTCACCTTTAAAATCAAAGTTTGCCTGCATTTTACATGTACCATGAAAATTTTCATAAGTAATGCTTTAACTCAGAGCAATGTATGTTGGCTAGCCTTCTTTTTTCGGCTTTCTTACAAGCCAGTTTTGACTGTGGGTGTGTGAGAAGGTAGATTTTAAGAAAATGAGGCCGGGAACGGTGACTCAGACCTGTAATCCCAGCACTTTGGGAACCTGAGGTGGGTGTATCGCGAGGTCAGGAGATCGAGACCATCCTGGCCAGCATGGTGAAACCCTGTCTCCACTAAAATACAAAAAATTAGCTGGGTGTGGTGGCGCGTGCCTGTAGTCCCAGCTACTCAGGAGGCTGAGGCAGAGGAATTGCTTGAACCTGGGAGATGTAGGTTGCAGGGAGCTGAGATTGCGCCACTGCACTCCAAACTGGGCGACAGGGCGAGTCTGTTTCTCAAAAAAAAAAAAAAAAAAAAGTGAACAAATTTACGTGCCTACTATTTGGGACTTGTTATGATACTTAAGATGTATACTAGGAAAAAATATTTTAAAATTAAAAATGAATATATAAGATGCTGGTGTATAATTTGGGTAGGGCATTTTATTTTATTGGAGGAGTTAGTAAATTCATGTATTCTGTGGGATTTTTAGTACTGAAAAATAGAACCAGTATAATAATTACCATAATGGGAGTGAGGTTTCTTAAAAATAGGGGTAAGCACATTTTTTTCTGAAACAGATCAGTTAGTAAATGTTTTCAGGTTTTTGGGCCATATAGTCTCTGTTACCACTATTCATCTCTGTTGCTGTAGTGCAAAAGCAGCCATGGAAAATATGTAATCAAATGAGAAAACGGTTGGTCAGATTTGGTCTGTGCCTATAGTTTGCCTACCCCAGTTTTAAGATACCATAATATTCTTTTGATCTGTGGTCCTATATGTCTTTTGAATAGGAATAATTTGGAAAGGGGGCTTGACTTTTGAAGGGAAAAGAGAGTTAATGCTTTGGGAATGTCTGGCTTATATATTAGCTGAACATTTTCCCCTACTGTGTTGCCTATGTCTAGCAGATAATAAAGTTTTATGAAATCATTTCATTATGTTAGTGATTAAACATTTGTATTTAAACTTTTTCATAGAGTTGTTTTTGATTTCCTAGGATGTCAGTTTTATGGATTTTGTTTCCTACTGAAGCTTTGAAAGTCAGCCAAGAATATTTCTCAGTTCATAAAACATTTTCACTATGCTTTTCTCCAGCCAGCTTTCAATGATCTGTGGAAATAAAGAACAAAGACAGTATGGGTAATAGGAATGCAAAGAATTATCATCACCTAATCTTCAGCATTAATTACAGCCACTGTTTCCTCCTACAACAAATAGCAAATTGGAAAAGTTTGAGTTTCACTGCCTTTTATTTAGAAGTACCTGATTGGAGGTGTCAATTATACATTTCTAAATATGAATATTTATTAAAAGTTATGAATTAAGTAGCTGCACATAGATGCTACATAATGACAGCATAGAATCACAATTTTAAAACTCAAAAGGACCTGTGTATATATTATTTAAATTTGCTCCCTCATTCATACCTGCCAACAAGAATGAAATCTTCATGGAAATGAAAATGTCTTCATCCTCTTACCTCAGATGTCCACTACAGCACCTGGCAAAGATGCACACAGGTAGTTTTTTGAATAAGGGAATAGAAACTCAGAGAACTAGAGATTATGATCACTCTGCTGGTTATTCAGAGTTCAACTTAGTACCATATATGAACAAATTTTCTTTTAAAATTTGAGACTTTTAAATTTAAACTGAGACTCTTACAGAATTTTTTCTCCTGCATTAATATTCATAGAAGCATCATCATCTTCATGGTAAGAAATCATTGGTAAGCTCTGGAATAATTCACCTCTCAAAGAACTCCAAAAAGAATTAATGAAGTGCTAAGCCATGTTAAAAATATTTAATGGTGGCCGGGCGCGGTGACTCAAGCCTGTAATCCCAGCACTTTGGGAGGCCGAGACGGGCGGATCACGAGGTCAGGAGATCGAGACCATCCTGGTTAATATGGTGAAACCCCGTCTCTACTAAAAAGTAGAAAAAACTAGCCGGGCAAGGTGGCGGGCGCCTGTAGTTCCAGCTACTTGGGAGGCTGAGGCAGGAGAATGGCGTGAACCCGGGAGGCGGAGCTTGTAGTGAGCTTAGATCTGGCCACTGCACTCCAGCCTGGGCGACAGAGCGAAACTCCGTCTCAAAAAAAAAAAAAAAAAAAAAAAAAAAAAAATTTAATGGTTCACAAACATGGTGGGACAAAAAAAAAAAAAAAAAAAAAAAAAAAAAAAAATTTAATGGTTTGTGAACACACTAAATTTAAAAGTGAGTTTGACTCACAAAACTTTGGCAGTGCGCCAAGTATACAGAAATGATAGATAGATATTCTTTTTAATGTAGCTGTTAGCAGCAGTAATTAAAGGCCAACAAAGGATAGCAGCAGTGGTGAGCATCATACATTTTAGGCCAGTGAGAACACATTTTGAAAAAGATTGCTGCCATCCATGGTATATTAATTAATTTGTAGAAAGGTCTCCATGTTAGTCTCTGCACAAAAGGCCATTCAGTCACTCTTATTTTATTGTAGGGTAATTTAACAGTCTTTTTTTTTTTTGCATAAGCAAGCACCTAAGTCAGTAGGTTCCAAATCCTGTGTTTCTACAACCATACTTAGAGCACATAAATAATGATCCTGTATTATCAAGAACAAATGCTGTATAGAATCCTGTGGCACCCTCTTACCAAACAAAAGCTGAGTTGACTGGGAATACACAAAGAAAGAGGGTAGGTAGAAAAAAAACAGATGAAGAGAACTTTTGATATAGATTCAATAAACCAAAGAAATATGGATTTTCTTTTTATTGGCCTATTTCCTGAGTCAAGCATTTCTGCATCAGAGCACAGAATCTTACAGTATGTTGGTAATAATATTTTGTCTATTTTAGAAGGATTTACTTAAAAAATATTTTTAATTATAAAAATATCTGAAAAGTATAAACATATTCTTATCTGGAAATTTTAGCTATGTAAAATAAATAATTACTTGAGGAATTTGAGAAGCTAAGCAATTACTACATTTGAACAACGAAAACAGTTAAGACTAAACTGTGAAGTACTCTAATTACCAATGTCTTAACAATCTCCTAGTAATATAGTAACAAAATCTCTATTAGGAGTGTATTAAAGGCTGACTCTTCTGGGCATGCCTCATAGTTATGAAGTATTTCAGAGGAGCAGTTCTGATCTTAGTATTTGCTCGGTGGTTTTCATGGCAAAATTTAACGAAGTTTGATACTCTGAACCATATTGTAAGTAAGGCTAAGTAAGGAACTGACTGTTAATCTGGATGCATCTGTTGACCTGTGCTGTTTGAAGCTTCTGAAAATCTTCTACCAGACATCACATTCTTGCTTTATTTCAGCAAATATTTATGTGTCACACACCTGTTAGTTTAATTTACAACTTTAAAAGATTTAAAAGGTATCTTCATTATGCAATTACAGTACTGACACTACAATGACTGAAAATTAATATTTAATTAATTTTTATAATTATAATTATTATAATGCCCCAAACTACTATCTATTGATGTTTTCTTTGTGCTAAGTACTATGCTAGATCCTTTATATGTTTTATTTAATTTTGAGGAAGTGTCTTAGTCCCCTTGGGCTGTTATAACAGCATAGTTTAGTCTGAGTGGCTTAGAAACAAAAAGTTTGTGACAGTTCTGGAGGTTGTGAACTCCAAGATCAAGGTGCTGTCACATTTGATATCTGGTGAGGGCTGCTTCCTTCTTTATAGAATGCCATCTTCTTACTGTGTCCTTATATGGGGAAAGGGGCAAAGGAGCAGTCTGGGGACTTTCTTACAAGAGTACTAATTCCATACATGAGGTCTCCACCTTCATGACCTAATTACCTCCCAGAGATCCACCTTCAGATACCATCACTTTGGGGGTTAGATTTCAACATAGGCATTTTGGGAAGAGACAAATATTCAGTCACAGTCACCAGGCAAGTATGATACTTGGCATGTTTTGACTGAGAAAACTGAGGCTCACAGACAACAAACAAGGTGAAAAGTTGCCGTTTGAACCCAAGCATGTTAAATATCAAAGTCCTTTCCCAAATTCAAAGCAGCCTTCCCAATGAGTACTAGTCAGTGAAGGTTTATTGGTTTTCTTTGGGTTATTGTTTCTTATGATTATTATAGATTCTTATTTTTTACTTTACTATTTCTAGATCTGTGATATTAGGAAAATGGCACGTTTAAAAGCATTTAATCTGCTTAAATTTCTAGATAGTTTGCTGTCAGAAAATAAGTTCGAATTGACGTATATTAATTTTCCTTATTATTTCTTGTGTTGGATTATGTTCATGATATCAGTGTATGCAGGTTCAGGATTGGGAAAAAATTCTTTTCAAAAAATGTCTTTTGGCCGGTGGTAAATTGAACTGTGAGTTTAAGAATCACTTGTTTGTCGGGCCGGCAGCGGTAGCTCACGCCTGTAATCCCAGCACTTTGGGAGGCCAAGGCAGGTGGATCACCTAAGATTGGGAGTTCAAGACCAGCCTGACCAACATGGAGAAACCCCATCTCTACTAAAAATATAAAACTAGCCAGGCATGGTGGCAGGCACCTGTAATCCCAGCTACTCAGGAGGCTGAGGCAGGAGAATCACTTGAACCCAGGAGGCGGAGGTTGCAGTGAGCCGACATTGCGCCATTACACTCCAGCCTGGACAACAAGAGCGAAACTCCGCCCCCCGCCCAAAAAAGAATCACTTGTTTCTTTTATCCTGTGTTTGAATCAAAACTATACAAATGTAATGAATATTGTCTGTGTTAGTTTGGAATTTTTACTGGGAAATCATGGCAAAATGGAAAAATACATGCTTTTATGTCACTCCCTGTTAACAGTTTATACAAATCTGCAGTTACATAGAGTGCATGCAGCTTTTACATCTCTATAATAGCTGACAAAGGTAACTTGTGTGTCTTTCTGCCTTTATAGGATATCTTATTAATCTAAAATAGGTTCCTGCTGAATGTTGATCATAATCTGAAATCTAGTTTATCATGTAGGTGATAAGCTAGATTACTCAAGACATTATTGATTTTGGACATGTATCAAATGGGTTTTGCTTTCATATTTTTCAACATATTTCTTCATTGTTAAATATTTCTTCAGTACAGCTTCCTTTCAACTGTAATAAATATGAGCTTTTATTTTTCTTCTAGAGTACTGATTAAAAGATGGCTGTAGTAGATATTTCAGCTTTACTCTGGCACATTGGCGTATTTGACTTACAAAATTTTTAAAACGTATTTCTGATGGAATGAGTATAGGCTCTGGAACCAAGTAAATATGTGTTTAAATCCCAACTCTTTTATTTGCTAGTTGTGGAATCTTAAGCCATTCAACCTTTCTATCTCAGTTTTTTAATGGCCCTCACAGCAGTATTTACCTTATAGCACTATTATTGGGATTAATGAACTAATACCTGTAAGGCATGACACAGAGCAACTTAAACATGTGTCACCTCTTATTAATACAGTGACTGGGAAGTAGGTATTCGATGAACAATAGGTAATCTTCATAATTACTTAATTTCCCCTCACAGCACTCTGTGGGAAGCCAGAATTCTGCATTTTCAAGACTAGAAGTGAGGCACAGGTAAACTTCCTGGTGTAAACAGAATTATATACTGAGCTTTATTAATGCTGCAAAAAAATGGTTTATCAGAAACAAGGAGGTTTAATTTTGATTATGGGAATCAGATATCTTTTGAGGAGATTATTTTTAAAACAGTCCAAAAAAGTGAGCAAGAAACCTTAAGAAATCCTTGATGTTGTTAGACTCTCTTAAATATTTGTCAGAATGTAATTGTCAGCTGTGTAACATAGCTGGAATTTTAAACATCCATAATTTACCGTAATTTTAAACATTATGGGAAAATGCAGTATGTGCACACAATATAATTTTGCTTTTCTCTAGAGCTGTTTTTCAAGAAGTCTAGTCTAACATGCATTTCTTTATTTCAAAAGTTTCATGATATTGGAAATTATTTATTCAAAATACATTTGTTTATGGAAGAACCAACTTCTTTCCTAGGGATAGAGATTGTATTCTGTAGGTAAATTTATTACCATAATATTAACATGTTTTATTTGGTGTTATATGCAATGTTTGTGTTCACATTTTTTTAACTGACAAAAATTGTGTGTACAATGTGATGTTTTGCTATATGTATACATGTAAAATGATAACATAAAGCTAATTGACATATCACCTCACATATTTGACACTCTTTGTGTGATGAGAACTTTTGAAATCTACTGTCTTAGCATTTTCAAATATGTAATACATTATAATTAATTATCGTTACCATGCTGTATGTCAAGCTTTTTAAGATGTTTAAAACATGAATTCCTATTCTTTTTTTTAAACTGAAAAAAAATATGGTTACATTCTCCTGCCTATCTCCTTTTCTTTCTTCTTTCTCTTAAGGAAATGATGTTAAAACATTTTAGTTTTTTCATAACTTATAAGCTGTATTTTTATTATAGATTTTTACTTTTTGAAATAGTATTGACAAAAATGATGTTTTAAAATAATTTTATTCTTCATGAATTATAACTTGTTTAAGTATTTGTATACATGCTTAGAATTCTTAAAAATATAAATTTGTCTCTCCTGTTTTTTATTCTTACAAAATATCAAGGAACTAGAATAATGTTGTCATCTTCAAGGTATTTATGCGGTAAAAATGTAATTCATACTCCTCCCAAACTTTGCTATGGAAAGGGAGAATATTTTTAGAAAGAATCTTCTTTTATATGTTGCTTCCTGTCCAAACTCATTTTCTCTCAGGTGGTTCTGCTCATTACTACTTCTTTGTCAAAGAAAACTAACTCTCAAGTATATAGGTTTCTTAATCTTAGTAATTTATTTTGAAAGAATTTCACATTGGATTTGTCAGGTCAACTAAAGAAAGGAAAACCAAAACAGTATCTAAAACATTTAGATGTATTGTTGACATTTTTAATCAGTGAACATTTACAAGTGTGTATGCAAACAAGTAGTACCATAACATCTACAGTTTTTGTTTCTAGGATAATTCATAATTAGGACTCAGAAACGCCATGTTTGTACCTGTTTTACTCTTAGTCACTGATTGCAGAAGTTATTTTGCATAGATAACTTTTGGAATAAATCTTAAATGTAAATGGTGGTCACAGACTGTTATCTTTAGTTAGCAGTAATTTTATTGCCTTCAGCATTTCAGAGTTTTGAGTCCATTCTTGATCCCTTTGATTTCTTTCAATAATTTTGGGACATTCTCAGGTAGTTTTTTTTTTTGGCAGAGTCTCGCTCTGTTGCCCAGGCTGGAGTGTACTGGCACGAACTTGGCTTACTACAGCCTCCGCCTCTCAGGTTCAAGCAATTCACCCTGCCTCTGCCTCCTGAGTGGCTGGGATTACAGGCACCCACCACCACGCCTGGCTCATTCTCGTATTTTTTAATAGAGATGGAGTTGCGGCATGTTGGCCAGGGTAGTCTTGAACTGCTGACCTCAGGTGATCCACCCATCTTGGCCTTCCAAAGTGCTGGGATTACAGGCATGAGCCACCGCGCCCAGCCTCAGGTAGTATTTTTTAAGATATGGCTTTTTATTCCCTTCTCTCATAAGGGACTCCAATTATACATTTTTTAAGGCCTTTCCACTGGGTTCCATATGTCTTTTGCACTCTATTCTGTTTCCATTCTTTTTTTTTTTTTTTCATTTTGTGTATTCATTTGGATGCTTTCTAGTAACCATTCTTCCATTTTAAGAATCCTCTGTTCTGTTTTCACTAATCTCCCATTAAGCCTATCTTTTGAGTTCTTAATTTTATTTATTATAGTTTTTAGGTTTAGGATTTCCCTTTGATGGTTTTCTTATGGATTCCAAGTCCCTGGTGAAATTCAGCTTTTTAAAAATTTTACTGTAGTTCATGTGAATTTTTGTTTTTACTATATTAGCCCTATCTCTTGCCAGATTGTATTTCAACTTGTTTCACAGATTGTAATTCACTAGGATCTCTCCTCTTCTTAAGAGAAAATTAAAAGGGAGATGGGATTAAAGCTGAGTGATACTCTAGGAAGCCTTTTTCAAAAAATTTCTTCTTTCATTTATAGAATGTAGGGTTTTGAGGAATGGGATGAATAGAGATGTCTAGGCTTTTGTTGAATACATGGTATTTTGGGCTCTTCTCAATTGTTCCATGTCTTTTTTTTGGGGGGGGGGGTGGTGGGATGGTGTCTTGCTTTGTCACCCAGGCTGGATGGAGTGCAGTGGCAACATCTTGGTTCACTGCAACCTCTGCCTCCCGGGTTCAAGCCATTCTCCTGCCTCAGTCTCCTGAGTAGCTGGGATTACAGGCGCATGCCACCATACCCAGCTAATTTTTGTATTTTTTTTTTTAGTAGAGATGGGGTTTCACCATGTTGGTCAGGCAGGTCTCGAACTCCTGACTTTGTGATCCGCCTCCCTCGGCCTCCCAAAGTTCTGGGATTACAGGCATGAGCCACTGCGCCTGTCCTGTTTTATCTCTTTATAATCACTGTTTTTACTGTAGCTTAATGCCTTGTGTTGAGTTGAGCATCTAAAGCAATTAGGATATTGGTAATGTTTCTGTTTGTGAAATGATTTACCCAATCTTGGCTCACTGCAACCTTCGCCTCCCAGGTTCAAGCGATTCTCCTGCCTCAGCCTCTCACGTAGCTGGGATTGCAGGCACCCGGCACCATACCTGGCTAATTTTTGTATTTTTTAGTAGAGGCAGGGTTTCACCATTTTGCTGAACCTGGTCTCAAACTCCTGACCTCAAGTGATCCACCTGCTTTGGCCTCGCAGAGTGCTGATTTACCCATTCTTAAAGTAACTTTAGATGAGTACATGTTAATAGAATGGGATAGTGTGTCAATGAGCTGTCAGTACTTAAAAAATGCCATTAGAAAGCTTCCTGAACTGGCTGGCCACTGTGACTCACACCTGTAATCCTAGCACTTAAGGAGGCTGAGGCAGGTGGATCATCGGTTGGGAGTTCGAGACCAGCCTGACCAACATGGAGAAACCCCATCTCTACTAAAAATACAAAATTAGCTGGGCGTGGTGGCACATGCCTGTAATCCAAGCTATTGGGGAGGCTTAGGCAGGAGAATCAATTGAACGCGGGAGGCAGAGGTTGCAGTGATCCGAGATCGTGCCATTGCACTCCAGCCTGGGCAACAAGGGCAAAACTCCATCTCAAAAAACAAACAACAACAGCAACAACAAAGAAAGCTCCCTGAACTGGGTGCAGTGGTTCATGCCTATAATCTCAGCACTTTGGGAGGCAAAAGTGGGAGGATCTCATGAGCCCAGGAGTTCCAGACCAGCCTGAGCAACGTGAGACTCCCATCTCTATAAAAAATTTTTAAAAATTAGCCAGGCATGGTAGTGCACACCTATAGTTCCAGCTACTTGGGAGGCTGAGGCAAGATCACTGGAGCCCAAGTGTTTGAGGCTGCAGTGAGCCAAGATGGCACCACTACACTCCAGTCTGAGCGACAGTGAGACCCGATCTCAGATTAAAATGGCTGCATGAACGGTTTTTTTCTTACCTGTGATTTAAAACAAATTCAAAATGAAAAACAGTTATATGGTTTTAGTTTTTCCTTATTTTCTGATGAGTTCTCATGTAAAAACTGCTTATAATAAAGGTTAGATATGATATTCTTTTAACTTAGTTATCTGTTAATGTGTGCAGTAATTTATGTTTACAACATTAATCCTAGGGTTTAAGATACAAAATTATTTTTTAATTATATGATGAAAATTTATATACATTTAGATTGCCTTTATTTATATATATATATATTTTTAGAGATGCAGTGAGTCAGTCTCTTAGCCTTTTTTTTGGGTGGGGGGTGATAAACAAGTAAACATAGAAGAGAGTACCAGTCAATATATATTCAGTGACATTTTATATCTTGGGTTAGGGATTTTTTTTCCCCTCTTAAAGGAGAATTTTTGCTTTTGACCCCCAAAAGAAATCAGTGTAGAAATAAAGATAACTGCAACATTGTCTTTAGCCTTATTTTGAACTCAGGCATATCTACTGAGTACTATCTATTATCGACTGAACTCAGGCCTATCTATCTTTAAAATACTTCCATCTAGATGTTTCAGAAGTACCACAGATTTATACTTGTTTTTTCTGGTGCAGTAGTTATTCTACCCAAGATCATTTTGGGGAAACTCAAACCCTGTGCTGTGTGTGTGTGTGTGTGTGTGTGTGTGGTGTGTGTGTGTGTAAATGAAATTTTTTTTCTTTTTTTTGGGGGGGGGACAGAGTCTCGCTTTGCTGCCCAGGCTCGAGTGCAGTGGCGTGATCTCGACTCACTGCAAGCTCCGCCTCCCGAGTTCACACCATTCTCTTGCCTCAGCCTCCTGAGTAGCTGGGACTACAGGTGTATGCCACCACACCCAGCTATTTCTTTGTATTTTTAGTAGAGACGAGGTTTCACCATGTTGGCCAGGATGGTCTCAATCTCCTGACCTTGTGATCTGCCCGCCTTGGCCTCCCAAAGTGCTGGGATTACAGGCGTGAGCCACCATGCCTGGCCCCTTTTTTTCCGTCTTAAAACCACTTACTGGCTCTGTTACCTGCATGATATCTAAGTCAAGAACTGTGAAAGATCTGAGATTTTGTTATACTTCAAGGCTAACAAGTAGCCTTCCACCATTTCATGGATACTGGCAGAAACCATGAGGCTCACGGGTCAGAAACAAATGAGTTCATTATTCACAGCACAGCAAGCAGCAAGAATATCTGTATGTTTGTATCAGTTCCTCCTTTACACTGCATCCAAAAGAGGTGATGCATATGGGCCATATGGATATCCGCACATCTGGTAGGTTGCATTACAGGAGAGGAATCCCACTCTTGGTTAACTCAGATCTTTTATATTGGGAAGTAAGGTTGCTTGCCCTTTGCCCCTGAGGGAGGTAGATAAATTGTGTAGCTTCCGAAGCTCTAACCAAACCTGCTCTTTGCTCTGGAGGGAGACATTATTTCTTGTTTTTGTTCTTCACCGTTTTAAGTGTACAATTCAGTGGTACTTCAGTACGTTTACAATATTATGCAGCCATCACCACTAATTCCAGAACATTTCCATCACCCCAGTTCGTGCCTTGCTCATAAGACTGAAGAAATGTGAAAGACCCATGGAGAATTGTCTCCTAAAACACACATTATTTGTAAGAGAAAATCATATCTTATATAGATTATATTAATGACAAAGTAGCATGGGAGAGGGGAACAGAAGTGGATTGGACGATTCATTTAAAAGCAGGGATCATTCTAGTTAAGGCACTTGAATGGGCATTGGGTGACAATTGTCATGTCTTTTCTGCTAGATTGTTCCTGATTTTTTCTCTGTGTGCACCTGATTTAATGCTTTTCTTCATCTAGCACATTATCTTTTGTATATCTGACATTGAACATTTGTTTGTTAAACCACCAAAAAGTTTCAAATAAGAGAAATCTGTTTTGACTGTTGGAAGGCAGAGACAGCACAAGATCAGCCTGTTCTGCTGAAGTTGTAGTTCAACCTTAATGAATGTCAAGGAATGAAAGATTGTGCATATGAGGTGTGTAGTATTAGCAGTGTTTGTGAAATCATATACCCAGTAGTACAAAACACTGATTTTGCTGCTTTTGAATGTGCACCTAAAAACATTATTTTTGTGCATTAATAATAGCTAATCAATGTTTGGAACTGAAACTTTTATCTGGAATCGTATAGAGGTAAACAGCATGGATTTACATAGGCTTAGTAGAAGAACTAATTTTAAAATAAATGGTCACATCATAAGACCCAAGTCAGGTTATCAATAAATATTTATAAGTGTCTGTAACGTGCAAGGTCATGTCAGGTAATGTTCAGTAGTCTCCAACTTCAATCTAGAATGGAGATGGCTACCAAAAAGTACCTTTGGATTCCTAGGATGCACAGAGATTGACTCAGTGGGTTTGGTTGTTATCCTAGCATCTGTTTTTTAAAAGATTCATGGGTGCTTCTAAAGCACAGCAGGGTTTCTGAACCTTTGTTTCAGGATAGCGGAAAAACTTAGAGATGAGACATTAAAGCCCTTGTAGTACCAGTCTTCTAACAGCTACCTCCGACCAGTTCTTTGTTTAGCGTAAGGATTACCTTCACTTAGGGACTTTTTGAACTGTCCAGTGTCCTCCTTTGTGCTCTGATTTTCTTCTATTTTGCATTATTCAAGAAGTTGTCATGTTGTTTATTACTGTTTTTATGAGGGGAATGGTGTTAGGAATGAGGGGTTCTCTTTATGCAACACTCCTTGAGGGAATAGGGACAGCCTTCTTTAATCTTCCAATTTCTATTTCCTAAAATCGTGCCTGCCAGCTAGTGTTTGTTGAATGAATAAATTGAATTGAATGAATTGTTATACATTCTAATGAATTTATCCCCCTTATTTTTCTTCCAGTCTTCCTCCTGCCATGCCACAATGATCTTTGCCTAACATGAGATAAAACTTACTTAGCTACTTTTTTACTTGTTGGTAAGCTCAAGTAATACATTCACACTTTCCAGTAAGACACTTGGCCATCTTACTAATTCACTGGAAGAAAAAGAGAGGATATATATAATTAAGGATAGGATCTGACATTATTTGGATGTAGCTCCTGTTAGAAGGGAAAGCAAGCAATAGCATGCATAAATTAGATGTGGCATGGCCCAGGATTTTGTCTTTTGATGAAAGTAGGCCATTCCTTTGGAACTATTTAGTTATGTTACATGAACTCCTGTAGGTAGGGCACAAAAACTAGAAGAATTTTTGGTTTCTAATGGTGTAGTCAGTATTACTAGTAGTGTAGTCAGGTTAACAATTTTTTTTGTTGATGTGTAACCCTCACCAGTGCTAGGAGTATAACCCTCCTATTGATAAATCCAGTTGTTATTTTTTATTTCTTTGCTTGACTCAGAAACATTTGACACAGTTAACTCCAGCTTTTTGTTTTGTTTTGTTTTGTTTTTTTTTTTTGAGATGCAGTTTTAGTCTTCTTGCCCAGGCTGGAATGCAGTGGCGAGGTCTCGGCTCACTGCAGCCTCCACTTCCCGGGTTCAAGCAATTCTCCTGCTTCAGCCTCATGAGTAACTGGGACTATAGGCGCATGCCACCACACCCAGCTAATTTTTTATATTTTTAGTAGAGATGAGGTTTTACCATCTTAGCCAGGATGGTCTCAATCTCCTGACTTTGTGAGCCACCTGCCTCGGCCTCCCAAAGTGCTGGGATTACAGGCATGAGCCACCGCACCTGGCCAACTCCAACTTTCTTGAAACACTATCCCCTTTATTCCTTGTTTTCCTTCCCTCTTCTCTGGTATCCCTAAAATTCATATATTAAAGCCATAACCCCCAATGTGATGGTATTTAGAGATGAAGCCTTTGGGAGGTAATTAGGATTAGATGAAGTCATAAGGGTAGTTCCCACATGATGGGATTAGTGCCTTTATAACAGGAGGTAGCAGAGAGCTAGCGCTCTCTCTTGAGTTTGTGTTTTCACTCAGTCTGTGCCATCTGAGGACACAGCGAGAAGGCAGCCACCTGCAAGCCAATAAGAGAGCTCTCGCTAGAACTTGCCCATTCTGGCATGCTGACCTTGGACTTCCATCCACCTGAATGTGAGAAAATAATTTCTGTTGTTTATAACCACTCGAGTTATGTTGTTTTGCTCTGGCAGCCCCAGCTGACTATTGCACACCCCTTCTCCTTTGCTAATTCCTCTATCACTTCCTGTACCTAAAATACTGGTATTAACATTCTGTTCATTATACGTTTACCTTTCTTCTCATGCTATACTTTTTCTAGGTGATCTATTTCCATTCTCCAGGTACCACCTTTATGACAAGGACTGGTACAATTTGTATTCACATTTTATACCTCTTTCTAAATCTAAATATCTAAATTTCCAGTTGTCCCACAGGACATCCCGCCATGTTTACAGTTAAAGTTTTTTTCCATCCAGTGACTCCATGGAGACATTAATTAGTCCTATTGATTGTATTTCCTTAATATTTCTCACATATATCCACTTTTGTCTCTTTTGCCATGATTTTGATTCAGACAGCTAACTATCCATCCTGGATTGCTCCAACATTTTTCTAATCGACTGACATCAATAGTACTCTTAAATTTATTTATTTATTTCTAAATAGAGTTTTCTTTAAGAGTAGTTTTAGGTTCACACCAACATTGAGTGGAAAGTACATAGTTCTCTTATATATTCTGTCTCCAGAAACACACAGCCTCTCCAACTATTAACATCCTGTGGGACAGTGATAACATTTGTTACAATCTATAAACCTACATTGACACAATATTTTCACCCAAAGTCTGTAGTTAACATTAAGGTTAACTCTTGATGTTGTATATTTTGTGGGTTTGGATGAATGTGTAATAACATGTATCCGCCATTATACTGTAGTACAGAATAGTTCGACTGCATTAAAAATCCTTTGTGCCATCCCTATTCATCTCTGCCTCCTCCCTAACACCTGGCAACTGATCCTTTTATATCTACGTAGTTTTGTCTCTTTTGGAATGTCCTATACATTCCTATGCAGTGTTCCTATAGTTGGAGTAATGCAATATGTAGTTTTTCCAGATTGGATGCTTTCATGTAGTAGTATGCATTTAATATTCCTCCATGCCTTCTCATAACTTGGTAGCTGATTTCCTTTTAGCACAGAATAATATTCCGTTGTCCGGACCTACCACAGTTCACCCATTCACCTATTGAAGGACATCTTGGTTGCTTCCAAGTTATGAAAACTGTGAATAAAGCTTCTAGGAACATCTGTGTGCAAGTTTTTGTGTGGACATAAGTTTTCTATTCCTTTTGATAAATATTCCGGAACGCAATTGCTGGAACCTATGGTAAGAGTATTTTTAGTTTTCTGAGAGTTTATTTTTGGAACTTCCAAACTATCTTCCAGAGTGGTTGTACCGTTTTGTATTCCCATCAGCAGTGAATGAAAGTTTCTGTTGCTCCACAGCTTCATCAGCCTTTGGTGTTGGCAAATTTCCTGATTTGGGCCATTCTAATGGATGCGTAATGGTATTTTACTGTTTTTATTTGCCATTCCCTAATGATATATGATGTTGACCATCTTTTCATATGCTTGTTGTTTGCCTATTTTCTTTGGTGAAGTGTTTGTTCATTTTTTGGCCCATTTTTTAATCTGCTTGTTTGCTTGTCGAGTTTTAAGAATTCTTTGTATGTTTTAGATAACAGTCTTTATCAGATGTCTTTCGCAGATATTTTCTCCCAGTCTGTGGCTTGCCTTCTCGTTTTCTTGATGTTGTCTTTTACAGAGCACAAGGTTTTTGTTTTAATAATGACCAGTTTATCAGTTGTTTTATTTGTGGAGGATGTCATTGCCATTGTACCTAAATAGTCATTTCCATACCCAAGGTCATCTTGGTTTTCTCTTACGCTGTCTTCTAGGTGTTTTATAGTTTATGTTTTACATGTAGGTCTGTAATCCACTCCGAGTCAGTTTTTGGAATAAGTGTAAGGAGTGTGTCTAGATTCATTTTTTTTGCATACGGATGTACATTTGTTCCAGCATCATTTGTTAAAAGGACCATCTTTGCTCCCTTGTATTGCCTTTGCTACTATGCCAAAGATCAGCCAGCCGTATTTATGTGGGTCTATTTCTAGGCTCTCTGTTCTGTTCTGTTGATCACTTTGTCTCTCTCTCTCTCTTTTTTTTTTTTTTGCCAGTACCACACTGTTTTGATTACTGTCGCTTTATAGGTAGTCTTGAATTTGGATACTGTCAGTCCTGCAACTTTGTTCTTTTCCTTCAATATTGAATTAGCTATTCTGGATCTTTTGGCTTTCAGTATAAACTTTATAATGGGTTTGTCAATATTCACACAATAACTTGTTGGGATTTTGGTTGGTATTGCACTGAATCTATGGATCAAGTTGAAAAGAATTGACATCTTAACAGTGTTGAATCTTTCCGTGGAATATCTCTTCACTTATTTAGATTTTCTCCATTTTCTTTCATTAGTGTTTGTATTTTTTCTCATACAGATTTTGTACAAATTTTGTTAGAGTTATAACTCAGTTTTTTGTGGTGCTAATGTAAACGATAATGTGGTTTTTAAATAATGTGTTTTTAATTTGAAACACTTTTTAATCCTTGTCTTGTTCTTAATCATAGCAGGAAAGCTTCTAATTTCTCACCATTAAGTATGATGTTAGCTGTAGGTTTTTTGTAGCTGTTCCTTATCAAATTGAGGAAATTCGGCTCCATTCCTAGTTTGCCGAGAGATTTTTTTTTTTTTTTAAACCAATAATGGGTATTGGATTTTGTGTCAAATATTTTCTTCATCTATTTATATAATTATGAGATTTTTTTTTCCTCAGTCTGTTGATGTGATGGATTAAATTAATGGATGTAATGTTACATCAGTTCTAACATCAATTGTAATGTAATATTTTCAGATGTTAAACTAGCCTTGTGTACCTGGAATAAATCCCACTTGCTTATGGCATATAATTATTCTTTTTTTCTTTGTATTTTTTTTTAAGAGACAGGGTCTCAGTCTGTCGCCCAAGCTGGAGTGTAGTGGCACAATCATAGCTCACTGCATTCTTGAACTCCTGGGCTAATGTAATCCTCCCACCTCATAATTATTTTTACATGTTGCTGGATTTGATTTGGTAAGATTTTGTTGAGGATTGTTGCATCTATGCTTATGGGCAATATTTGTGTGTAGTTTTCTTTTTTTGTGATATCTTTGTTTGGTTTTGGTATTCGTCTAATTGTGGCTTCATAAAATGAGTTAGGAAGTATTCCCTCTGCTTCTGTTTTCTAAAAGAGATTAGAGAGCTGGTATAACTTTGTCCTTAAATGTTTGGTTGAATTCACCAGGAAACTATCTGGGTTTTGTGCTTTCTGTTTTGAAAGGTTATTAATTATTTATTTAATTTCTTTAACAGACACAGGCCTATTCAATTTGTCTATTCTTGTGTGGGTTTTGGCAGATTGAATTTTTTAAAGGAATTTATTCGTTTCATCTAGGTTATCAAATTTTGGGGCATAGGATGTCTTCGTTTTTTAAAATTATCCTTTTAGTATGTATAAGATCTGTAGTGATGTGTCCTCTGTCATATCTGATATTAGGAATTTATGTCTTTTCTCTTTTTTTCTTAGATAGCCTGGATAGAGGCTTATTGATTTTATTGATTCTCTGAAAGATCCAACTTTTAGTTTCATTGTTTTTTTCTTTTTACTTCCTATTTTAGATTTCATTGATTTCTGCTCAAATTTTTATTATTTCTTTCGTTTTGCTTATTTTAGTTTTCTCTTCTGGTTGCTTAAGGTGGAAGCTTAGTATTGATTTTAGATCTTCTTCTCTAATATATACATTCAATACTGTAAGTTTTGCTTTAAGTACTTTCTCTGCATCGATAAATTTTGATAAGTTCTATTTTCTTTATCTATATATTTATAGACAATAGAACTTTGATAAGTTCTATTTCTTTTTCTATATATTTATAGATATAGATCTATAAAACTAAATAGTGTATCTATCAATGTGTGCGTGTGTGTGTGTGTGTGTGTGTGTGTATTTAGAGAGAGAGAGAAAGAGAGACAGACAGGGTCTTACTCTGTTGTCCACACCACAGTGTAGTTGTGCAATCACAGCTCACTAAAGCCTCAACCTCCCTGGCTCGAGTGATCCTCCTGTCTCAGCCTCCCAACTAGCTACAACTACAGACATGCATCACCATGCTCAGCTGCATTTATTTTATTTTTTATGGAGATGGGGTCTCACTCTTTTGCTAAAGCAGGTCTCGAACTCCTGGCTTCAAGAAATCCTCCCACCTTGGCCTCCCAAAGTTCTGAGATTATAGGCGTGAGCTACTGCACCTGGCCTAAAAAGTTTTTTAAATTTCTCTTGAAGTTTCTTTTTTGTCCTATGTATTACAAGTGTGTTGTTCAGTCTTTAAGTATTTTGGAATTTTTGTTTTTTAGCTGTTTGCTGTTAACTTTTAGTTTAATTCTATTTTGGTCTGAAAGCAGACATTCTATGATTTCTTTTAAATTTGTTCATGTGTGTTGTATGGACAAGAATGTGGTCTGTCTTAGTGAATGTTCTGAGTTTATGAAGAATGTGTTGGCTGTTTATAGATATAAGTTATATCCAGTTGAATTGCTATGTAGTTCAACTATGTTCTTACTAATTTTTTTTTTTTTTTTGCCTGTTGGATCTGTCTATTTCTAATAAAGGGATGTTGAAGTTTTCAGCTATAATAGCATATTCATCTGCTTCTCCTTGTAGTTCTATTATTTTTTGCCTCACATGTTTTGCTGATTTGTTATTAGATGAATACACATTAAGGATTGTTCTGTCTTCTTAGACAGTTTACCCCTTTATCATTATATAATACCCCTTTTGGTCTCTGAGAATTTTGCATGCTTGAAGTCTGCTGTGTCTGGAATCAATATAGCCACTCCAGCTTTCTTTGGTTTAGTGTTAGCATTGTACGTCTCTCTTCATTCTTTTATTTTTAAACTATATTTGTTTTTTATGGTAAAGTGGGTTTCTTGTAAACAATATATAGTTAGGTCTCTTTTTTTTATTCATTCAATCTCTGGTCTTTAATTGGTGCATTTAGGCAATTGATGTGTAATGTGATTATTGATATGGTTGGATTAATATCTACCATATTTGTTACTGTTTTCTATTAGTTGCCCTTGTTCTTCATTCCCATTTTTTCTTCTTCTCTTTCATGGCTTTAATTGAGCATTTTATGTTATTTTATCTCTTTTCTTAGACTGTAAAGTTTTTTGGGTTTTTTTGTTTGTTTTTCAGTTGTTAACCCTAAGTTTTGCAATATATTTCTACTTTCAAATAGCCCTGTTCACTTCACAGGTAGTGCAAGTACCTTATAATAACAAAATATTCCTAAGTTATCCTTCCTATGTCCCTTGTATCATTTTTGTCATTCATTTCACTTGTCCACAAACTATAGGTATCAAATACATTGTTCTTCTTATTTTGAACAAACTTTTGTTAGATCAGTTAAAAGTAGGAAAAATTAAAATTTTTATCTTCTTCATTTCTTCTTTCTCTTTCTTTATATAGATCAAAATTTCTGACCTATATTAGTTTTCTTCTTTCTGAAGAACTTTAAACATTTCTTGTAAGGCACGTCTACTGGCAACAAATTCCTTACTTTTATTTGAGAAAATTTTTCTCCTTCACTTTTGAAGGATGTTTTTGCAGGATATAAAATTATACATTGGTGGGTTTTTTCTCTCAGTAATTTAAATATTTCATTTCACTTTCTTTTTGCTCACATGGTTTCTGAGGAGAAGTTAATGTAATTCTTGCTCTTCTGTAAGTAAGGTGGTCCCCACCCCTCGACATGTGACTTCTTAAAGGTTTTTGAAAAATCTTTGATTTTCTACCTATGTGTAGCTTTTTTTGTTTGTTTGTTTGTTTTTACATTTATTCTGCTCAGTGTTCCCTGGGCTTCCTGGATGTGTATCTGACATTAATCTGGGGAAATTCTCAGTGAATATTTCTTCAAATATTAGTTCTGTTCTCTGTGTGGTTTTATTATTGTTTTTTAAATCTAGTCCAGTATTTTGTTTTTATAAAGCTTTCTTTATCCTTGCATTTCATTTTTGGAAGTTTGTATATACATATCCTTAAGTGCAGCGATTCTTTCCTCAGCTGTTTTCAGTTGACTAATGAGCCCATCAGATGTAATCTGTATTTCTGTTACAGTGCTTTTAATGTCTAGCATTTCTTTTTGATAGCATTTCTTTTTGATTCTCGCTTAGAATTTCCATCTCTCTGCTTACATTACTCATCGTTTCTTACTTGTTGTCTACTTTGTCCATTAGAATCCTTAACATGTTAATCGTAGTTTTTAAAAAAAATGCTGGTCTGATACTTCTAGTGCTTCTGCCACATTTGACTTTGGTTTTGATGTGTACTCAATTTCTTCAAACTGTGATATTTCCCTCTTAGTAGGCCTTGTAATCTTTCTTTGATAGCCAGACATGATATACAGGATAAAATGAACTGCAGTAAATGGGGCTTTAGTGATATACTGGTAAGGTGTGGGGAAGAGTATTTGAAGGAGAGTTCCATGGTCCTATGATTAGGTCTCAGTCTTTTAGTTTGTCTTGGACTGTGAACTTCACAATTTTCTCCCCTTAGGTGGGACAGGATGGCTAGACGAAGCTGGAGTTTTTTATTTTCATTCTCCCATAGGAAAGGCTAGAGAGGGCTAAAGTTGGGTATTTCTCTTCTTCTGGATCAGTTGGTCTCTAATAAAACCTCAATAACATAAGCTCTGGGAAAACATTTTCTCTTGAGGAGCAGTCCTTTTTAAGAAGAGAGCGCTCTAGTGTATTTCACAATGGGTATTTTTCCTTCCCCCTGCCTGAAGCACAGGGGGATTTTTCTCAGATCTTCACTGTGAGAAGCTGGTGTAGTTCCTGAAGATAAAACTCACAAATGTGTGAGGGACCCCGCTCTACGACTCTCAGACTTGTCAAACACTGAACCCCCAGCAGTTTGTTAATTACATTTCCGGTTTTCCTACCCTGGCACTGGCTCTCATGGAGGTTTCTCTTTGTGGATTTCTGCTCCAGAAAGTTGTGATTTTCTGTACCTGGGTTGTCTGTCTCTCCAATTTTGGGGGCAATGATTTGCCCTGTGACCTTACTAATATGATGGATCTAAGAAGAGTTGGTTTTTCAGTTTGTTCAGCTTTTTACTTACTCTTAGGACAGAGTGAAGACTTCCAAGCTCTTAACATTCTGGGCCAGAAATTGGACCAATACTGTCCTTTTATTGTCTCTTCTCTACACTGCAAGCAACCATGGTGTTTCTCAAAAACACAGATGTGATTAGGTCATGTCTGTAGTTGAAACATCTCATTAACCGTAGCGTAAAATCCAAACTCCGTGATTTGGATAACAAGGTCTTTGTTATTCAGCCTTGGTTTATTTTTCTATACTATCTTTTATGTTTTCACTTTACTGTTATGCTGAGCCATTGTGCACTTTATCCAGTTTTTAGTATCCTGTGTTCTCTTTCTTTCCTTCCTTTCACCCTTTATTTGCCTGATACCCACCAAGTTTTTAGGTTTTACCTTAGAAACCATCTTTCTTATGACAGCCCACCTTGACTCTCCTGAGACCAGTCCATATCACCTTCCTGAGTTTTTTCTGGTATAGAATCACAAGTGATTCTCAGAGTAGATACAATTAAAGGCCTCTGATGTAATTTATTGGCAGCCTGAAATATTTACTATGCTTGTAGTAATTATGAAAGACCTCCTAAAGCTTTTGCCAACTGTGTTTCTACTTGACAGTTAAACTCTCATGTGGAAAAGTTATATTATGGAGAATCTTTTGAAGGGTGTTGATAGTGTTTGGCTCTGCGTCTCCACCCAGATCTCACATCAAATTGTAATCCCTGTATGTTGGAGGATCTAAGAAGATCCTCATGGTGGGAGGTGATTGGATCATGGGGGCAGATTTCCGCCTTGCATTTCTCATGATAGTGAGTGAGATCTTATGAGATCTGATGATTTAAAAGTGTGTGGCACTTACCCCTTCTTGCTCTCTCTCTCTTTCCTCCTGCCATGTGAAGAAAGTCCTTGCTGCTTCTTCTCCTTCAGCCATAATTGTTAGTTTCCTGAGGTCTCCCGGTCATGCTTGCTGTTAAGTGGAATTGTGAATCAATTAATACTGTTCTCTTCATAAATTACCCAGTCTCAGGTAGTTCTTTATAGCAGTGTGAGAACGGTGTAATACAGACATAGAATCCATTTGTTTATAGTGTTCAATGTTTATTCTTACGTACAGTCAAATAAGCAAATTTGTGTACTGACAGAGTAGCTACTTGCACGAATTAGTGCCCGAAACAGTTCTCATTGACTTTGCAAGTACTCTTTAGTCCCATATATTTTAAATACTGGAGAAAACCATGTAAATTAATAAATTAGCATAGTGATTTGTATGACTACCTCGTGTGCATTTGATTAGTGTGAGTTAGCAGCTACTCTCCTGTGGATGCACTAAGTCAAATTTTTGAACTTATAATGCATGTTGAGGTCTAAATACTGTCATTTAGAGGTGCTGATTACCTTATTATTAAATATATTACATGATGATTATACTGAGGTACCCTTCTTTGTCACAGGTGCTAACAAAGCTATTGGGTGTGTGTCTCCTTCTACTTTACGTCCTCTTCCACCTAAGTGCATCTGATTGAATTTACATGTTTAATACACTTACAATGCTGTGTTACTCTATAGTTGTCCACTCAGTTCTTTATTACGTATTTATCAATTCCAATTGGTCTTGGAGGAAATCTAAGCTATTGCTAATGAGAATTGTTTTGCACATTTTGATTGTGTCATACAGGGTTTTGTTCATTAGTAGGATCTGTTGAGTTTACTTCTTTTTTGGGGGAGGGGTGGGGACAGGATCTCACTCTGTTCCCCAGGCTGGAGTGCAGTGGCATGATCTCTGCCTACTGCAACCTCCACCTCCCAGGTTCAAGATATTCTCATGCCGCGGCCTCCTGAATAGCTGGGATTACATGTGCATGCCACCACACCTGACTAATTTTTTAAATTTTTTTTTTAGTAGAGATGGGGTTTGGCCATGTTGGCCAGGCTGATCTTGAACTCCTGGCCTCAAGTGACCCACCTGCCTTGACCTCCCAAAGGTTTACAGGTGTGAGCCACTGCGCCTGGCCCAAGTTTATTTCTTAAAAACTTTAGTAATTTTTTTGTGGTCAAAGGACATGAAGTTAAAATAAAGGATAGTGTGTTTAGAACTGACTTTGTAATTAACTTGATACATAAACTAATGGAAAAAACCTAGCATGCTTTCTTTGCCTATTTCTCAAAAAATGGGGATTGTGGTGATTACCTACCTTCTGATGTATTTTAAAAATATTCTTAATATTTATGAAGAAACATGAGAAATATCCTGGTTGTTATGGATGTGTAATGAGTTTTTTATTTCACATAGACTTTAGGTTTCATGAGAGGAATGAGTTTGCATCTTACTCAGTTTTTTATTCCTAATTTCTGTCAACATATTTACCATGCAGAATATAAACATTGATTGAACAATTCTCTATGTATTTGATGAACTATTTTAAATAATCTTATATCTTGTTTTTCAGTGCTTTTATTTCTGACATTTACTTAAATATTTTAGTTTTGGAATGAAAATGAACATGGTTGATGACAGAGGAAAATAAATGATTTGAATACAGTTTGTTTTGGGATATGATAATACAGTAAAGTCTCAAAGGCATACTTCATATTTGAAAATAGACATGGTTTTTCTTGTTATAGACTACAGAACCTTTAAAAATTAATCGATATAGTATTTGAAGATAGGTTAAAGATATTTTTTAAACTGTATTTTCAAAATCAGTTCTTTAGGTGCTGGGAATGTGGCTGATCGTGTTTTGGCTCAGCTCTTAACAGAAATGGATGGGATTGAACAGCTAAAGGATGTGACCATTTTGGCAGCTACTAACCGACCAGATAGGATAGACAAGGTAAGAGAGAAGGCATTGTGGATATTATAAAATCAAGAACTGGTTCGTTTGATTTTGTCAGGTTTTTGTTTTTGTCAGATTACTTTCTAATCGGTATTTCATTTAGAGGATATTGAAGAATGTGAAGCAGGTTCACTGTGGACTGGTTACCATTTTGTCTGAGTCTGGTAAGACAGAACATTCTTGCATACAAGTTATACGAAGCAAGTTTACCACTTACAGATAGGCAGCAAGATACAACAGAAGCCTAGGATTCGTTGCAAGCCAGTCTCTCAAGATTCAGGAAAGCTGCCCAGGGTGAATGGAATCTTGACTGCATGTGCCCCACTTGCAGTGCAGCTGAGGGCCTCTGGAAGGCACCCTGTTCTGGGTTTTATACACTGAGGATGTGAGACTCACTGGGCTAAAGTGTTGGAGTTTCTAGGGGAGGACTGGAGTAGAACCTGGGCTGTTCCAACCAGTCCCTCCCTGTCTCAGGATGTTGCATGTCCTGCACATGCTGCAGTTATTCTTGAGAGCTATGAGGGGGGAGAGAGAACTGGGTCATTCCAAGACCACCCAGAGAGCTGTCCTACAAAGGATCTTAAACTAAAGGAAATTAAGAGAACAAAGGAAAGCTTTTATTTACATTTTTATTTCTTATGGTTCAGTAAGGACCATTTCTTGTGAGTCATAACTCTTCAATATCTACTCCTCCATCTTGTATCTTACTTATAACATATTTCTCTAGAGAATTGAAGTTTTAGATTTCTTTGGAATTCTTTGTTTCATCTAATGTATTCTTCCAGAGTTTTCAACATTTTCATCTATATGAAGGTACATTCTAGCTATTTAGCAAGTACTAGTTAGACTCCAGTTACCATCAACACAGTAACTTTGAAGAAGTACTGTCCTGATTGTTGTTTTTAAAGCAATTAGAATAAAAATAATGGATTCTTCTATTTTTTTAAAGAAGTTACTCAGGCTGTTACATTAAATTAAGTAGTATAGGTGCAAAGCCAATCCTTTATTTATTTATTTATTTTTATTATACTTTAAGTTCTAGGGTACATGTGCAGAACATGCAGGTTTGTTACATATGTATACATGTGCCCTGTTGGTGTGCTGCACCCATCAACTCATCAGCACCCATCAACTCATCATTTACATCAGGTAGAACTCCCAATGCCATCCCTCCACCCTCCACCCTCCCCACAATAGGCCCCGGTGTGTGATGTTCCCCTTCCTGAGTCCAAGTGATCTCATTGTTCAGTTCCCACCTATGAGTGAGAACATGCGGTGTTTGGTTTTCTGTTCTTGCGATAGTTTGCTGAGAATGATGGTTTCCAGCTGCATCCATGTCCCTACAAAGGACACAAACTCATCCTTTTTTATGGCTGCATAGTATTCCATGGTGTATATGTGCCACATTTTCTTAATCCAGTCTGTCACTAATGGACATTTGGGTTGATTCCAAGTCTTTGCTATTGTGAATAGTGCTGCAATAAACATACGTGTGCATGTGTCTTTATAGCAAAAGCCAATCCTTTTAAACTGTTATTACCACTTTTTCCCTAGGTCATAATTTAATAAAGGAGTTCAGTAATTTAAGTGCCTCATTTATATCTAATATGTAATATTTTATAAGGATTTAAGTTGAGTAAACATTTGCTCTCAGAGCATGAACCAGTTTCCCTTTTTTGTTGTTGTTAGCATTATTGCCTTGTGTATGACTTCATGAGCTACTTTCTTCCTGTATACATATACACATACTTTCAGTTTTAAAAAATGTGATTTTTAAAAAAGACCCCTTTGAATGTAACTATTATGTGGCAAGAAAACCTTGCTTTGGTTAGGTATTTTGCTATGTGGTAAAGATCCTTTGGTTAAATGAAGGAAAGCTTTGGACCTTAAAAAAGAAATTCCCTTACTGATGCGGTATTTTATTAGAAGATAGGTGAGTTCTCAGTATTTATAGAAACTGGGTTGGTGTTAAGGCATCTCTGAAGTCTATACAAAGTATAAGACTGTATCTTAACAAGGACTGTAGAAACTGCTGAAAGAGCCTTAAAGTTTACCTAATTCTGCCTCTGGTTTCACAAATAAAGGTGCTGAATCAAAAATCTTCTCCTGGTAAGAATTCATTGTATTTTTATGATATTTATTTCCTGGTTTCCCTGTGGTTAATAAGCTCTAAAATGTCTTAGGATTTTTGTCACTACAGCCTAATCTGATAATAGCCTTCTTTGACTTCCTAATGTTGGATGTCCTCGATATTAGATATATTTCTTGAAGTAGGATGTAAGGCTTACAATAAACTTAACTGCATTTTTCTAAATCAAGCTGTCTGACTTGCCCTGTTTAGTGCTTGCATTGTTGTTTTCTTGCTGTGTAACAAATTACCCCAAATTTAGCAGCTTCACACCCATTTGTTAGTTCACATTTCTTAGGTTAGAAGATGGGCACCTTATGACTAGTTTGTCTGCTCAGGATTTAAACTAAAGACCGAAAACACAGTGTTGGCTAGAGTGCATTCTCATTAGGAGTTCATGTTTCTAAGCTCACATGATTGTGGCACAACTCACTTGTGATTGGGGCTGAGGACTAAAGACAATTACCTTACCTGATGTCAGCTAGGAGCCACTCTCAGCTCCTAGAGACTACCCACATTCCTTGCCACACAGCCTCCTCCACCATCAGAAACAGTAATGGAAAACTCCATTATGTTTTATCCCTGTCACACTGCAAATTTCCTTTGCCAGGAAAAGCCCTGTCCTTCTGGAGCGCTCATCTGATGAGGTTAGTCTTACTGAGAAAAAATCTCTGGACCTTGAAGTCAGCTGATTCAGGATCCTGCAAAAGCCCTTCACAGTAGCACCTAGATTAGCATTTGATTGAATAAGTGGGAGAAGGTATGTTTCTATCAGGGTGATACAGGACAGGCCGGCCCCAGAATTGGGGCATAGCCTAGGAGGGTTCTTGGCTACACCCAGGAAAGAATTCAAGAGCCTGATGGTGGTGTTAGACAGCAATCTTTTATTGATTGGTACTGCCCCTTGTAGTGCAGGGCTGACTCATAAGCAGTGCACCCAGAGTTGGCAAGTTATGGGCTTTTGGCAACTGTATTTATACTCACTTATGCCTACTTTCATTTACATGTAAATTAAAGGGTGAGTTAACACAAATTGAGTCTACAAAAGGGTAACTTCTGGGTCACTGCCATGGAAAGGGGTGGTAACCTTTGAGTCGCTGCCATATTTGTTTACTGCCATGGTTCTGGTGGCAATGTCTTATGCCAATGAGCATTGAGCTCCGCTAGAGATCGCTTTTATTGCCATCTGCTGGCTTTGGCCAGTTTCTTCACTTTGCCCCATCTGGACTAGATCTTGTTTTGTTCAGCAGAGTTTTCACCAGAAAACAAGTCCTATTGGTCTCCTACCTCATCCCCCGCCTCAGATTAGAAACTCCTCCTTAATCTTAAAGGGCTGCAGATGGGCACAGGTCTATCTTCTGTAAGTGCTTCCTGCTGATTTTATAAACATAGGCACTGCCTAGCATGGGAGGAGTAAAAATCTCCAGATACCTGATGTAAGGAGCCCAACAGCAGGATGTTTTCATTTTCTGGGTCAGAAGATAAGATGAATTGGAAGCCTTGTGCCAGCATCATCTTTATGTTGACTTTAGAAGATAAAAACTTTACTAGGAGGTTAAACAAGAAAATTATAATTAGAAGGAAGAGAAAACTTAATGCTCCTATGCCCACCCACAGCATCACATTATTTATCTGTGTGTTTGTGAAATAATAGCTTTAAGTCTTCTAGAGGTTTGTAAGGATTACTTATGGTGTCTTCCTCTTATGCCTGCAGGGACTTACAAGAAACAGGTTTAATCCTGGACAGCTGTACCCAGCTAGTGATCCTCTAATGTTTGGTAGCAGTGGAGGTCCTTAATAATACCTGATAGGGGTCCTTCCATTTTGGATTGTAATTGATCATCAGGGGATCTTTCTTTTTAAGTTTTTACTAAGACTAAGTCTGGTTAAACAGAGGAACTCTTTTTTTCTTTGTGGGAAAGGACAACATTTTATTTTCATAATTTTGAAAGGCCTTTTGAACCTGGCCTAAATTCCAAGAGCAGGGGTGGCATAGTGAAGTATGTCCAACTCACTATTTCCCATCATGGCCTGAATTAGTTTTTTAGGTTTCTGTAGGATTTCCTTTGGCCAGGGAACTTACAAGTCAAAAGACTTATAGCCAATTAAATATTTTAGGCCAGAGAGGAATGGAGGTGGCTTAAAACTATTTTAAGCAATATAGGAGTCAAATATTAAAAGCTAAAAATAAGTTTATATATCAAGAAAAACCAAGAGCATCAAATCAAGCTATACTTGGGGGAAACAGTGTTCCTGTAGACCTCTGAGGCAAAACACTTTAGTATCAGGCCATAACAGCAGTCAGAACCAGAGAAGAAACAAGTCACAGGAGCTGACAAAAAAGCTAAAGGAGAGAGTTACACAAATCTGAGAAGCTTTCAAAAGACATAAATCACAGAATTGAAAAGCAAAAATTCTAGTAAGTTAGCAAATTAATACCTTAAGCAAAGCTGGCTCTAACACCTAGACCATTTTCTAGAAAGTCTACCACAAACAGTTTTCCTTCGGTCATACTCAAAATTCTCCTCACAAATTCCCTTTCACAAACCCCATTATCACCCACACATACCATCCTTGACATGTCTGAACCTTGTGACCTGTCCTACACCGTCTCCCTCTCAAACACCCAGTTACTTTACTCTAGGACAAGAATCCACCATACAGGGTCCCTCATACAAAATCACTTTCTTTATATTCCTCCCCCACCACACACAAAATATATATATATACACACACATATGTGTGTATATATATGTGTGTATATATATATATCTTTTATCCATGCTTTCCTCACATCCCTCTTTTTATTCACTGATTCCCTCTTATTTTGAACCATTGCCTAAATGTGCTGCATATATTCTGTAGTTACGGTGGGGAAAGTGCTTTCAGTATTTAGTGGTAATTGTAAAAAAGTTTAATATTTAATTCATTTCTGTTTCAGGTAGAACTCCATGTGGAATGTGAATTTTTTTAAACTATAGTTTTGTTACTACTGAGATGATATATACTATATCAAAAGTGTATGTCCTTGTCAAGTCCTCTAAAGTTTGTGAAATACAAGAGAATATGCAGTAAAATTTTAAGTCTTATTTCCTTTCCAGTTACTTTTTCTCTGAAGAACTACTGTGGAACATTATTTATATTGTTTAATAGTACTATAAAGTTGTTTCCACACTTGTGTAATTAGCACATAATGTTCAAACTGTGCCGTGAATGTGCCGGTAGAAACAAAACAATTTTAAGGACAATTGAAACAACAACATCCTGTTATGAAATAGACACAGTTTTTACCATCTTTATTGTCTGGAGGAAACTGTAGTAGGAATAAAAGAGGTGACAAAGAGTTAAAGTACATTTTATGTTTTGAGGCTAAAACTGATTTTAAAAAGACCATTGTAGGGTCAAAGAAATATATATATAGTATAATTTTGGCTACATTAAATCCAGGCATTTGGCCTTTTAAATTAGCTAGCATATTTTACAATCTTGTTGCCTGTTACCCCACAACCTCTATGTTATGATAATTTTAAGTTAGTATGTTAAAACAAGGAGAAATCCTGGACTGTCACAGAAGTGAAATTGATATCATTGTGTTACCCATGTGTTATGCATATTTAGTGTCTCTTTTTGACAATATTTCAGTTTCATGTCTTCTGGGGAGACTAAAGCCAAAGTTTCTTGGGGATTCTGGTGTTTCAGCAAAGAAAGTGAGACACATAGCCCAAAAACTTCATTATTTTACTCCTTGCTATGTCACATTTCCATGTCAGACTCATTCGCTGTGATGTAGCACACTAGGGTGAGTGAAATAATTGCTTGTGATGTCCCTAAGTCGCCTAGGCTTTTTCCTACCTCCTGCTTAGATAGTGAAGAGAAGTTAAAGTTGCATCCTCTAGTGTTCATTTTGCGTAAGAGTAACAGGATGTGGTAGGACAGATGAAGATTAACGAGATTGTGTGATGTCAAGTAGGCTCATTGTCTTTAGATTGATTGCTGATGGTCTGGATTTGCTTAGCATCAGGGGAGTTTAGAAACAAACAACTAATTTATTATTGATCCCCAAATAATAGTTAAATGCCCAAACTTTTGGAGTTCATGTTGTTTATTTCATTGTTAACAACTGCTGTGTGGCCCCTTTAGAAGTATCCAGTCCATGACATTTTGTACATTTGTGTTGAATCTTAGGGAAAACATGGTCATGTCTTCTTTCTCAGGTAATAAGCATGCCTCAAAATAGTTTTAACTCTGTGAATATCTTTGAATTCAGTTTATTTGGGTACTGTTAGTACTGATGCCTACTATATAACAAGCTCCTAATAAGAACTATTAAATTATAAGCATTATTCCTAGCATATAAACCTAGTTTTCTTGTAGTAGGAAATTGGAAGGACTTCAAAAATTTTACTTTAAGCCATCTATGGAAAAGATTGCCCAATTGAGGAAAATTGTGAAAGTTATGTGGAAGTCTTGAATAATTTGGTTTCAGGATTATTTTCTATTGTTGTGTTAGACTCATGGAGGTAGTAAATTGGCATTAATTTTCCTTACAGTTTTCTGGAAGAGGAAATGTGCTTAATGAACTAAATGAGACATAACATTTTGTTTTCTTACATTGTTGCAAATTGAAGTTGGGTTTTGTTATTTGTTTTGAGATGCAGGCCTGGCTGTGTTGCCCAGGCTGAAGTGCAATGTCTATTCACAGATTGTAAAGTAGTGCAGCCTTGAACCTTTGGACTCAAGCAATCTCCTGCCTCAGCCTCTCAAGTAGCTAAGATTGTAGGTGTGCACCACAGCATCCAGCTTAAAATTTAGTTTTCTAGAAAGTTTATGACATGGGAAAAAGTTAATTAGCAATATTTAGAAATGTCCACAAATAAAAAGCTAAATATACGTATCTTTCAATATTCAAATGACTAGTGTTCCAAAAATACCCTCAGAAGAAAGGCTACAAACGTTTGTTCATTCTCTATTTTTTTCCTTGTTATAACTATTGCTCTTCTAATATTACTCTTCTCAGCTAAGTCAGAACTAAAAAAAGGCGGCAAGGACTAATTGACATTAATAGTTCAAATGAATCATAATTCTTTATTTTCCCAAAAGTATTTAAGGAATGGATGCCAGTTAATCTTTCACATTGTTTATCAAAATGATGTGAAGAGTCTTTGGTGAGCCATAATGAGATCACAACTGAAAAGTGTCCTCTACGGTTGTTTTCCAATTTCAGCTTTACCATCTTTACACAAGACTCTCATAAGTGTTTTTGTTATTGTTGCTGGATTTTTGTTTTGTTTGTTTTTTAAAGCTCCAAGTGTTTTAACTTCTATGGCAGTTATTCTTCTTTATCTTCTATGGCAGCCGCTTACAAGTTTTGACTTTGGGGATAGAGACTTGGGAGAGATCAGAGAAGAGAGACTGGTTAGAGTTTGTATGCATATATGGGTCTTACTTCATTTCGATGTTCATAAGATAAAGACTCTGTATCTCAAGGGTTGGCAAACTATGGCCTTTAGGCCAAATGTGACCCACCATATGGTTTTGCACATCCTATTGTCTAAGAATAGTGTTTACATATTTAAATGATTAGGAAAATAAAAGTGGTTTTTGGCGACATACGAAAATTATATGAAATTCAACTTCCAGTCCCCATAAATAAAGCTTTATTAGAACACAGCCACACTAATTTGATTATGTTTTGTGTATTACTGCTTTTGCACTACTGTAGTGGAGTAGTTACAGTACAGACTTATGGCCTATAAAGCCTAAATTATATACTCTGAACCTTTACAGAAAAAGTTTGCTGACTCTATTTGTCCTTTTAAGGTTTTAGAAGATTAGTAGTCTTTAATGTCTGTTGTTCATCTATGAGCCTCACGTTTTCTTTTTAAAAAAGATTATTTATTTTAATTGACATAAAAATTGTATCTGTAGAGTACAACATGTTGTTTTGATAATTGTGTATACATTGTGGAATGGCTAAATCAAGCTATTTAACGTGCATTACTTCACATACTTCTTATTTTTTTTGTGATGAGGACACTTAAAACCAACTCTCTTAGTAATTTTTAAGTATACAATATATTGTTATTAACGATAGTCACCATGCAGTACAATAGACCTCTTGAACTTATTCCTCCTGTTTAACTGAAGGTTTGTATCCTTTGACCAGTATCTCCCAACTCCCTTAGACCTCCAGACCCTGATAACCACCATTCTACTTTCTGCTTTTATAAGTTCCACTTTTTAAGACTCTACACATAAGCGAGATCATGCACTATTTGCCTTTATTTGTCTGGCTGGCTTATTTCACTTAGCATAATGTCCTCCAGGTTGATCCATGTTATCACAAATGACAGGATTTCCTTTTAATAAAGGTTGAATAGGATTACCTTCTGTATACACACCACATTGTCTTTATCCATTTATTCTTTGATGAATACTTAGGTTGATTCCATGACTTGGATATTGTGAATAAAGCTGCAGTGAACATGGAGTGCAGATGTCTCTTGGACATACTGATTTCATTTCCTTTGGATATATACTCAATAGTGGATTTGCTGGATAATAAGATAGTTTTATTTTAAATTTTTTAGAAACTTCCACACTATTTTCTGTAATATCTGAAGCAATTTGCATTCCTGCCAACAGTATACAAGGGGTCTCTTTTCTCCACATCCTCACCAACATTTATCTTTCATGTTTTTGACAATATCTATTCTAACAGGTATGAAATGGTATCTTATTGTGGTTTTCATTGGCATTTCTCTGATGATTAGTGATGTTGAGCACTTAAAAAATATACCTGTTGGCTATTTGTATGTCTTTTCTGAGAAATGTCTATTCAGGTCTTTGGCCCATTTTTTAATCAGGTCATTTGTTGCTGTTGAGTTCCTTATAAATTTTGGTATTTCAGATTTTAACACCTTATCAGGTTTGGTTTACGAACATATTCTCTCATTTTATAGATTGTCTTTTCACTATGTTGAGTGTTTCCCTTTGCTGTGCAGAGGCCTTTTAGCTTCATGTAATCCCATTTGTCTATTTCTTCTTTTGTTGTCTGTGCTTTTGAGGTCGTGTTCAAAAAATTATTGTCCAGGCCAGTGTCATGGAACATTTTCCCTATAACTTCTTTCAGTAATTTTTCAGTTTTAGCTCTTTATTTGTCTTTAATTCATTTTGAGTTGAATGAGCCACAGAGTTTTTTAAAAGATTGTTTAAAAATGTTTAACACATAAGTTTTCTGAAGATACATTATATTATAAATCATATATGAGTAAAAATTATACTGAACTTAAATATTAGTAGGGAGGCTGAATTAACTTATTTCAAGTATACACCATCCCCTCTTGAAAGTTCTCTTAATCTTCAGTTTTTTAAAATATATTTTCTTCCACTAAATACTTATTTATTTCCACTAAATACTTAGTTTTTTTCCAACTGACTCCCTAAAACCCTTAAATCTACAATTTTTATTACATGAGTAACGTAAATATTTATTCATGGCACCTGAATCTTAAAGTTCCATTGGTTATTAGCTTTTTGTAGTTGTGAGTTGTATGCCCTTTTTAGTATATAGCATCATTGGGATTTTCAGGCTTAGATTTCTAAATTTTGAAAGATTCTGTGTTCAGATATATTTGTTTAGTAAATAATATTTGATATTGTCAACCTGAATTGAAGTATGTTTAATATTAGAGAAAGTAATACCATAATAAAATACATGTTGCTGTCAATACCCAAGGTCTAAAAGAAATTGGTTTTTTCAAGATTAGAGAGGACATAGAAGGCTCCATGGTCTAGATGACCCATCTGATGCATTGACACCTGTTGTAAAATCCCAACCCATGGTTTCTTCATCCTTTGCTTATTCACCCACACTGACGGGGAACTATTAACTCACAAAATAGATCATTTCATTTTTGTGTCAGACTATTAGGAAGTTCTTTAATCTGATGAACCAGCAGCTGTTTGTCTCCCCAAACCTTCTATACATCCACCTGATTTTATTCCAAAATCTGTAAAGAACAGTTTTTAATCCTTCTTCTATATGGTGTTCCTTTATTTTTTAAAGCTGTTAGGTATCTTTACACTTTATCTCACTACCAGTCTTTTGTTTTTCAGGCTTGACATTTTGGATTATTTCATATGCCATTCTTTTTCCGTCTAAAGCATTCGCTTCCTTTTCTTGTCCTTTTCTCTCTGAAGTTGTCACATCCACGAACAAATATATAATGATTGTGTTCTGATCAGTACAGAACTTAGTGAGACTCCTGCTGCCTCTACTCTGAATATCTTGCTTCTACGAATGCATTCCAGGATTTTGCTAGCTTATTTCTTAGATGCACATTGGGATTGCTATTGAATAAAGTCATCAAGAACAACAACAAAGGTGAAAAGCCCAGATCTTTCTTCAAAAGTCTTCTAAATAATAGTTTTCACGCCTTGGGCTTGTGCAGTTAATTGAAGTTTCAGCAAGTGAGGCACAATATATACCAGGTATAGAAGTCACCCTCCAAAATTAGCTCCTCTAAGTTTCTCCTACTTTTCACATGATTCCCAGATATTCTTTTCTTTAAGTCCAAGTAATTTCCCAATTATTTCCATGGCTGTGGCTACAAAGGCTTTAGGCCACAGGAATAGAGGAATTTGTTCTTACTAAATTCATCTTATTAGATTTGATTAATCTTCCCAACTTATCAACTGTGGGATATGTATTTCTTTATTCATTGATACCAAAGGCACTATATATCTTAAATACCAAGAAGAATTTATATAGCTTTCTTTTTAAAACATAGTTTAAAGTATCTAGTTCAAGATCCCCAATCTAGGTGAACCTTGTGGAACATTTAATTGACATGGAGATAATTAGGGGATATTCTGAAGAGTTACCAAAGAGAACTCCTAAAGGGAAACTAGATCATTGAGATTATTTATGGAGGAAGAACAGATGAAAGTAAAATTCTCCTGTTAAGAATAGTATCTGGGTAAAGAAATGCTTTCTGCTTTCTTTGATGGAAATAGACAAAATAAGAGTGAACAGACTTATATTTCAATTTCATTGAAATTCAGATAAATTCATAATTAAGATTTTATTTTATATATACTGTTAAGGTGAAGAGTTCAACACTAATCTAGTTTGAATTCTGTAGATATTTAAAACCAGCTATTTTAGTTTCCTTTTAGTTTAAGACAGTGCTGAAATATGTACTTAATTTTCTGAATACTTTGCTCCTTGTAGCTGCAGTTTCATGAATTTGTGATATTAGACTTACTGTATGAGGAGTTTTGTATTTTTCTTCTTTGAACATTTTGCTTCTAGTCCTTTGGGCATAGACCTTAGAATTTCTGGATGAGGTTTTGGAGAGTGCACAGCATTGGAGAGGAGCTTTTGCATAATGCCAACAGTGTAGCTGAGGAAATGGGTCTTGAGGAAAATGCATTTGACACCTGTAACAGAGGAAAAATATGATAGGGGCTGGAGTGGCTTTTACAGAGTATGATAGAAAAGCTCAAAACTAACAGAAACAAGCAATGGAAGAGTTAAGGCAGACAGACGCTTGCAGAGCTCTTAGTTTCTGATGCTAGCTTTGTTAACAGAGTGTGTATTATTTGAAATAATTTACCCTCACTGAGCATCTGTTTTTGTACCTGTGAAAAATGTACTAGATAATCTTTGACATATTGTTCAAGCTCTACAATTATCTTCTTTTGTGACACAGAGACACAGACAATAATAGAGATTCTCAAGGCTATATAAAAGGATGTTATTTACCAAACAAATTTCTGAGGTTTTTGTTTTTTGTTTTCTGTTTGTTTTGTTTCTTTTTAGGTACCGCTTTCCCAGACTTTCTTGTTATCGTAACATTTATTTCGTCAAACAGATCTTAAAGCAAGCAGATATTATCCAGGTGTGCAAAAGTGATTAACCATGTGATTTTCAGAAAAAAAGGAGAAAAAGCAATCAATCAGCCTTTAAGGCTGTTGTTGTGTAATAAAAACCTTGCTTGACAGTTGAAGAACACCTTAACTTTTTCATTTAAAATTTATTACTCTTTGAAAAAGGAGAACTCGTTAAGCAGCATACTTGCTTCTTTCACAGATGTCTGATTGGCCTGCAATGTTTTGGTTCTATTTAATATACTTCTAACTATTTTTAATGAATATACTTCTAACTATTTTTAATGAATGTAAAAATAATGTTGAGATAGAATAGACATATCTAACTGTATGATTAAAGTTGAATCACTTTTAAATTTGAAAAAGTTTCTTGTCTTCTATTGTTAATGCTCTAGAATCTCATATTTGGGAACTAATGTTCAGTGTAGCCAAAACCTAAATGTGGAGCTATATATTGAATGTTGTAAAGTCATTAGTAGAAGGGCAATTTGGTGGCTAATTTTAAAGTACATAGAGAGTATTAACAATAATGAAGTGTCATTTTGTTCCTGGCATTCTGTGTGTGTGTGTGTGTGTGTGTGTGCGTGTGTGTGTGTGTGGTCAAAAAAGTATCTGAAGGGGCCTGTAATAGAAAACCTAGTTCTTTTATGATATACACAATCTAGTTTGAAATTTTAATGCATTAAATTCATAAAACATGAAGAGTTTAAGCTTTGCAACACTTAATTGATACATGCATCAGAATAAATTTGGAAAACAATGGACCTTCATACGTTTTGACTTCTCTGTTTTCTATTTGATAACTTTGGGATTGCAGTTACTCTTTTTTGACACAAGATGGTGATGTTCACCTGAAATGTTTCCTGAGTACAGGCTCTACTGCGTTTAGAGGCTCCCCCTCATTTATCCAAAGAGCCGCTTAAAGAAATGAATGAAACTGACTTTGCTTTAAGAGATAATAGTTGAACAGAGACAGAGAGTGTGTCCATTTTATAACAGATTTAACAAATAATGATTCAAATTTAAGTGTGGGTTTATGTGAGTTGAGGATTGGGGAACTGAGAGCACTGGGAAAAAGGAAAGTTGGACAGTGGAGAATTAGCAGTCATTAGGTATGCAGTATGCATTAAGTTTATGCTATGTGTTTTACATATAATATCTAGTTAATTTTAGTCAAATATGAGCACCTTACATGTATTTTATGCAATACTAGTGCATTCCTTGTTTAATTGTGCAAGTTTAGAAGTGTGGTGTGTGTTTGTTCTCTCTTAAAAAAATTATGATGTATCATCAGCCAGTGTAGTAGCTTTATTCATAATTTAAGTGATAGTATCTGTTTTGTTTTTAAAAATAAACAAGTTTCTTATATATAGTTAAATATATATTTAACATAGTATCTGGCAATCTCAGTCCTAGGTATTTGCCCAAGAAAAATGAATAAATTGTCCAGCAAAGACCTGTTTGTAATGTTTATAGCAATTTTATTTATAATACCTAAACAACCCAAATGTCTATCTACATGAATGAATAAGTAAGCTGCAACATGTCCATACAGTGAAATACTACTCAGTCATGAAAAGGAACAAATTATTGATATATGCAAAGATGGATAAATCTCAAAAGCATTATGCTAAGTAAAAACAGTCAGATATAAAAGACTATACAATATACTGACATTGTGAGGGTTGCAGGGACAGAAATCAGTTTGGGGATCTGAGGGAGGAAATTCACCACAGAGCAGCAATGGGAACCTTTTTGGAATGGTGTAGATATTCTATATCTTGGCTGTAGTGGTGATTACAGGACTGCATATACAGGGACCCCTCGTTTTATTGTGCTTTATTACAGTTTGCAAGTAGTGTATTTTTTATAAACTGAGTATTTCTGGTAACCCTGCAAGTCCATTGGTGCCATTTTTTCAACAGCTTATGCTCACTTCACATTTTGGTGATTTTTGTAATATTTCAAACTTCCTCATTATACTATATATGTAATCTTGATCTGTGATCAGTGATATTTAACGTTATTATTGTAATTGCTCTAGGACACCATACACCACACCCATGTAAGACAGCAAACCTAATAAATAAATGTTGTGTGTTCTGACTGCTCCAACAGCCAGCCATTTTTCTGTCTCTCTTCCTCTCTTTGGGCCTCCCTACTCCCTGAGACACAACAGTATTGAAATTAGGCCAAAGAATAACCCTACAATGGTTTCCAAATGTTCAGATTAAAAGTAGAGTCTCACATCTGTCACATTAATCAAATGCTAGAAATGATTAAGTTTCATGAGAATGGCATGTCAAAAGCTGAGAGAGGCCAAAAGCTAGGCCTCTTGTACCAAATGTTTAGCCAAGTTGTAAATGTAAAGGAAAAGTTCTTGAAGGAAATTAAAAGTGCTCCTTCAGTGAACACATGAATGATAAGAAAGCAAAACAGCCTTATTGCTGATATGGAGAAAATTTTAGTGATCTGGACAGAAGATCAAACCAACTACAGCAAATCCAGAAAGCCTAATTAAGCCAAAGCCTAATCCAGAGCAAAGCCCTAATGCTCTTCAATTCTGTGAAGGCCGAGAAAGGTCAGGAAGTTGCAGAAGAAAAGTTGGCAGGTAGCAGAACTTGGGTCATGAAGTTTAAGGAAAGAAACTGTCTGTGTAACATAAAAATGTAAAGTGAAGCAGCAAGTGCTGATGTAGAAACTGTAGCCACTTATACAGAAGATCTAGCTAAGATAATGAAGGCGGTTAACTAAACAACAGATTTTTAATGTAGAAAAAACAGCCTTATATTAGAAGAAGATGGTAATCTAGGACTTCTGTACCTAGAGAGGAGAAATTAATGCCTGGCTTCATGCTTCAAAGGACAGGGTGACTCTTCTGTTAGGGGCTAATGCAGCTGGTGACTTTATGTGGAAGCCAGTGTTCATTTACCATTCTGAAAATCCTAGGGTCCTGAACAGTTTTGTTAAGTCTACTCTGCCTGTGCTCTATCAACGGAACAACAAAGCTGGTTGACAGCACATCTGTTTACGGCACAGTTTTCTCAATATTTTAAGCTCACTGTTGAGACCTACTGCTGAGGGAAAAAAAATTCCTTTTGAGATGTTACTGTTCACTGACAATGCACATAGTTACCCAAGGCTCTGATGGAAATGCACAAGAATTAATGTTTTTGTGTCTGCTAAAACAGTATCTATTCTGCAGCCTCTGGATCAAGGAGTAATACTGACTTTCAAGTCTTATGATATAAGAAATAAATTTTGTAAGGCTATTGCTGCCATAATAGTGGATATGGGCTAAGTAAACCTCCTTGAAAGGAGTCACCATTCTAGATGCCATGAAGATCATTCATGATTTATGGGAGGAGGTGAAAATATGTCACCTTTAGCAGGAGTTTAGAAGTTGATTCCAGCCCTCATGGATAACTTTGATGGCTTCAAGACATCAGTGGAGGAAGTAACTACAGATAAGGTAGATATAGCAAAAGAGCTAGAATTAGAAGTGGAGTCTGAAGATGGGACTGAATTGCTGCAATCTTACGATCAAATTAGAATGGGTGAGGAGTTGCTTCTTATGACTTAGCAAATTAAGTGATTTTTTTGAGATGGAATCTACTCTTGGTGAAGATGCTGTGAATATTGTTGAAATGGTAACCAAGGATTTAGAATATTTTATAAGTTTAGTTGATAAAACAGCAGGGTTTGAGAGGATTGATTCCAGCTTTAAAAGAAGTTCTACTGGCCGGGTGTTGTGGCTCACGCCTGTAATCCCAGCACTTTGGGAGGCCGAGGCGGGCAGATCACGAGGTTAGGAGATCGAGACCATTCTGGCTAACATGGTGAAACGCCGTCTCTACTAAAAATACAAAAAATTAGCCGGGCGTGGTGGCAGGCGCCTGTAGTCCCAGCTACTCGGGAGGCTGAGGCAGGAGAATGGTGTGAACCCCGGAGGCGGAGCTTGCAGTGAGCCAAGCCGAGATCGCGCCACTGCACTCCAGTCTGGGAGACACAGCGAGACTCTGTCTCAAAAAAAAAAAAAGAAAATTCTACTGTGGTTTACCCTATCAAATAACATCACATGCTACAAAGATATCTTTCATGAAAGGAAGAGTCAGTTGATGTGGCACACTTTATTGTTGTCTTTTTTTTAGAAATTGCCACAGCCACCCCAGCCTGCAGCAACCACCACTCTGATAAGTTAGCTGTCATCAACATCAAGGCAAGACCTTCCACCAGCAAAAAGATTATAACTTGCTGAAGGCTTAGATAATCATTTGCATTTTTAGCAATAAAGGATTTTTAAATTAAGGTGTATACTTTTTTTTCTCCCAGACATAATGGTATGCATACTTAGTAGACTATCATATACTGTAAACATAACTTTTATATGTATTGGTAAATTAAAAAATTCTTGTCACTTGCTTTATTGTGATATTAGCTTTATTGCGATATTAGCTTTATTGTAGTGGTCTGGAACTGAACCTGCAGTATCTTGGAGGTATGCCTGTATTTGTCAGAACCCTTCTAGCTGTAAAAGTAAAGAGACTGAATTTTACAATATGTGGGGTATACCCTAATCCTGGCCATTAAAAAACCACACTAAAAAAATTGTTTAATTCGGAACACAAAGGAAAATGTCAGCTTTATATTTCAGCAACAGTTTCTTTTCACTTGGAGGTAAGGCTTCCTGCTTCTCAGCTCTTTTACCAGCCTTTGACTATCTTTTACAACCCATTTACACAGACCTGCATTGTTATTGCCTCAGTGGGCTCAGGACTACCTCAGCAAAGAAAGGGGCTTGGAGTGTTGCTTCACCAGCCGGAAACCTCCGTGGCCAGTGGCGCCTTCTGCCTGAATACTGCTCACACCCACTGAGCTCGTCCTGCCCACTTGGCCCAGCAGGCTGCACTCCGCTCGTGCTACTGGCCTGGATCCCACACCTGCCAAGGATGAGCCAGGCATGGAGCGGTGAGGGTTATGTGGGCGAGTGAGCCCAGGTTCTGGCCACTGTGCACAGCCAGGCACACAAGCTGCTGCATGGGGTGGGCAGTTCCAGGCACTGATAACAGTTGCTGGCTCCATGTAAGGCTGTGGCTGGACCAGATGTACCACGCACAGCTTCCACTGTGTGCACCCGTGACTGGATTAGGGGAACGCAGTGGTGCCCAGAAGCTTGGAGAAGCCAGGAACCAGAGCCCTAAAGAGATGTCACAGTCCTGCCTCAGGGAGCCCCTAGGTCTGGGCTCCCCAAAGGGCTGCAACTCTTCTCTCCTTCCCATCATGCTCAATGTGGCAAGTCAGGGTAGGGAGTGTGTTTCAGCCCTGTTTGTGTTACTGCTCTTTCACTCCCTCCATTTGGTGGGTCCTGACTTCTTGTCCCACGTCCAGGACCAGTGAGGGATGTGGACAACTGGAGGGTGAGCAAGGTGGAAAGGAGCTTAATTGAACAACAGAACAGCTCTCAGGAGACCCAACATAGGTAGCTCCTTTCTGTAGCTGGTAGTCCTGAAGTCTGTCCAAGTCTGGCTGAGTTCAGGGGATTTTATGGGCTCAGAAGGGACAAAGTCCCTGCTGATTGGTCCATGGGTGGCCATGGGCAGGCCCAGTGAAAGCCCCTAAGTTCTCACTCTGGGCCGAGGACGCCACATGGATCTGGCAGTCCAGCCCCCAGGCTTCAGGCTGGCCCTGCCTTGAAGGTGGGGTTTCACCAGGGACCCGCCGCTTTCCACCCAGGAGCCTTTCTGCCTCCTGTCGCCAAGAACGTGCCATTCATGGCCCCCAGGCTCTTTGTGCAAAGGGGTGCCCAAAGGCCTATGGCGAACCACCCTCAGCCCTCCTTAGCCTCCCTCCCATGCTCACCAGTGCCCAAAGTCCAGAGGGGTTCAAAGTGGCTGGGAGCTGACATCTCAGTGTGTCCCGGAGCACAAGCACATCCAGCTGAGTTGTGAGAGCACCCAGGCTTGGCCACAACTTTGCTCCGCCCAGAGCCTGCGCCACAATCAGGGAGTGGCCAGGGAGCAGGAGCAGGCGCTTCAGAGCCTGTCGGGGCAGGAGGGCTTTCCAGGACCCCAAGAAGGCATGGGTCCAGAGCCACGGCTGGACGGCTGCAGTTAGCCCCGCCCTCCCAGCTCAGTAGGGGCCAGGGCTCCTGTCTGTTCCCAGCCCTGCCGGCTTGGCGGAGCTTACAGCTCTAGCCGCACCTACCCTGTGCGGCTGGCATCTTCACAGCGGCTGCTGCAGACGGGTCACTGCTGCCATCATTACTCCCAAGTTTCGGGGCAGAAATAAGTAGAATTTTAGTGCTGGAAAGATTCTTAGAGTGATTTCTTAATGAAAATTTGACTGGCAAACTAGATATTTTACATGTAAATCTTTTAGAGAATTTATTCAGCAACAAAAATCAGTTTGTTATGTGTATATTGGCAGTTTCTAATCTGATTTTCATAATTAAATATAACTAAAATTATGAAAATGTACTAAAAAAAAAAAAAAAGCTAGATTATGCTCCTGTCTCCTAGAAGGGACAGTGCAGGTAAACCAGACCAGTGCCTTGTATCAATAATTATGTTTCATACCAAGTAATAATGTTTACCTTTTTGTTATGCCAGTAAAATTTATGGCCTAAAAGTTACATGTTGTTTCTGTTTACATGGAGATATTTGATGACAGACTTATTCAGAGGTATGTTTTGTTATGGAAAAGACAATGATAAGCCAGTTGTAAAACTGGAGCCTTTTGAAAGTCTTCATTCCGCAACTTCTTTTTTTTTTGTATTAGAGAACAAAACAGAATATTTGTAATAGGATTTTTTTAAAGTGTAGTATATTCTACCCAAGTAGAAAGTTGAAGAAAATAGAATGCTAATGTTTGGAGAAGGTGAGCAAAATTGTATTTCTATGAATGTTTAGGATATTTTGGGAATTTCTAAGAGTTCAGCCTTTTTAATTCTATATTTTGGGGCTTAACACATTTTAAAAAAAATAAAATATATGTGATTTTTTTAGAGACTAGTAGAGGCCTGACATTTTGAGTTTAATAACTTTATGAGGTTTATTCTTAAATTCTGTATCAGACTTAATGTCTTTGAATTGTGTATGTAATATTTTGATGTCCTTTTGCTGTTGCATTTATAAACCAGAATTCAGTCTTTGATGTTTGCATCATATTACTAAGTGATTTGGGTAAAGACAGAGGGGAAAAAGAAAAAGAGGGAAGAAGGGGGAGGGTAGAGGGAGATTGAAGTGGTATATGTGTGTGGGTTGTTGTATTTATGTTTTATCTTTGCTTGTTAGACAATTAGAATTGAAGTTAAACACTAGGAAATAGATGATAAGTTTATCTCTATACTCCCAAGAAAATTTAACATTAGAATTAAGGCATTTAGCTAAACTAAGCCAAGATTGGAAAACTGCTGTGTTCTATGCCTGTGTTTAGAAATAAAGTTTTATTGAAACACAGCCACATTCATTTTCTGTTGTGAGTGCTTTCATGCTGCAATGGGAGAGTTGAATAGTGCTACATAGACTGTATGGCTCACAAACTGAAAATATGTACCATCTGCCCCTTTATTACTAATTATAATATGGCTTATAGGAAGCTATTAGTAATTATTAGAACTAGGAAATACTCATATGATAAATCTGTCTTATCTGAAGCAATAATAATACTGAGCCTCGTAGGAAAAGATTATATCAATCATCTAACACTGTAGGTGCTACAAGTGTTTTCTCATTCTGATTCTCCTTACCTCCTTTTATGCTACTCAGCTGTTTTTTTCTGTAGTGCTTATTAGTGTAGTGTAGTGAATATTATTACCACATAGTTTACTTATACAAAGTGTTTATTATCATCTCACATTGCTCTAATGCAAGGGAAGCATTTTTGTCTATTTTGAGCAAGGATTTTTGTCATATTTACTGGTATTTTTAGGTACCTGGAACACATAGTAGCAGTTAGTATGAAATAAACCTGCCGTCTTATTAACTATATTAATCAATTTAGAAAGCATCAGCTTTTCACTTGCTGGCTATATTTTGCCAATTCAAAATGCAAATAATTTGCTGAGCTAAATGGTATATCTTTTAATTCGTTTTCTCTGTTCTTCATTGAGCAAGTTACTATTTTCTATTTTTAACTCCTCACTTTATCACTAGCTACATGTAGTTTTTTCTTGGGGGTGATATGTGTTTAGTAGAAGGTAGTTCAGTAATATATTTACTGAATAGCAAAATGAACACTAAGATTAAAGCTCATGTTAACTACTTTGATGGCCTTGAGGAAGTAATGCTGAGAGTTTAATCACTATTAAGTAATTAAGAATCATTTCTCATAAAAGTTCTCTTCCTTCCAGTTATATTCATGACTGTGTTTTGGTGATAGTTGATTGCCCTGCTTACATAGTTGCAAAATTGGTAAGGAGAACAGTATTCTGCAGCCAAGTTTCCATGAGTTGATATTTCACATTCACATTCGTGACCTAAACGTGTATTCTGGCAGACAGTGAGGAAAGCCAAATGTTCTTGTAAGCAGCAAGGATTTTCTTCATGGAAAACAAAGAAGTAAAAATGTAATCCAAGCAAAACTATCATGTAGATACTGAATTTTATAGGTATATCTATAGAAAATTAATATTTGCTTTTATACATTTTATTACAAGTTTATTTTGTTAGGTATTATATTTGAAGTAAAAATACAAAATTGAATACATAAAGGGAAATCAGAAAAACCCAGAAATATAATAACAATTATTATATACTAAGATAATAAGAATTATTACCATTTTTATTTGAGCATATACACTATACCAGGCACAGCACAGTGTGCTTTATGTACATAATCTGTAGCTCTCCTAACAACCCTGCAAAGTAGTACCTCTGTTTACATTTTGAAGATGAGAAAATTACTACTCAAAGAGATTAAATAGCTTGCCATGATTCAGAAACTAGTAAGTAATGAAGGCAGTACAGTAAGGCAGGACTTTCTGTCTCCCCAGATACCTTATTCTTTATCCCGTAGCATGTCATTTTTCTCCAGTGCTGTCATGATGTGTCATCAGGTGACTATACTTTTTAATCCATACTTTATTTAAAAATTTTATGTGTTAGAAAACTTACACTCTAGACATTTAAAATTTAAAATTTCATAACATAGTATGCTTCTGAATAACCTGAGAAGAATGTTATACAAAAGGAAATGGCTTGCTGATTCCATGGAGTAATAAATGCCTACCTGTTTTCATTTTGAAGTTAAAGCGATTGCTTCTGATTTTAAGCCAACATGTATTTTTTTTTTTCATTTTATCTTTCTCAGCTTTATAACATGTATTTGGCCTTATACAGCTGTGAAAATTGATCATACAAATTGGTTTGAGCATATGTGACCTATGAACACTTGTATTCTGACTTAGAGGAGAGTTTTATATTTTCTGGGCAGCATAGAGCCATACATTTTTGGACACCCCTCGTATTTTACATTTAATAGAATGATGAAAACGATTCATTAAGCCTTTCTTTGATGAAAGACAGAAACCACAGAGCAATGAAGGTATTGGCATTTCTGATAAAGTGTATATATTAAAGTCTTACGGTAGCCTATGACAAAGAGCTTGTTTGGAAAAATTGAGAGATTCAAGTTTTGTATTATACGTAAGTTTTGTCACTTCATCAAATGCCTCCCTTTCTTTTTTTTCTTTTTTTTTTGTTTCTGAGATAGAGTCTCGCTCTGTCACCCAGGCTGGAGTGCAGTGGCCCAATCTCCACTCAGTGCAAGCTCCGCCCCCCAGGTTCATGCCATTCTCCTGCCTCAGCCTCCCCAGTAGCTGGGACTATAGGCGCTGCCTCCTTTTCTATGTCTTATCACAAATTTATTTTTTTCCCTTTAATAGTAGATCAAATATAGATAGCCAGGAAAGACTAAAAGATCAGTTATGGTAATATAGTGAAGATGTTTCATTCATACTTAAATATTATACAAGTATTAGTTTTGTATTATACTTATTATTATTATTATTTTGAGACAGAGACTTGCTCGGTCGCCCAGGACGGGGTGCAATGGCACGATCTCCATTCATTGCAACCTCTGCCTTCTGGGTTCAAGCAATTCTTCTGCCTCAGCCTTCCAAGTAGCTGGGATTACAGGCGCATGCCAATTTTTGTATTTTTGTAAAGACAGAGGGTTTCATCATGTTGGGCAGGCTGGTCTTGAACTCCTGACCTCGGGTGATCCGCCCGCCTCGGCCTCCCAAAGTGCTGGGATTACAGGCGTGAGCCACCGCACCTGGCTATACTTATTATTTTAGAAGAACTTTATGAACACTATTAATACCAAAAATTGCCTTAAATTATTATCTATTGAATGAATATTTGACTGGCTGACTGAATGAATGCATACATTCAGAACTCTGGAATCCAAAATCTTGTAGAGCCTCCCTTTGAGTGGAAATTCCTCTTCCTTGATTTTAGAAATGTTAAATTAAAAGATAGCTTAATATTGGTATTGTTACTTTCTATAATTGTCAAAAAGAAGTTATAGTGTCCTCCTAAAGACAAATAAGGAGATAAAGAAAAACAAAAATAATTGAGTTAAATTGTTAATTTTTGTTTGTTGTATGTGTTCCTGAAATCCTTGAGATTAAAATTCAAGCAGGGATGCAGTCTTCTTTTGAGTTACATGTTAGAGTCTGTGACATTAGCATTCTCTATCTCAAACAGTAATGCTGCCAAAATGGTTCTTGATTTAAGGATGTGATTTCTTTTATAGTCAGTATTTTTTAACATATCACATTTGAGTCTTGTAAAACTTAACTGCTTCCTTCTTTCACATATCAGTTTCTCTTCCATCAGAGAGAATAGTGATATGGAATCATTTTGTCTGAATGGTTGGCTAAAAGTACAAAGTGTAGAAGGTAGAAACTTAAATACAGGATAATGAATTTTTTTTATATCTGATTCCCAAGCATTAACATTTTTTTTTTCTGTTTCCACACCACAAAAACTTCTTCCAAAAGTATCCACAGGCACAGAAGCTCTGTTTAGATTTTTCCTATGTGCTTTCTTTTCTTGATATTTTGATTTTTTTCCAAAATGAGTTTGCTGTTTAATTTCGATGAAGTAAATATCTATATAAAATCTGAAGATTTTTATTTCTTGGATTTGGAGGGTAATTTGAATGTTAGATTTTAAAGGCTTATACTTAAGATGGCCATTAGTAGTTAAATCTGTTTTGTAACTAATCTAGTGTAATTTGGTTAATAGAGGTCAGTATGGAGTCATTCATATATTTATATTTCCTGTTTCATATGTTTATAAATATTTGATGAATATCATTGGCTTTTTTCCTCCAATGTGTTTGGATTCAAGGAATTAAGGGTCTATATAAATACTTATTTTTCTGTGTGTGCATTTTCTTGTGTTTGTTTTCATTGGTTTTGAGTTTGACTTAATATACACATGTGCATTGAAAAAGATGATCTTTCCAAAAGCTTGCTTGGGATCTGTGCTAGGAGGATGATTTAGATGGATGGAGAGGGTTGCTTGCTTTACTACTTATTTTCCCAGACAAATCCATGGAGACAGGTTGCTAATAGGATAGGAGAAAAACAACAAAAACAAATACAGCTTTTTGGTCTGGAACTGAATTGTATTATCTGTACTGTCAGTTAGAGCCTTTGCTTACTTACCCAGACAATCTCTACAGGGATTAAAGCTTCCTCCTGCATTACTGATAACTTTCAGTATGCTGAAGCCTCATATCCAATTAATATTAAAAAAAAAAAAATCTGGCTGTAAATGGTTGTAAAATCCTCACCAGTTCAACCTTTAATGAGAGTGATTGTGCTGATTACTCAAACAAGATTATCAATAATTAAAGGAATAGCGATCACTTGGATTTTATTTTCAGTTTTCATATGTAAATCCTTGCACCCCTTCCCCAAGGTTGGGCCTGATTTTGTTATGGGATCTTTGGTGTGTTGCTTTTCTAACCAGCAACCTTTGTGGCCAGTGGAGCCTTTGCCTGAGTTCTCATCCTGCATCTACAAAGAATGAGGTACATAGACAAGTGGAGGGTGAGCAAGATGAAGAGGAGCTTTATTGAGTGTTAGAACAGCTCAGAAGAGACCTGCAGTGGGTAGCTCCTCTCTGTAGGGAGGTCATCTCGTTGAGTGTTCAACTCTCAGCAGAGAGGAGGCCGGAGTGGGTAACTCCTCTCTGCAGGCAGGTTGTCCCGACGAGTGTTCAGCTCTTAGCAGAGAGGGTAACTCCTCTCTGCTGCTGGTCATCCTGTTGTCTGCCACTCTCAGCAGAGAGGAGGTCCTGGAGAGGGTAGACTTCTCTCTGATGCTGATCATCCTGACCTCAGCAGCTCTCAGCAGAGAGGGTAGCTCTTCTCTGCAGCCAGTCCTTCCACTGGCTCTCTGCTCTGCTCTGGCTGAGTCCAGGGCTTTTATGAGCCTCAGAGGGGAGGAAATGTGCATGCTGATTGGTCCATAGGACTGTGGTAAAGGCACCACAAGTCCCCACTCTGGTCTGCAGGACTGGCAGCCTGGCCCCCAGCCTAGAGGCCTTCCCTGGCCTGAAGGTGGGGCCTCACCAGGGACCTGCCCCTTTCAGCCCAGGAACCTGTCCGTGTCCCACTGCTGCCCGTCACACCCAGGCTGCTCACACCCATGCCAAGGAGCACCCACGGGCCAGCCCAGAGCCTCACTCAGCCCCATCTTGGCCTCCCTCTCCCATTTGGCATCCATAGTCCAGAAGGGCCAAGGTGGCAGGAGCCTGGCCTGTCAGCACTGCCTGGAGCAGCACACACCCGGCCAGGCCACAACAACGCTGGGACTGGGGAGAGGCCAGGCAGTGGGAGCAGACACCCCTGAGCCTGCTGATGATGGGGGACCCTCCTGGGTACTCGAGAGCACCGGGAGGCCCAGGCCCACAGCCACAACCCAGGCGACTGCAGCTGTGCCTGAGGAGCTCTCACCCTTCCAACTCGTAAGGGGCAGAGCTCTCACCAGTCCCTGGTTCTGCAGAGTATGCAGCCTTGACCGTGCCCCTTCTCTGCATCTCCCACAGTGGTAGCAGGTGAGGTGCAGGTGGCACAGTGGCCCTGGCCAACCCAGCACAAACCTGACGCTCCCAGGGCTAGTCCTGTGAGTCCTAGTGGCGGCACCTTTGGCCAGGTGCTTGTGGGCTATCAGGACATGGTAGGGAGCGAGGTCAAGGCTGCATTAGAGGCTCCGAGTCTGGTAGCAGATCCTGCCTGACTGTGCGAGGGTGGAGGTGGCACAGCCCACCTTGGGGACATGGGGCACAGGAGACTGTTGCCACTGCTGCTCTCACAGCTGCTTCCACTGTCCTGTCTACCTCCTTGCAGCCTGGAGCAGGGCTCCAGGCCATCAGTGGGCTGGGCTAGCATCCAAGGCCGGGATGACATTGCCACAAGTGGACCTGGCTCTTGGTGGCGGCCTGGGGCTCCTTCTCGCGCAGCTTGAGACCCTGCCAGGGGGACACCTCTGGGAGCGGATTGCGGGCCCCAAACCCAGTCGTCGGGAGCGCCAGGCTGGACAGTCACTCGGACGCGGGGTGAATCCTGGGGATGCAGCCTCAGTGGCCCCCGCTGAGCCTCCTGCCGAGGTGCAGTAACTTGGAGCCGCCAGCAGGGTGGGCGCGGCAGCAGAGTTGCTTGCCAGGTTTGGGAAGCGGGCGCCACTCCCACTTTCTACCCCACACCTCTGAAGTACGGCCCCAGAGTGCGTTCAGGCCCAGCCCCCTTCACTCTTTGTGCAACCGCAGCACCCCTGGGTCCCGCTCTGCCTTGGGACCCCTCTATGCCAGACCGTGCTCTTCCCCCGTCTGCAGGTAGCTCGGCCCGGCCCTACCTCAGTGGCTCCCAGGGTTGAGGTTCCAGGGCAGCAGGCCCCAGGTACCGTTCGCCTCGGAGTCCACCTGAGGATCCACAGCTTGCACCCCGACCCGCACCCACACCCGCGCCCCACCACAGCCGGCCCCGGCTGCCAAAGTGGCAGTAACTACTTTGGATGGCCCGCTGCTGCCATCAGTTTGAATGGTTTATGTTTTGCCGTCCTTGTTAGTTGAGAAGAAAAACATGGATGTATGGATGTACAGTGATGGATGTATGGATGTACAGTGATGGATGCACTAGCAGCTTAAGAGTCATTTTGAAGACTTTTTTTTTTTTTTTTTAATTTTTTGAGACAGAGTCTTGTTCCATCCCCCAGGCTGGAGTTCAGTGGGGCAGTCGCGGCTCACTGCAGCCTTGACCTCATGGGCTCAAGCGATCTTCCTGCCTTAGCCACCCAAGTAGCTGGGACTACAGGCAGGTGCCACCACTCCCAGCTAATTTTTAAATTTTTTGTAAAGACAGGGTCTTGCTTTGTTGCACAAGCTGGTCTCCAGTTCCCGGGCTCTCGCAGTCCTCCTGGCTTGACCTCCCAAAGTGCCCCCACACCCAGGCTATTTTGAGGACATTTCCCTTTTAAGAAAAGTTATAAGTATTTTGACCCTGCATGAAAGTTTGGAATGATGGAATCATAGAAACAAAAGCAACAGAAAGCCTCAAAAGATTTTTTAAACCAAACAAAAATTATTGGAAGCAGCTTTTACCTCAAGCAGTGAATGAGCTACACAGAAAGTTGATTTTTCTTTTCTTAATGATTTCTAGTAATGGAGATTTTACAGCTTATTCTTCTCAACCTCCCTCCAGGTCAGTTTTGGTTGTTATAGCTGGAGGAATGATACTGGCATCCAGTGGGTAGAGGTAGGGATGTTACCAGACCTCCTATAATGCACAGGAAAACCCTTCCTGTCCCACAACGAAACATTATTAGCCCAAGTAATGCTGAGATTGAGAAACCCTGCTGTAAAGTGTGGATTTTTATCTTGATGGGAGTTTTTCCAAGTAGCTACATTGCTGTTTACAATGCTTTATAAATAAAGGGAGATTTTGTTTTGTTTGTTTAATAACAAACAAAATAAGATAAGAGGTAATAAGAGGTAAAAGAGGCTTTAGACACAGATTTTGGGATTTATAGATGCAATAAACACATAAATACAAACAGTCTTCAAAAAATGTTCATGGAGACAGTATGGTGATCTTGTGATACAGGGAAATGGAAAACATTTTATTATAGAAGAACATGAGAAATTAGTATTTTTTTTACTCTTTCATGGACATGAAATGAAACTTCTGCTTTGTAGGTGTTGGTGTTGTACAGAATTATTTCTGTATTTGTGAATTAAATCATTTAATTAAAAAAGTAATCACAATATCCAAAAATCAATTATATTGGTAGAACATTCAAGAGCCTGAAGCTCTGGATTCATTTCCCATTTGTGACTGTAGTTAATTTATTTAATATCCAAGCCTCAGTTAACACATCTGAAAAGTAAGGTAGTTTTTATAAACTTGTCAGATGGGCATAAGTTAATTTGTATTTGATAATTTGTATTGACACTAAACTGTTATCAGTTGTTAAAAGAACTGTTCAGTCTTTATTTGATTGCTGAACTTCAGTGTAAGGAGTAGGTGTTTCTTTGTTCATTTCATAAAGGAAGCTCTTGAACCTTTGTTTTCAAGCATTGTCTGCTCAGTCACAATAATTTGCAGTGCAAGGATGTATATATAACCACACATGTATAAACACAAACATGCCTAGTGACTTGATGGTAGAGAAGTTAAGGATTTACAAAATGTGTTTACATTGCTTTCCAGAGATTGAGGTTGAGGTTTTTGGAACCTGGCATGCTGATAGGACCCATTATGGAACCATAATCATGTGGATTTAGCACATGAGATAGAGCATATAACCTATAAACATATTTAATGATACTCTCCGTTGTGCTACAACAGAAACAGACATTGGAAAGTAAATGTAAATGATCTTATTCCCACTCTTAAAAATTTGCAATTGATTTTATTTTTTAAATGATTATGTTGTCTGCCATGCTACCCACAGTCCATTAACTAAATGGATGCATGTTGTTGAAAAGTTCTGCTTTCTGTAAAGGAGGAGAGGGAGAAAAAAAAACACAGGTTGGAGTCACAAATCATAGCAAGTCACTTTACCTTTGTTTCCATGCTTAAGAAGTTGTCTCTTTGGTGGAGACAGACGAGATCTGTATTCTATCCCACCAAAAGTCCTTAGGGTTATTTAAAAAAATTTGTTTTTAATTAAGGGACCATCGGGGCCACACAACTAATATAGACAAGAAATTGGGTCTCAGATGGAGGTGGAAACGGTGGAGTTTGATGATCTTTTAGAGATTGCAGTGTATGAAATAAATTGTTTCATTTATAAATGGAAGCAAAGCAATAAACTTCATGTTATTCTATATACAACTTTAATTACTGTTTCTTTCATTTTTTAAAAGATATTTTGTTAAGATGGTATTTTGAATTGGTAACATGTATATAATTCAGAGATCAAAACTGTATAGAAAGATATACATATACATGGTAATACCTTGTTCCTTCTACCTCTGCAGCCCAACCTTATCTTTTCCACCTTACTTTTGTTAGTCTCTTGTTTCTTCTTCCAATTTTTTAACACAAACAAAATATATATATATGCATATATATATATGTTTTCAATGCCCATTGGTATTTTCAATACCCAATACCTATATATATATATATATATATATATGTTTTCAATACCCATTTCTCCCAGATATATACAATGAAGGAAACTATGTATACCCTTCACTACTTTGCTTTTTTGATTTAACTGTTTCTTGAGGATAATTTTCTCTCAGTAAATGGACATTTTCCTCATCCTTTTGAAGGATGCATGGATGAAGAACTACCATAGTTATTCAACCAGTCCCTTATTTTATGGACTCTTAGGCTATTGTCAGTCTTTTGCCACTACTACAGTACTACAAAGAGTAATCTTGTCCAGGTGTCATTTGGTACTTGTGCAGGTTTGTTGTAAAAGTGGGATTGTTGTGTTATGGGTAAATACATTTGTAATTATGTTAGATATTATCGTATTTCCTTTTATGATGATTCTACCATTTTTTACTTTCACCAGTAATTTTGAATGTGTTGGGGTTTCCAGGTTGGTATCAGTAGTTAGTAGTTAATTTAAAAGGGTAAGTAAACTACAAACCACTGCTTTATTTCACTGCTCAGTGAAATAAAAGAGGACACAAACAAATGGAAGAACATACCATGTTCGTGGATAGGAAGAATCAATATTGTGAAAATGGCCATACTGCCCAGGGTAATTTATAGATTCAGTGCCATCCCCATTAAGCTACTAATGACCTTCTTCACAAAATTGGAAAAAACTGCTTTAAAGTTCATGTGGAACCAAAAAAGACCCCGCATTGCCAAGACAATCCTAAGCCAAAAGAACAAAGCTGACTTCAAGCTATACTATAAGGCTACAGTAACCAAAACATCATGGTACTGGTACCAAAACAGAGATATAGACCAATGGAACAGAAGAGAGCCATCAGAAATAATACCACACATCTACAACCATCTGATCTTTGACAAACCTGACAAAAACAAGAAATGGGTAAAGGATTCCCTATTTAATAAATGGTGCTAGGAAAATTGGCTAGCCATAAGTAGAAAGCTGAAACTGGATCCTTTCCTTACTCCTTATATGAAAATTAATTCAAGATGGATTACAGACTTAAATGTTAGACCTAAAACCATAAAAACCCTAGAAGAAAACCTAGGTAATACCATTCAGGACATAGGCATGGTCAAGGACTTCATGTCTAAAACACCAAAAGCAACGGCAACAAAAGCCCACATTGACAAATGGGATCTAATTAAACTAAAGAGCTTCTGCACAGCAAAAGAAACTACCATCAGAGAGAACAGGCAACCTACAGAATGGGAGAATATTTTTGCAATCTACTCATCTGACAAAGGGCTAATATCCAGACCTATAAAGAACTCAATCAAATTTGTAAGAAATAAAACAACCCCACCAAAAAGTGGGCAAAGGGTATGAATAGACACTTCTCAAAAAAAGACATTCATACAGCCAACAGACACGTGAAAAAATGTTTATCATCACTCGCCATCAGAGAAATGCAAATCAAAACCGCAATGAGATACCATCTCACACCAGTTAGAATGGCAATCATTAAAAAAATCAGGAAACAACAGGTGCTGGAGAGGATGTGGAGAAATCGGAACGCTTTTACACTGTTGGTGGGACTGTAAACTAGTTCAAGCATTGTGGAAAACAGTGTGGCAATTCCTCAAGGATCTAGAACTAGAAATACCATTTGACCCAGCCATCCCATTACTGGGGATATACCCAAAGGATTATAAGTCATGCTGCTATAAAGACACATGCACACGTATGTTTATTGCGGCACTATTCACAATAGCAAAGACTTGGAATCAACCGAAATGTCCATCAGTGACAGACTGGATTAAGAAAATGTAGCCCATATACACCATGGAATACTATGCAGCCATAAAAAAGGATGAGTTCATGTCCTTTGTAGGGACATGGATGCAGCTGGAAACCATCATTCTTAGCAAACTATCGCAAGAACAGAAAACCAAATACCGCATGTTCTCACTCATAGGTGGGAATTGAACAATGAGATCACTTGGACACAGGAAGGGGAGCATCACACACCGGGTCCTATTGTGGGGAGGGGGTAGAGGGGAGGGATAGCATTAGGAGATATACCTAATGTAAATGACGAGTTAATGGGTGCAGCACACCAACATGGCACATGTATATATATGTAACAAACCTGCATGTTGTGCACATGTACCCTAGAACTTAAAGTGTAATAAAAAGAAAAGGGTAAGTAAATAATCATTAAATGTTTTATATCAATTATGTTTAATGATTTTATTTTAGCATAGAACGTAAATATACATTGATTTCATTTGTCTTAGGGCAAATAATTTTCTTTAAGAATAGTCTGCTCATTGGAGCTCTGTAATATCTCTTTTCTAAACCACATTGTATTAATTTCAGTGTTTGGCATCTATGAAGTAGAGTGATAAGATACTCTGAGGCACTTTGAATATCCCCGTTCATTTACAGCTGTTATGCCAAACCAAATTAACAGTTGAGAGTTACTCATCTTCATTGAATCTTTCCTATTTAGGTTTGTTTTCTCAAAAATAATATATTTATTTGAATCACATAATCTCAATGTCAAGTCATTGTTAAATTAGAATTTTGGAATCAGTATTTTTTACTCATGTTTTGTTCACTGGTGAGTCACCTTGCTTATTACAGTGTCTCAACATATTAAGTGTTTAGTAAATTTTCATTGAATGGAAGAGAAGGAAACGAGGTAGTATGGAAATAGACTCAGTTGATTCTTGTTATGCACCCAAAACAAGAAAGCAAAGGTTATGAGAGCAGGAGGAGGAGGAGCATAGCAGAGGGCCAGGATATTTAACCTCCCATGGCTGAAGAGTCTAGGAAGTGACATATTTTGCTTTCCAGTCTCCTAACTTTCTCTTCTTAGACATAAAAAATTTATATCAAATAGAGACAAGGTGGGTCCATCTTTTCCCTTCATTTTGCTGTCATTTTCAAACTTGTTTATTCTTGAAAATTATAACATGTCTTGCCAAAATTGATTGGCTAGATGTGCTGCATCTTACAGAGCTTTAGACCAGTTATAATGATAAAGGTTCAGTTTAGATAGTAATGTGCTTTGAGACCATAATTATGGGATATTCCTTGTAGTAACCAGTAATTTTTATGTCTTCTGTATTAGTCCATTCTTACACTTGCTGATAAAGACATACCCGAGGCTGGGTAATTTATAAAGGAAAGAGGTTTAATTGACTTACAGTTCAGCATGGCTGAGCAGGCCTCAGGAAACTTACAATCATGGTGAAAGGCACCTCTTCACAGGGCCGAAGAGAGAGAATGAGTGCAAGCAGGGGTAATGCCATAAACTTATAAAGCCATCAGATCTCATGAGAACTCACTGACTATCATGAGAACAGCATGGGGGCAGCTGCCCCCATGAAGAAGTTACTTCCTATGATGTGGGAATTATGGAGATTACAATTCAAGATGAGATTTGGGTGTGGACACAGCCAAACCATATCATCTTCCAAAAAGAATTTATCATCAACACTGACCAGCCATTTCAGTTTTATCTTAATTATTGCAAGTACTGGTCAAGAGAACATGTTTGGAAATTAATTATCTGTGTTCAGGAAATAGTTTATAACATTTGAGTTTCTCTGGTGAATCATAAACATAGTTTCCATATTTAAATTTCTGCCATTGTATTTTTTGACATTGTCTATCTTCTTTCCAAATAACTTCTCAGAGAAACTCTTAGAAAAAGCAGTAATAATTAAGGGCTAAAGAAAGCTTCAGTGCACTTGTGACATCATTTTATCCATTACAATTAACCATGAAAAATTAGTTAGTTATCTAATTAAAATTAGTTAATATTAATACACTATCATTATGTGTGCTGTATCATCTATGTGGCCTTCTGGGAAGACTGAGTTTTGGTGAGTGAGGGTTGTTACTGCAGTCACATTCTAGACACAGTCATGTGCTTCATAACCATGTTTTGGTCAACATCAGACTGCATGTACAAATGTGTCCCATAAGATAATAATGGAACTGAAAAACTCCTATGGCTTAGTGACATTGTAACCATCATAATGTCATAACCATTATGATGTAGTAGCATAGTGCATTACTCTTGTGGCGATGCTGGTGTAAATAAACCCACTGTGCTATTAGTCATATAAAAGTATAGCACATTCCATTTGTATAGTACATCATACTTGATAATGATAATAAACAACTGTGGTACAGGCTTATGTATTACCTATAATATACTTTTGATCATTGTAGCATGTACTCTGCTTATAAAAAAAAATTAACTTTAAAACAGCCTCAGGCAGGTCCTCCAGGGAATATTCCAGAACGAAGGCATTGTAAACATAGGAGATGACAGCTTCATGCATATTATTTCCCTTGAATACCTTTCAGGGAAACAAGATGTAGAGGTGGAAGACAGTGATATTGATGATCCTAATCTATGGGCCTAGGCTAATATATGTGTTTGTGTCTTAGTTTATAGAAAAAACTTTAAAAAGTAAAATAATAAAATTTAAAAATGGGAAAAAGCCTATAGAATAAGGATATAAAGAAGAAAATATTTTTGTGCAGCTGTATAGCATGTTGTTTTAACCTAAACGTTATTATAAGAGTCAAAAAGTAAAATAAATAATAAATAAATAATTTATAAAGTAAGTTACGGATTAATTCTTGAAGATAGAAAAGTTTTGAAATTAGTATAGTCTTATTGTACCGTGTTTATTATAAAATCTATAGTAGTGTACAGTAATGTCCTGGGCCTTCACATTCACTCTTTGCTCACCCAGAGCAAAGAGTTCACTCACTGACTCACCCAGAGCAACTTCCAGTCCTGCAAGTACCATTCCTGGTAAGTGCTCTGTACAGGTATACCATTTCTTAATCTCTTATACATTATTTTTACTGTACCTGCTCTTTGTTTAGATATGTTTAGACACACAGATACCATTGTGTTACAGTTGCCTACAGCATTGAACACAGTAACATGTTGTACAGGTTTGTAGCCTAAAAGCAACAGGCTATATCATATAGCCTGGGTAGGCTATACCATCTAGGTTTGTGTAAGTACACTCTGTGATGTTTGCACAATGACAGAATCACTTAAGGATGCATTTCTCAGAACATATCCCCATTGTTAAGTGACACATGACTGTATTTTGTTCTGTAACCTCCTTGGCCAAAGGTACTATTTTGAGTCAAATTCCGTAGACCTTTTGTTTCCTCTTGAAGTATAATGAACCTTTTCCTTTTAACTTATAAAAAGATGAGTGTATTCAAGACTGATTGTTTGGAAACTTTGTCTGGGCAGATTTGACTTTGTATTTTAAATTAGCTTTGTCACAAGGATATTATCACCTTATGTCTTGAAACCCTGACCCGGCACTCATTCCACTCTCCCAATTTCCCTGCTGGATTTTGTCTGATTATTTGTTGTTTTGCTGCCTCACTTATTTCCACATATCACCCTGTAGTTTCAGTATGTAAATTCAAAACTTACCCATTTTGCTATCTAGGATAATATTTAGATAATCACATCAGTGTTTGCTCAGGTTATGTTGATGAGCGAGAGATAGATTTGTTCTGAGATACATATATTTATTTTAACTGTTCTCCACCTGAATATACAGATACTCCTGAACTTACAATGGAGTTCCTTCCTGTTAAAGGTATCTTAAGTTGAAAATATCGTAAGTCAAAAATGGATTTAAAACACGTAACCTACTGAACATCATAGTTTAGCGTAGCTTACCTTATATGTGCTCAACACTTACATTAGCCTACAGTTGGGCAAAATCGCCTAACATAAAACTTGTTTTATAATAAAGTATTGAATATATTATGTAATTAATTGAACACTGTACTGAAAGTGAAAAACAGAATGGTTGTATGGTTACTCAAAGTAAGGTTTTTTCTGAACGTGTTTCACTTTCACACCATCATAAAGCTGAAAACTCCAAAGTCAAATCACTGTAAGTCAGGAACTGTTCATTACTTTTGATGTCTAATGCAGTGGTAACTAATGAAGGAAAATACCAGAAATTAACAGTGTGTTGATAAACTATTCTTTCTATTCATATGGCTACCTTTTTGCCTTTATACTAATCTCCTTTAATAAATGGAATAGAAAACTACTATTTTTTTTTGGCCATGTCATCTTTTTTTTTTTTTTTTTGACAGCATATTAGGTTGTGTATAGTATTTGGAAATCCACATCTGCTCTCTATCCTCATGTGTTTGTCCTACTTGCAGTGTAGATAAAAATGTGCTTTGTATTTTAGATTAAAATTGTGTTTTCTATTTATCAATTTTCCTTTCTGAAAATTGACCATTTAACTTTTTATTTTTGCAGGGAAAGCTTTTGTCAGAGGAATTTTATTATTGTTTTTCAAAAGGCAGTTGCCTCAGAAAAATCTATTTTACTTTAGTATGAAAGTGGAAAAGTGACATTTAATTGCACAAGCTGTTTAAAAATCATAAAATATAACTACTGCTATAAAAATGTGTTCATATAAGAGACTAGAGGATAATATTCAGAGCATAAAACAATGGTTGGATGTCCACAGGCAAACAACACGGGTAGTCAAATAGTGATTAAATTCTTGGTAAGTCTTGCGCTTTTTTTCTGAAATTTTATTTAATAATATCATATGTTTTCCATTTGAAAAGGAAAAAGATGTTATCAAGTTCCTGCCTATTTAACTTTAGAGAGAACTTAGTTTGGTTTATTAAGTTAGACATGTAGTCAGTGTAGCACTTTAATCTTTAAACTTTACCACTTTAATTATTTTACAAACACAAGTTCTTGATTATCTTTTATGTTTTTCTAGGAAATATTAGTGTTAACATCTCATATCAATTTTTTATACCATTCAGAATATGTAGTCATGAAGAAGAACAGGCCTTACCCCAAAATATCTGGTATACTCTGCAATAAAAATAACGAGTTCTTATTGGACTCGTTTCTCTGCCTTCAGTCTCTTCCTCCACCATTTCATCTTCATTCTGTTTTATAGTATTCTTCCTAAAGGAATGATATACTGCTAAGGAACTCCTATACAGGGACTCCTTGTTTGCCTCATCAAGTCCAGCTCTTCATTCTGGCTTTTTCAGTTTGCAAAAGTTGCCCCTACCCCGTACCTGACAGGTAATTCATTATTTTGTGAATATGAGTTTTAAGAGGAAATTTCTTTATTATGATGTTTTTTAAGACTGAAATTACAGTGTCATGGAATAGTTAACTTGGGTCAGAGGCATTCCAAATGATTTGCTCTATAAGTAAAGGAATTAACTGAAATCTAACTTCAAGTATTATACTTCTTTTAACAGAAGTTCTTTTGCAAAGAAAATGTAGCATAAAATTAAGAAATTATCATTTCTCTGGTTTTGTTTGGTGATTCTAAAACAATCACCGGGAAACATATTACTCCTCCATGAGTTCTTACCAAGAGTTTTACTTTGAGTATATGAAAATGGCCTACTCTTGAGCTGAATGCTTTATTCCAGATGTCTTCACATAAACAAAGTATGGAAAGTCTATAATTGTATGTGTAGGAAGCAATGGGTGAGCTTTGAAATTTTTAATGAAAATGTACATAGATTTTTCTAGACACGTATAGAAAAATGAGAAGTCGTGGCTAGGTGGAGCCATCTCTTGGGACTGGACATCTCCAGTAGAAATTTGACTTCTAGCTAGAAAGACAGTGTCAAATTGTTTTCAAATATTAATTTATCATTCTTCTTTCAGGGCTTCCAGATGAGCTTGGAAACTGATTTACAGAGATAATTCAGACCATTTGCCATGAACTTCCTTATGTATCCCCATCATTAACAAAACATAGCTTGGCTCTATTATTCTCTGCTGCTCCTTTCCTACACTGTCAGAGAAGGATTTTTATGCCTAAAGTTAATTGTTCCATCTAGTTTCTGTAGCTCATCTCAATTTTAAAAATTTTAGTTCCCTAGTTTCTCCTAACTGACCAAATATATTAAAAGTGAACGTGTGAAGGTCACCAGTGACTACTGAACAAAATTTAATGGTTTCCTTTCTTACTGTCTTCAATTTCATAAATTTTATCCTGCTGAGTACCTGTATCTTGAAACCCTGTACCCTATTAGCTATGATGACATGACAATTTTCCCTTCTGCTGACTCTGAGTCCAGTACACATTTATTTCAGTGGAATTTAATAATCACCTTAATATGGCAAATATTTAAACAAACATCTGAATCCAGTCCAGCCTCTGGTTTTGTTTTTTAATTCAAAATTTGAAATCTCAATTATTTTCTCTCAATTTCTTTTTTCTGCTCTATTACTGTTACTCTTCTGGTTATTCCTTTATTACTACCATTGCATCTTGACTCGTTTCTCTGCCTTCAGTCTCCTCCTCCACCATTTCATCTTCATTCTGTTTTATAGTATTCTTCCTAAAGGAATGATATACTGCTAAGGAACATACAGGGACTCCTTGTTTGCCTCATCAAGTCCAGCTCTTCATTCTGGCTTTTTCAGTTTGCAAAAGTTGCCCCTACCCCATGCAACATCTTACCATTATAGTATTTTCTGTTTTCACTGAACATTTACCTTTTATCTTGGGAATTATGTCTTCTGGTAGTCATGTGATATGCACATACTATTATACATTCATTATTTTCTCCAGGCTTTTGCTTATTTTGTCTCCTCCTCTTTCATCCAAAACCATGCTCATTACTTTTCCTTGACTGCCTGTCTTAACAGCCTTTTCCATGAAATTTTTATTTTTGAGGTTTTGCTTAGTTTTTACTAAATTGGCTCTACAAATCTTTTTTCTCTAGCTTACTTGTGTTCTGTACCACCTAGCTTAGTTCTTGATGTTCTCTAATAGTTCACCTGTTCCAGGTTTTTCCTGTCTTTCTAATAGCATGTAAGTGTCTTGAGGTCAGAGAGATTGATACAGTTTGGCTGTGTCCCCACCCAAACGTCATCTCAAATTGTAGTTCCCATAATCCCCACGTGTCATGGGAGGAACCCAGTGGGAGGTAATTGAATCATGGGGGTGGTTACTTCCATGCTGTTCTCATGATAGTCAGTGAGTTCTCATGAGATATGAAGGTTTTATAAGGGGCTTTTCCCCTTTTGCTCTCATTCTTCTCCTTCCTGCCACCATGTGAAGAAGGACGTGTTTGCTTACTTTTCTGCAATGATCGTAAGTTTCCTCCCCAGCCATGCCAAACTATGAATCAATTAAACCTTTTTCCTTTATAAATTACCCAGTAGCCTTGTGTATGTCTTTATTAGCAGCATGAGAAGGAACTAATACAGAGATCAAATCATATGTTTGATAGCCCTCAGATAATAGTTGTTTCATGAATTTTGCCCATTAATTAAAAATAAGACTACATGGCCAAGTGCAATGGCCCACACCTATAATCCCAACACATTGGGAGCCTGGGGCAGGAGGATCACTTAAGGCTAGGAGTTTGAAACCAGACTAGGAAACTTTGGGAGATCTTGTCTCTACAAAAATTTAAAAATCAGCTGTAGCCCTAGCTACTCAGGAGGTTGAGGCAGGAGGATTGCTAGCTAGATCCCAGACGCTGAGGCCTATGGTGATCCATGATCTTGCCACTGCTCTGTAGCCTGGGTGACAGGGTGACATTCTGTCTCTAAAAATAAATAAACGTAAGAGACAGAAGCTAAATATTTAAATCTCTTTAGTTTTCACAGGGAGTCAATAATGGAACCAGGATCTGAGCAGTAACAGTTATTTTAAAATGATAATATCACAGTTTTATCATATCAGTTTTTATAGTTGTAAAAATTTCACATCAGCAGAGGGCAGTCAAACCATAGTTCATTCAACTATCTTATGGGAAATTAAAATTTTCTCTGTTTTTCTGCTTAGGACACTAGCTATACTTCATATAATCAGTTTGTAGATACATTTCGAAGCTCTTCAGTTGGTAGGCTTATAGAATTGTATTACTGTTTAGCCAGGGAAGGTAAATAGGGTTTTTTAAAATAAATGTAAAAAAAAGGAGTTAGTTTTTTTAGAACTTGAAATGCTTTATTATTTTGTGTTTTTGATGGATGGCCACTTTACATAGAAATATGTTTTTTCTGCCTCAGAAGCAGTATTTCTATTAAATTGCCTGTTATTAATTAGGCTATTTTTTATTCAAAAATACTAACTTTTATGAAGTACCTTTATTTTCCCCTATGAACTTGAGAAAAATGAGTTTTCATTAGAGGCTATAGTATAACACTGAAATGTAGTTTGGCAGGTTTTATCGAGTTTTTCTTCCTGAACGTTTTCTTTGACTGGCTGCAAACAACTAGTGGTATGTGTTTTTAGATGTGCTCATTTTCACCTCCTCCTCCTGGAGGTTAAGCTAGTACTCATTAAGGAAGAAATACTGTTTATACTAAACAGTGTTTAACATATACTGATGGTATTACTGTATTTCCTGTTTTGTGTTCACAATGAGAAGATTCTGAAAAACTGCCTTTGTGTAAATACTTTACTGACATACCAGACAAGTATAATCTTGTCTGCTGGTAGGCAGGAAAGAGTGATGTCCTGGAATGTTGTTGAGAAGGAAATCTCTTTGTGTTCCACAAATGATACCCCTAAACCCTTTAAGAATATAATTTTAAAATGACAGCTCTGAATTTGCTTTTCCTTCCGTTTATTAACTTTTCATGCATTTAAGTTCAGAAATGCATTTAGTTGGGAAAAAAAAAAACCATTGTGTCTGAGAAAGAAGTATCTCCCTGGTAGTTTGTGGGAAATTATTGGTAGAAGTATCTCAGGTAAACATAAAAACAGATTTAATAATTATTGCTTTTTGTTTCCTTAGTTTAAACTTTTTTTGATACTTGAGTCAGGCTTTTGATAATTTTCTACAGGCTTAAAAAATGCAGCGTCTCCAGCAACCATCCAAAACGTCTACCCAAGAAGTAATTTGGGGAGATTGTTGTCAGAACACAAATATTTTTTTAAAGTTAGAGTTGGAGTTTTATTATTTAATGCGAGTCATTAAGACATATGAAAAGCTGTTGTGTAGTGTTAATGTTGAATATTCTAGTGAATGGATTTTTATATAATTAATTGTGATAGCTAAGAGTTCACTTAAAATTATACTGATGTTTCTGTTCAGTGACTGAAAAAAAATGGTTATGGTTAAACCCTTAAATAATTGACAAAACAGACATCACAGACTAGACCTGTGTGTGATTTCTGGGTCAGTGGTTCTTCTTCTTCTTCTTCTTTAGTACTCCCATCATTATTACTTACAGTGATTTTTCTACTTCAGCTCTCACTCTAAAACCCAGCAAAATGGAGAATTATCTGTAAGAATCTCCAAATACAAGGTTTAAAATGCTTGTTGATAATTTTCAAACTTTAGAAAAGTATTATATGCTTTTTTTGATCTTGTAGTTCTTATATTGTTAATGTATGTCATATGTTGTATCCTTTGTTAAAGTATTTGCTTAAAAATATGTGAGACATTATCCTTCATATAGACCTGTTTTCATAAATCTGCTCTGATGAATTCAAATATGGAGGCTACTGCATTTTCAATTAAAAATCTTAAAGGGAATACTTTAAGACAAAAGAGCTAAGTAATTCAAAACAAGTATTAACTAATATGGTGGTTTCATGGTATCAGAAACTCAGATTACTTCTGTGCTATCCCTTAGGCCACATGGTAAAAAGTATCTCACTGTCACAATTGTTGGGTTCTCATTCAGGTCAAGGAGAATTAGGAGATGAGGTAATAGCTCATTCCTGCCGTTTAAGAGCATAACCCATAAATTGCAGCTATCATTTACATCCCATTGGCTAATCTTAGCTACAAGGTAATATTCAGCTGCAAGAGAGGCTGTAAAATAAATATATTCTCTATTTGAGGGGCTGGGATTTAAATTTGGCTTTAATTCAGGGGTTTCATTACTAAAGAGAAAATCTAACAGTCTCCGTGATTATCTGTTAGCACCATCAGCTGTCATTGTCCATTCCTTCCTCTTTGAAACACTCTTCTTTGTTTTAATGACACAGTAATACCTAATTTTTCTTCTATTTCTTTGTCCTCCTTGACTCCTTTACATATTTATTCTGGTCTGCCTAGCCACAAAGTGTTGCAGTTTGTCAAGGCTGGGCACAGGACCCCTCTTCTTTCATCTACATCCATGACTTCAGTTGTCAGCTGTGATTCAGCGCCTAATTCAGCTCAGATCTTTGCTCTGACCGATTCAACTGTCTACTTACATGTCTCAAAGGCATTTGCAGTTCAACATGTTTTTAAATTTTGTTCTAAATTATATATATAATCATATAATCTTAATTTTATGAAGTAAATTATATTACCATCCTTGATCGTACACATGAGAAACTGAAACACAGATGGTTAAGAAACTTGACCAACGTAGCTGGTAACTGGTGTACAGTTATGTGAGGTTTTTTTGTTGTTGTTTTGTTTTTGAGATAGGGTCTTACTCTGTTGCCCAGACTGAAGAGCAGTGGTGCGATCATAGCTCACTGCAACCTCAAACTCCTGGGCTCAAACCATCCTCCCACCTCAGTCTCCCAAGTAGCAGGGACTATAGGTGCAGGCCACAATGCCCAGCTAATATTTTTTTTTAATTTACGTAGATATGGGGTATTGCTATGTTGCTGAGGCTGGTCCCATACTCCTGGCCTCAAGCAGTCCTTTCACCTCAGCCTCCCAAAGTACTGAGATGACAGGCATGAGGCACGATGCCACGTTCAGTTCTGTTAGTTTTGATAAATGCATAGAATTGGGTAACCGCCAACACAATCACAATGTAAAATAATGTGTTTACTCCAAAAATTTCTTCTTGCAGACACCACTGCTGGGATGTCTTCTTTCACCACTGACCCCTGGCAACTACTGATCTGTCCTATAGTTTTGCCATTTCCCAAACATCATGTAAATGTAATTGTGAATTGTGCGCATGTCATCTTTGAGTATAACCTCTTTTATTTCACATGTTTTTGAGATTCATCTGTGTTACTGTATTAGTAGTTTGTTCCTTTTTTTATTATTGGTATTATTCCACTATATAGATGCACTACAGTTTGTTTATACATAATAAACAATAAAGGACATTTTAGATTGTTTCCAGTTTTTGCTATGAAGAATGCTGCAGCACACATTCACAGACTGGTTTTTGTGTGAACAAAAATTCTTATATCTAATATGATTCTAGGAGTGGGTTTACTGAATCATAGGGTAATTAACTGTATGCTTAATTTTATATAAACTGCCCTATTACTTTCCAGATTGCCTGAACTATATTCCCACCAGCAATATATGAGCATTCCAGGTGCCCTGCATAGTTGCTAGTGCTTGTTATTGTCAGTTTTTTTTTCTTTAGTTTTAATCATTCTGTTAGTTATATGGTATTATCTTATTGTGGTTTTAATCTGCATTTCTCTTATTACTAGTAATATCAGGCATCTCTTCATGTGCTTATTTGTAATTTGAACATTTTGTTTGGTGAAATGTTTTCTTTTGATCAATTTTTACCTTTTCAATGGGTTGTTTTCTTCTTTACATATTCTGGATCAAAATCCTTTATCAAGCGTATTACAAACATTATTCTCTTAATCCGTAGTTTGTCTTTTCTTTTTCATAACAGTCTAGTTCACAGAGCAAAAATTTTTAATTTTGAAGAAGTACAATTTCCTTTTTTAAAATAAACTCTTTGCTTATGTATAATGTGTCCTATGGGGTTTTTTTAAATTATTTTTTTATTGTGGTAAAAAAGCACATAACATAAAAGATACCGTCTTAACTGTTTCTTTTTCTTTTCTATCTTAGCAGTTTCTAAGTGTACAGTTGAGTAATACTAAGTATATTCACATTGTTGCATAGCCTCCAAAACTTTTTCATCATGGAAAACAGAAAATCTATACCCATTAAACAACTCTGCATTACCTCCTCCGCCCAATCCCTGGCAAGCACCATTCTACTTTGTTTCTATGAATTTGACTGCTCTGGATACCTCATATAAGTGGAATTGTGCAGTATGTGTCTTTTGTAACTGGCTTATTTTAATTTAGCATAATGTCCTCAAGATTATTTCGTGTTATATAATGTATCAGAATTTCTTTTTAAAGGCTGAATATTTTATTGTATGTATATACTGCATCTTGTTATCCATTCATCTGTAGATGGACAGTTAGGTTGCATCCACCTCTTGGCTATTATGAATAGTGCTATTACAAACATGGTGTGTGAATATCTATTTGAGATCCTGCTTTCAGTTTTTTGGATATATACTCAGAAGTGAAGTTGCTAGATCATATAGTATTTCTATTTTTAATGTTTTGAGGAACTGCCATACTATTTTCCACAGGAGCTGCACCATTTTATATTCATATCAATAGTGGGAACAAGGTTTTTAAATTTCTCATTCTTTTCTTTTGTCTGTTTTGATAGTATGTATCCTAATGGGTATGGGGTGACACGCATTGTGATTATGATCTGTACTTCCCTAATGATTACTGATTTTCACCATATTTTCATGTGCTTCTTGGCCTTTTCCCCCCAGCTTTATTGAAGTATGATTGACAAATAAAAATTGCATATATTTAGAGTGTACAACATGATGTTTATATACATAGACACATATACATTGTTATTAACCATAGTCACCACCATGCTCTACATTAGGTCTCTAATACTTACTCATCTTGTGGCTGAGGGTTTGTACGCTTTGACTAATATCCCACTTTTCCCAACCCTTAGGTCCGAACCATTCTATTCTCTGTTAATAGGAGTTCACCTGTTTTTTAGATTCCACATATAAGTGAGATCATGTAGTATTTGTCTTTCTGTGTTTGGCTTATTTCACTTAGCATGATGTTTTCAGGGTTCATCCATGTTGTTGCAAATGGCAAGATTTCCTTTTTTATGGCAGAATTATATTGGGGGGTGTGTGTGTGTACACATATATATACATTCACAATAGCCAAGATATGGAAACAACCTGTGTTCATTGATAGAAGAATGGATAAAGAAAATATTATGTGTGTACATATAAATATATGTGCATATATATTTGCATGTGTACACACACATCACATTTTCTTTATTCATTCTCTGTCAATGGACACAGGTTGTTTCCATAACTTGGCCATTGTGAATAATGCTGCAATGAACGTGGAAGTGAAGGCATCTCTTCTGTATAATGATTTCAATCCTTTGTGTATACATTGCCAACCTAAATAGCAGGCAGAGAGAGGTTCTCCAAAGATAATGGGTTTGTTCAAGACTGCGGAGAGGATTTGCAGATCTGGGATACGCAGCCTATGGGGACCATAGGCATATCCAAAGAGGTTCAGGCAAGGGGATGCTTTTAAAGGTAAAGGAGAAAAGTAGTAGTTTATTTTGAAACAACTACAACATTGGTTACAGGGACTTATCACTGGAGCTGACACCAGTTTTTTTAGTGGAAAGTGTGTCAGGCAAGTGTTCTTGTACATCTGGCTAGTTGTCCTTGTGACTCCTGTAACAATCTGCAGTTTAGAAAGTTGTGGTTACAGGCATATGTGCCTAAGAGTCCTTCATACAGTCTCTGTTATAGTTCCTATCATAGTCGTGTGTGTGTGTGACCTCCCTTCTTAAACTCCTAGCTTTATTTATATATATTTTTCATTCGAGTTTGACACAGGTGACTTCATTTTGATTCTGATACTTTTTACAACACCCAGTAGTGGGATTGCTGAATCATATGGTGATTCTATTTTTAGTTTTTTGAGTAACCTAGATACTGTCTTCTTAAATGGCTATACTAATTTACAATATCACTTCATATTGTTTTCTTAAATGGCTATACTAATTTACAATATCACTAACAGTAGATAAAGATTCCCTAGTTTTCACATCCTTGCCAACACTTACTGTCTTTCATCTTTCTGATGCCCAGTCTGACAGTTGTGAGGTGACATCTCATTGTGGTTTTAATTTGCATTTCTCTCATTATTAGAGATATTGAGCACTTCTTGATGTATTTGTTGGGCTTTTGTGTATCTTTTGAGAAATGTGTATTCAGGTTATTTCCAGTTTTTAATAGGGTTGTTTTCTTGATTGAGTAGTTTGAGTTCCTTGTATATTTTAGATATTAGCTCTTTATTAGATGTATGATTTGCATATGTTTCTCCCAGTCTGTGGTTTTCCTCTTCACTCTATTGTTTCTTTGCTATACAGAAGCTTTTTAGTTTAATGCAGTTCCATTTGTTTATTTTTGCTTTCATTGCCTGTGCCTTTGAGGTTATATCCAAGAAATCTCTGTGGAGCTTTTTCTCTTAGGTTTTCTTCTAGTAGTTTTATTTTCAGGTCTTCTGCTTAAGTCCTCAATTCATTTTGACTTGATTCATGTGTAGGGGGCGAGAAAAATGTCTGTTTTTATTCTATATGTGGATATTCAGTTTGCTCAACATCATTTTTTGTAGAGACTGTCCTTTCCCAACATTGTATGTTCTTGGCACCTTCATCAAAAATCAATTGACTGTAGACATGTGGATTTATTTCTGGTCTCTCTGTCCTATTCCATTTGTTGATGTGTCTGTTTTGATGCCAGTACTATGGCTTTGCAATATATTTTATAATCTGTGTGATGCTTCCAGCTTTGTTCTTTTTGGTCAAGATTGTTTTGACTATTCTGGGCCTTTGTGATTCCATATGAATTTTGGGATTTTTTTTTTTTTTTTTTGCAAAGGATCATAAGAAACTACTATGAACAATTATGTGTCAATGAATCATATAACCTAGAAAAATGGATAGAAACATTTAATATAACACAACTGAATCAAGAGATTGGAAATCTGAACAGACCAATAATAAGTAAGGAGATTGACTCAGTAAGTAGAAGTCTGTCATCAATGGAAAGCCCAGAACCATATGACTTTATGACTGAATTCTACCACACATTTAAAGAAAGGTTAATACCAATCCTTCTCAAACTCTTCTGAAAAATTGAAGAGGAGGGAATACCTCCAGATTCATTTTATGAGGCCAGAATCACCCTGTTACCAAAGCCAGACAAAGACATTACAAAACAAAACTACAGGACTGTATTCCTGATGATCATTGATGTAAAAATTCTCAACAAAATACTAACAAACCGTAGTCAATAATACATTATAAGGATCATTTACCAGTAGATCAAGTGGGATTTATTCCTGGAATGTAGATTGCTTCAACATATGCAAAATCAATAATCTGACTTACCATATTAACAGAATGAAGGACAAAAACTACAAGATCATCTTAATAGATGCAGAAAAAGCCTTTAACAAAATTCAACATCCTATCATGATTAAAAATCTCTTTAACAAATTAGGTACAGAAGGAATGTTCCTCCACACAGTAAAGGCCATATATGGCAAGTCTACAGCTAACAGCATTACTCAATAATGAAGAGTTAAAGGCTTTTTGTTCTAGTATTATGAACAATACAAGGATGCTTACCTACTCTCACCATTTCTTTTGAACATAGTTCTGGCCAGAAGTCCTAGCCAGAACAATGAGACAAGAGAAAGAAATAAAAGGCATCCTAGGGAAATTATCTTTGTTTGCTGACTACATGATCTTATATAGTTACACCTCTGTATCTGTGGGTTCTGCATCTTTGGATTCAACTAACCATGGATTGAAAATACTCAGAAAAAAATGGATAGTTATGCTTGCTGAATATTTACAGACTGTTTGCTTGTCACTCTTCATCTAACAATATAGTATAACAGCATTTACATGGCATTTACATGTATTAGGTATTTTAAGTAATCTAGTGATGATTTAAAGTATATGGGATAGGCATAGGTTATATGCAAATACTATGCCATTTTATATAAAGGATTTGAGCATCCGTGGAGTTTGGTATCCTCAAGGTTGCTTGGAACCAATCCCTCATAGATACTAAGGGACAGCTATATATAGGAAATCCTAAAGACTCCACCCAAAACTGCTAGAATTCATAAACTCAATAAAGTTGTGCGATACAAAATCAACCTACAGAAACCAGTAGCGTTTTTTTTACACTAACAACAAACTGTCTGAAAAAAATTAAGAAAACAATCTCATTTACAATAGTTTGAAAAAATAAGTAAAATAATTAGGACTAAATGAAGTAAGTAAAAGATTTGTAATTTCCCAATATTTGGAAATTTTTCAGTAACTCAGTGTCTTTAGTAATTTCATCATTCAAGTAAGAGAACATGCTTTGTATGATTTTAATCTTTACATTTATTAGGTTATGTTTTATGATCACCCATGATATAGTCCTAACTTGTTGACTATTCTGTGTGCTCTTTTAAAGAATATAGTCTGTTGGCTGGTGCGGTGGCTCATGCCTGTAATCCCAGCACTTTGGGAGGCTGAGTCAGGCAGATCACCTGAGGTTGGGAGTTCAAGACCAGCCTGACCAACATGGAGAAACCCGGTTTCTACTAAAAATACAAAATTAGGCCAGGCGGGGTGGCTCACTCCTGTAATCCCAGCAGTTTGGGAGGCCAAGGCGGGCGGATCACGAGGTCAGGAGATCGAGACCATCCTGGCTGACATAGTGAAACCCCTTCTCTACTAAAAAAAAAATACAAAAAATTAGCCGGGTGTGGTGGCGTACGCCTGTAGTCCCAGCTACTCGGGAGGCTGAGGCAGATAATGGCGTGAACCAGGGAAGCGGAGCTTGCAGTGAGCCAAGATCGCGCCACTGCACTTCAGCCTGGACAACAAAAGCAAAACCCCGTCTCAAAAAAAAAAAAAAAAAAATTAGCTGGGCGTGGTGGCACATGCCTGTAATCCTAGCTACTTGGGAGACTGAGACAGAAGTATGGCTTGAATCCAGGAGGCAGAGGTTGCAGTTAGCCGAGATCATGCCACTACACGCCAACCTGGGCAACAAAAGCGAAATTCCGTCTCAAAAAATAATAATAATAATAATGTAGTCTGTTGTTGGGTGCAGTGTTTTATAGAGGTCATTTAGTCAGTGGTCCCCAACATTTTTGGCACCAGGGACTGGTTTTGTGGAAGACAGTTTTTCCACAGACGTGGAGTGGGGGTTGGTTGGGGGATGAAACTATTTCACCTCAGATCAGGCATTAGATTCTCATAAGGAGCGCACAACCAAGATACCTTGAACGCATAGTTCACAGTAGGGTACGCGCTTCCGTGAGAATCTAACGGTGCAGCTGATCAGGCAGTAATGCTTGCTTGCCTGTCTGCTGCTCACCTTCTGCTGTGCGGACCAGTTCTTAACAGGCTGCAGTCTGGTACTGATCCACAGCCCGGGGGTTTATGACCCCTGATTTAGGTCACTTTGGTTGATTATGCTATTCATGTCTTTGATATTCTTGAAAAATTTCTGTTTGGTCTATTCTTTTGATTCCTGAGAGAGAAATGATGAAGTCTTCAAGTGTAATTGTGGATTTCTCTATTTCTCCTTTCATTTTCTTCAGCTTTGCTTCATCTATGTTGAATCTCTATTCTTAAATGCATACATATTTATCATGTGTTGAGCCCTCTACATTTCTTGGTAATTTTTGTATTCTGACGTCTGACTTCCTCAGATTTTAACATGGTCAATCCACTTTTCTTTTGCTGGTGATCACATGGTATCATTTTACATTCTTTTAACATGTATGTATTATTTTATTACAGTTGACTTTCATATAGATAGCCTTCAATTTGTATCTTTGCTGTACAATCTAACAATCAGATTTCTTAAAGTTGTGTTTATACCGTTTAGTATAAATTTCCATATGTTTGGGCTTATGTCTATGACTTTATTGTTTGCTGTTTGCTTCTGTTTTTCATTCTTCAGTTTTCCTTTTTCTGCCTTTTGAATTATTGGAATATTTTTTATCACTTTAATTCATTTACTGGCATTTTAAAATTTCTTTGTTTTGTGTGTTGCTCTAGCAATTACAATATTCACGTCTAAGTTTTCACAGTCTACTTAGAGTTTATATTTTGTCACTTGAAGTTTCTATACATTAGTATAGAACCCTTACAATGATCTAGGTCAAGAAGATAGGGAAAATGGATATTTGATGACAGCTAGGTGTCTGCCACAAAAGACAACATTAAGTTGCCTTTTAGCCCACACTTCTCTTAATCTTTTCTGTACTACTGGTTATGCATCCATTATTTGTTTTGTTCTATATTACTTTCAGCCTGTAGTGTGCAATTATGTGGAAAATAATGTTATGTCCATGCCTCCTTTCTTGGGATATTTCCTAAATTCAGTATGAGATTGTTGATGTAGATAAGAAAACTGACTTACAAAGAGGTTTCATTGCCCCAGGTAACACAGCTAAGTGGCAGAGCTGCAATTTGTACTCTGAGTCTGGTTTTGGGGTCTGCACATTTGACCACAGTGCTACTGCCTGTATTTTACTTAAGACAATGGTTATGTTTATGACAAATCTCTTACTCTTTTAAATATGTATGACTTCTAAATTTATACATTCTTTGAGTGTTCTAATTTCATTGTCATAAAAGCTTACCATTTTTTCATTTTTAAGACATCTTTGGTACTTCTTAAGACAGTTCTTAAATTTATTCCAGAAATTTTAAACATTTTTGATATTGTTGAAATAGTTTTGGCATCAAAACGATTTGTGATTCCCACATAATTGCAGTTAACTTTTTTTCAGTGTAATTTAAAAAATACCTTATGGGAAAATACTACTGTGAATTATGTAACACTTTAATTTCCTATTTTTTGTAATCATAACAGCATATACTTAACATTTAAAAAAATTTTTTTCAAAACATATTTATTCATTTTTTTTAAAGATAATACTTGGTATTTATAGGTCTTCAAGCCCAGGAGCCTACAACCCACAGACTGGGAACCATATTTTATATTAGTAGTGAATAATAATAACAAAAGTAAGATTTACATTTTTTCTTAGGATACCAGAGTTGAATAAATTCAAATTTAGAAACACATATATATGTATATGTATAAAATATATGTATATCAAAGAACTAGAATTTTTATCAGACTCCAACCTTACCAGTGAAATAGGAATACCCTTTACATTATCCACCTAAAATGTTCCTATTAACCATGTGGTTTTGAGAGGTATTTAAACTTTGGAATTTTTAATAGCTATCTGTTTCTTCTGTAACTTTGATTATATTATAGCTTTTCTTGAATGAGGAAATAAAACAGATGTAAATATTAAGACAAAAGCTTGATGCCTATGAAACAAATTATTTCCAAATACATAGAGTGAAAATACTTTAAAAGCCTTTGAATTTGGCAACTTTCTCTTTGCATTCCCTTTCCTGATTCTCTAGTAATCACTGTCTTGTTCCTAATGAACTAGTACTTAAAGGTTATTCAGAAAGATTCATTAAAACCAGTAGGGAAATAATTCTACAGACTTCCTTTAACCAACCTGTAGTTTTGTTTTCTTTCTTAATAGTCTCGGGCTTCAGACACAACCATCTTTTATTTATTATTTTCTTTCTTTCTGGAATCAAATAACTTTTAAAGATTTGAGAAAATCAGCGCCAATATTTGAAGATTAAAACTTGATCCATCTGGGAGTTAGAATTTTGATTTGGAAAAGCTGCAGGTAACACTGTAAATTCTAGTTTTACAAATGTAGTAATAAAGAATATACTTCAGTGGCAATTTAAACTTCATATTAGTGAATTAAGATACTCAGTAAGTTTCAGGGTATTAGATTAATAAAGCAATACCTGGATTAATGACTAGTCATTATGAGGTGATCTTTTATCTTTCATTTAAGTCAAAACTTACGTTGCATTACATGCTCTACAAAAATTGGCACATTATTACATTATGCTTTGGCCATAAATAGGAGCAATTTTGGGAACCATTTATTTTGTGAATGGTTACTGATTTTCTGAATCATTCAAGTTCTACATTCTATTAAATTTTTTAAGTCTATTATTTAATATGAGCTTTTTGCTGTTTTCAAAATGATACCTATTATTTTTCAGTTGCAGCAGAGAAATAGGTTTCCAGGATAAAACAAATTGTTCAGGTATTCAAGGAGCCCTCAGGAGTAGGCAAATATCAACAGATAGGTCACTGTGAGATCAAGGAATTTCATCTTTTCTTTGCCATACCATAGTGCTTGAAGGCTAAAATTTTGGTAACTGTTTCAGGAAAAGAAATACTGTACAACATTTCCTTTCTTTTCTTCAATCCTGTTATGTAAAGTAAACCTGTTTTCAGAACATCTAGCCTTTAGTTGAGTAAATGACAGGTAGGAAATTAAGCTGTTGATATAGGAGAATGACTAAGTGAGAGAATCCATCCTTTGTCAACCACTCTTATTGTTATTTTTTAAATTGAATCTGCTTTCAGTTTCAATAGTTGGGAGTGCTAGATGTACATAGCTTAGTGGATTTTGTGCTTAAAATTCTGGTTTTCTTCTTTTACTTACAATCCAACATCACAATAGAAAATAATGCAAATGGCCTTCTAAATGATTGCTATATGATGATATGTTAGGCTTATTTATTGAGTCAGTGCTTCACACCTGTTCTGTGTCATAACACCTCCCTTAGAGGATAAGGGTTTTTTTTGTTTTTTGTTTTTTTGTTTTTTTAAGCGATTCTTTCATGTAATGCCACAGGCATTATAAATCTCTCAATTGAAAAATACTGAATTAAATTTGCTTCTTATTTAAATCTACTTAAGAGTAACCCTTTGTATACTTGTTTTTTAAAGTGGATTGCTGATTATCACATTGCTGTATGTGTATTTCCATTTTGATATTCATGGTAATAAGAATAATCAACATTATATAACATTATTTTCACAATATGAAGCTTACTGAAAACAAATCTAAAATTTTACATTTAAGTTCACTAAAGTAACACGTATAAGATGAGAAAAATTTTACTTCTTTGGTGGTACGTGGAAATTTGACCCCACCTTGAACATAAGTTAACATTGTCATGAAACTACTAAAAAAATGTTCATGTCATTTTAGCCTATATTAGTTATAGCATCTAGATTGCATAACTAATAGCTTCATAGTATTCTGTCCTGGTGAGATCACATCTAGAATATAATACACAATTTTGAGATTTCATGATTTGCAAATAATTTTGGACATAACAGGCAAGGACCACAGCATATTTTTTACCACGGATAATAGAATGTAAAATAGCTACTGTTTTTATGTGTTTTAAAGTCTGTCCTCTAGAAAAGACAGGATTTTAAAAGAAAGTTTCTAGCAAAACAAAAAGAATAACTTTGTGGTGAATTGGAATTTTTCACTAGGGGACTTGCTTGGTCTGCTAGGCATTGATCTCCCAGTTATTCTGGGTGCTTTTAAAAATTATGTTACATTTCTGCTGCATTGACTAGGAAGTTAAAATTAGCCAGGCATGGTGGCATGTGCCTGTAGTCCCAGCTTCTCAAGAGACTGAGGCAGAAGAATCGCTTGAACCCAGAGGCGGAGGTTGCAGTGAGCCAAAATTGCCCCACTGCACTCCAGCCTGGGCGACAGAGTGAGACTCCGTCTCAAAAAAAACAAAACAAAACAGTGTTACTCTATAATGTACTGTGTTGTCAGATTTATTTTGCCCACCTGTAGGCTAATGTAAGTATTCTGAGCATGTTTCAGGTAGGCTGGGCTAAGCTATGATGTTCAGTAGGATAGGTGTGTTAAATATTTTTTTGATTTCATATTTTTAACTTGATGGGTTTATCAGAACAGAACTCCACTGTAAGTAGAGGGTTGATCTGCATCTTTGGAGAAACGTCTATGCAAGTTTTTTGCCCACTTTTGAATTGGGTTGTTTGTTTTTTTGTTGTTGTTGTTGGGTTTTAGGTGTTCTCTATATATTCTGGATATTAATCCCTTATCAGATACATGATTTGCAAACATTTTCTTTCATTCTGTGGGTTGCCTTTTTACTCACTTGCCACTTTTTTGTAGCAAACGTGACCCCTCCTAAACAGGGTGATATATGTATTTTAAGACCATTCCCTGGCAATATTGTCCTTAGAGCTTTAGGTTGACTATTTGAATTCATATGGTCTTTGACTCATCTCATCATCTAAAACTCCTTAACGTTTTCCTCCTTTCTTTAATGTTATATAGACAAAATTGGGACAGCTGACAGTGAATATAAGGTTATATTTTTGCAAAGAATTTAGCAAGAGAGGTTGGCTGTTTGGCATTAAATATCTGTATCACTGTGAAGTTTTTAATTACTTTTAGATACTAATTATCACTGAACATGTCCTAGAACAATACCTTATTACATAGAGTTACTCATTTGTGGAATGTAGGAATGAATGTATGTATGTATGCAGGTAAGTACACATGCATGTGGCCTTGGTAATTACTACAGTGCTATACATAGATGTAAAGTCTTTCACAGGCTTGGATAGACAGCAGTCATGTTTTATTCATGGCCTAGTCTAGCATGGTTCCTGGTACTCTTAAGTCCTGGTGAATGTTTGTCATGTAAATAAATATACTTAATTTAGAAAGCATCAGAAAAACTAACATTTGGATAAAGCAGATATAATTTTGTATTATATATGTGAGTAATTTTCTTTCATTTTTAAATTGTCATATTTCCAAGGAATCTATTCATTGTTGATTTCATGTCCCTCTTAAACAATTTGAGATACGTTAACTTTGGTAATATGTCATAGACTTCACTTCATTCTGTGGCCTTTAATTTAAGAAAATGGTAGTTCTTTTCTTAAGAAATGGTAGATGCTCTCTCAGGGTTAATTTCCCAACAGCTGGAAGACTAAGAATGACTGTGGAAAGTACTTATTTACATAATACAGGATTGCATAACTACTTTTTCTTTGTTTTTCCCCTAAAAATAATCTGCAATATACATGGATCTTAAAATAGGAATGATAACTCTTGTAGAAATATTAGAGGATCACAAGAGATAATTTATATGAATCATTTGGCTTACAATCTATTGTAAAGTGATGCCTTGAGACATAATAGCTATTAGAGGGTGAGCATTCTAAGTTGGAAAATTCAAGACCTGAAATGCTCCAAAATTTGAAACTTTTGAGTTCCAACACAATGCTTGAAGGAAATGCTCACTGGAGCATTTAGGATTTTGGATTTTAAGGTTTGGGATAATCAACCCTAAAGCAGTAAGTATATATGATGCAAATATTATAAAATCAAAAAAAAGTCTGAAATCTGAAACACTCTGGTTCCAAGCAATTCAGATAAGGAGTATTCAACCTGTATTATTAGTTTTTCAAGAAAAAAAAAAAAAAAAAAAAAAAAAGATTACAATATCAAAGATACATACCTGACTTCAGCACTAAAATTTTTAAGTTGTTGTACCTTCAATTGCTTTATTTTTCCCTTTCAATTCTAATGTTAAAAAATTTAATCCTGTTTTACAAAATATTTTCAGCAATTTTTCAGCAGTCATCGCTATTACATTAACTACAAATAATCCTTTGGGAGACCTATCAACATCTACTTTCTCTTTCACAATTTGATAGTTAATGTATGTCACATCAATGCCTTTCTTTCTAGGGAATTCCGAATTTGCAATGGTTGATGTATATATGGCTCTCATCCATTGTCAGTAACCCACCTTCTTATGAGCTTTTCCACTTTTCTAGCAAATACCTAAGTAGAGTATTTGTGCTGATATAGGTACAAGAGTTTAAAGAAGGCATGACTTAAGTGTTATTAAGAGTAAATAAGGAGAAATTATGTTAATAAATTGGCATTTTATACTAATGAAGTTAGTCTGCAATCTATGGAAACATGAAGAATAGAATGTAATGCTTTGCATTTCTCAGTGGATGAATGATTTTAAAATGTCATACATGGGGAAGAAAATAAAAATACTCCTGAACCCAAAGCTTGACTTCATTCAGGGATATGCATAAACTTTTCTTTTTTTTTTTTTTCCCTTTAACCTGAAAGGACATTTAGAAAGCTAAATCTGTTTTTCCTTCTTTTTAGTCAGAAAGTCAGGCCTCACCAGAAACAGACTACTGATGTTTTGTAAGGGGTATATAATGTTTTCATCATAATGCTATATAATGTTTTCATCGTTGTATTTGTTAGCCCAGACTTTTTATTTAGTACTAGGAAGTATTCCCACAGATGTTGAGTGAGTGGATGAATGAATTAACTTGTGTGGTATACCTGGGGAAAAGGCAGTAAATGGGTAGAAAAACTCAAAAATAATCTACACCTATGGGATTGACAACTTTTCCAGTTGCTCTAGGAATTATTGTAATCACTTTCTTTCTGTTATACTGTCTTGTAGACCTGATGGAAATTTTGAAAAAAGCATGATCTCATTGTTTAGCTCTATATATCTCTTGGCTTCATTTGCTTTTAATATTTTTTCTAATAGATACCTTTCTGGCTTGCACAGCAAAGTTCAATTAATGTAAGGATAAAATGTAAATTATCTAATTCAGTTTATTTACATGCTCTAAGTAATATAGTAATGCTAACTATGCTTTCCTTGGCTTTTGTTTCATTGTTTTCTGAGCCCAGATTATAGTTTGATCTGCTATGCGCTGACCTGGGTGCCAGATGCAAGGGAAGCCAGTAAATAACTTAATACTATACAGAGAGATGCTAGCTTTAGTTTTGAAAGGACGATGTCTTGTAAGTGAGACTGTTGTAAACCACACAGTAATTAAAAAGCTCCATAATTAAAAGGGATATTTCCTTTCGTTAACCTGTCTTAAATGTTAGATATGATTAAAAGCAAAAGCATTTCTCTCAATAAAGTTGGGCTAAAAGAACTTGTTTTTATAGTCAGTTTTTGAAACAAAGGAAAGCTGACCTCAAAGAACCTGTGTTGTAAGATTTTCGGAGTCATAGGAACTTGAACTTCATTTCCTGATTACTTGATGAAATTGGTCATACTGGTTTATGAAGAGTTCTGAATGGCCTTGTAGTCTTCTATCAGTTTTGGTTTCTTCTGTCAGTAGATGGACCTGTGGAAATGTGGAACTAGCTTTGAAAATGTATTGGAAGCAGTTATTTTCCTAGGACAATAATTTATTTTCTCCTTTTTCCATTTTCTTTAGAACATACTGGCTAGAAGATCCACTCAGCATTTAATGCGTATGACTTTACATTGCTGTTTATCTTTTTGTTTATCCCTAAATTGGAAGCTTTTAAAAGGCAGAGGTTTACTCTCTTCCTGTGGTGCTTCTAGAGCCTGTGTCTTGCATAGAGTTAATTTTTAAAAAATAATTATTATTTTTCTTACCATTTTTATTACTTATTTTTCAATTTGGAAAATAATTTTATCTGGCCACACTGATGGAACTTGCATACATGGGCCAGCTCTTTTACTCAGTTGCCCAATTTTTGAATGAAACTGAAAACTGGATAGATACATCAGGGAAGAGGAACATACAGAGTAAAAGACATAGGAGCCTTAAAGGTGGCTGCAGTTTCTTCATTTCATCTTGTAAATTATACAGGAGTTCTTCAGATAAAACTCATTGGTCATTTGACAAATTAAGCAATTAGAATACTGCATACCTAATAATAATAGCAAATAATGCACTTTCAATCTGCTAATATGTTAAGCACTTTTCATTATCTCTTCCTTTTACATGAGGGGAATCTGAAGTTTAGGGAATTTAAAACTTCCACAAAGTTAGTAGTCAGTAGTGGATGCAATAGTATTAATTCTGTTTAAATCCAAAGCCAATGACATTAACAGTTTCCAAACGATAATAACAAAAGTGAAAAATGTTAGTATCATTCCTTGAGAATTTACTCATTTTATAGATTAGGAAATTGACCCCCAATGAGGTATATCCTTTTGGTATATTGGTTAAAGAATAATATATGTACTTGAGAGTGGCATCCTAATTACTGAAGACTGGACTACTAACTTTTAAGATTTAATTAACAATAATTTAATATATTTTTATATTATTTCTTAATCTTTGGATTATTTTTTCTTTTTGGAGGTTGTGTATACTCTGAATATTTATAGCGGTACTTCAGACCAATTTAGATAGGTCATAGTCTAGAAATACCCAACGTATTTGTACTTCTAATGCAAATTTAATGTCTAGAATCCTGTTAAATGCCAACAGAAAGAGATTGATTTGCTGTCATGAATCAGACTAACAGATTTCTCAAAAACACTAGATGCAAGAGGCTACTAAATAGGAAACTAACTTTGAACCTAAGATTTTATCCAACTAACTTATTTAAATATGAGAAAGAAGTAAGGATATCTGCTCATATACGAGATCTCAGAAAACTTACTCCACCAACACTATCTCTGAAAAGCACCAGGCAAGAAAAGTGTGTCCAGGAGGAAGTAGTGAGATATAGTTAGTAAAAGGAAGTAAAGAACCCAAGAAAGGTTATGGTTTTAATAGCTACACAATGGGGAGAAAAACAGAAACGAAGGGGAAGAAAAGAAATAATAGCCAAGTAATTTGTTGGCTTAGAATTAAAACTCCAGGTAATATTAGTCCTTCAGCAGTTATGGGAACAAGATGGGTAAGGAAGTTAGTTAAGAGACCAGGGTAGGTGAAAATGTTGAGGTTCTTGTATTCGTCAAGAAAAGTATTTATGAACTTTAGACACTAACAGTGAAAAATATGCATAGTTATGAAACTCAAAATTAAGCTCTCTGTTTAATAATAGACATCAGAGATAACATGAACAGATCCCAATAAATTGAGAAAAGAGCTTCAGTATCAAACAAAACAAAGAACACAGATTTCCAGGTGCTTTTTTATCTGATCATGTTGCAGCACCGTTGGAACCATTGTGTCACTTAAACCAAGCCTCCAATATTTTTATTCTTTGAGATTACAACAAGGGTTGGATGCCAAACCTCTCATTTTTTAACTCATGATTACACTACAAGGCAAAGTGCACAGGGTTTGAGTTGTTTGCAGTTGCTAGGGACATATACTGAGAGACTGACTACTAGGGCAACCTATGCTGTCATGTCACATTGTTCATAAGTCTTTGGTGAGCACAGATCTGTTCCACCAAATGCCCCATACTCCTTTCACTTCCAAGTTATTTTGTGTCCTAAACAATTTTTCCTTCCTTTAAACTGGAAACTCCAAGATCTGTAACATTTTATGATAAATTTAATCTTATTTTATATTATATATTTGTGTTCCCATTTCACTCTTCTGTTACCTTACTCTAACACTTAAATGCTGTATGATCAAAGTTAACTAATTTCTTTAATTTAATGAATCTCTTTAAACCAGGAGATGTCATGTCTTGGTTGTGCATAGTATATATAGGAATGATAGTTTAAGGAAATCCATTTCTAGATCTTTAGTGCCTAACTAAAACTGATCTGCTTGAGAATTCGCTTGTGATGGGGGTGGAAGTTTCTCTTCCCCAAACTCCTCTTTACCTCTGAAGCATCAAACAAGAGGGCAGTGGGAAATACAGGTATTACATTTGAGAGAATAGATGGCACTGAAGTACCAGTTTACTGAGTGTGGTCTGAAGATCATCATAATTACCGTTAGCCTTTTTCATTCTCATTTTCTCAGTAGTTACAATTAAAAAGGATTTTCAGTTGTTATCTGTCATCATTTCTAATATATAATATCAACAGATTTCAAATACTTGAGGGATATGATTAGAACAGAATTACTTCTCGCTTATTTGTGTGAACAAGATTTCTCTCTACTTTATTCCACAAATTTTTTTTAGAAATTGAAATAGAATCTAAAAAATTGAATCATAGCAATAAGTAATAGTTTTCTATGTCTATAAAAATTCACTGAGGAGGGAGACTAATGAGAGGATTCCAGCTGTCTCATTAAGAAATGAACTTTCTATAACGTTTATGTTTAGTTATATTTTCCAAAAATCGTTAATATATTTATGTAATTGTACATGAATCATTGTATTGCTCATTCAATCCAGAAGAAATGTAATACTTAGAACCTTGTGTTCATATGAATGAACATTTTTTAAAATTTCAAAATATGTGCATATTTTTCTAAGAATTATTACAAGATGATCAGAGAAAGAAGAAAATTCTATTGGGATAGTAGAGTAGAAGTACAAATTCAAGGGAAAAAAAAGCAGTGTAAAATTTCTCAAAGATAGCTTTTAAATAGATGGTAGTGTTAAATCACTGTAGGGTTAAATCTGTTGAATATGTTGAAAGAGTTGATGTTAAGGTCTTATTTTAAAATCTCAATATTTACAATACTCTGGAAATTATATCCTTTACGACTATTTAAACATGGGTACATGTGAGAAGGCAAAAATCTCAATTTTCTTTTTTAAGTATACATTCAGTTCCTTTTTAGCACTGAGAGCTACATGTGCATAATGATTGAGACCAGAACTCCACATTTTTTTGAAAAGTGGGGAGTGAGAGGGAGAGAGAGAAATGCTTTTAAAATTAAACAGTGAAACTTTTCCGGGGAGTGGTGAAGAGTGGGTGGTTATAAAATCACTTGGAAGCAGATCAGCTGGAAAGGTGAAAGGATCAGAAAGCAAATATAGCAGCCGATAATGGAGTTGGTCTGTAGCTAGCCTATAGCAACTGCCTTACTATATTTTAATATGTGCCATTAGGTGTGTCTCTTGATTTCTTCTACTTTCTGCCAGGATGGCTTACTGTTGTAACTAGGGTTAGTTAGCTGACCCACTGATACCACCACCAGAGCCTTTTCTAATCTATTATAGATTTCTCAAGTGGGATAGGAGGCTAACAATGTTTCTTTGATTACCAATAGGAGGTATATACCTTGGCAAAAATTTGCAACATGATAGAATTGAAGTGAGTACAGAACACACACACACTCTTTTTTTGTTGTTGTTGTTTTTGTTTTTGGAGACAGAGTCTCTCTCTGTCAACCAGGCTGGAGTGCAGTGGCACGATCTCAGCTCACTGCAACCTCCGTCTCCCGGGCTCAAGCAATTTTCCTGCCTCAGCCTCCCGAGTAGCTGGGATTACAGGTATGTGCCACCATGCCTGGCTAATTTTTGTATTTTTAGTAGAGACGGGGGTTTCACCATGTTGGCCAGGCTGGTCTCGAACTCCTGACCTCAGGTAATCCACCTGCCTTGGCCTCCCAAAGTGCTTTTGGGATTACAGGCTTAAGCCATGTCACCTGGCACACACACACTCTTTTTATAGCACTGTTACTTTACAGTTTGTCCAAGTTATGACAGAGATGGCACTTACACTTAGTGAATAAATTAGATAAGTTACAGGCTTAGAAATGGAGAAATCAAGAATCAGGTGATTAAAGTGAGATGGAGATAAAACTAGATAAGATGAATCTTTGCTGCAACACTTGACAAAATTCTGGGAGAAAGGGTAAAACCATCTAATTCATAAAATTTACAATAGGCCAATGGAATGAAAAAAAGAAGAAATACAGGAAAGATACTGTGAAAGAGAAATTACAGAGAAATGGTGAGGAAAAAATTAATGTCTGGGGATGGGAATAAAATGAGAAATGGGGTTTAGCTGTCTATAATAAAACAAATAGAAAATGAAAACCAAAGCTTTTTCTCTGCTTCAATTTGTACTTTTCAATTTCATAATATGTTTGTCTAAATCAGTGATTATCAAAAGGGCTCTAAGATATGCATCTGAGAATTATGCATGTACATCAGAGTATGCACATGTTCTCTCTTCATAAGATTCTGATACAACTTAATGATCTTAAAAAATGCTTACCCAATCCCACCTCACATAGGCACACACAAAAAGCACTAGATTTTTTAAATGGAACTGTGCTGTTCATTTCAATGGTGTTAAAGCCTAACTAATGTGATTTTCATCATGCAGCAAACATTTACAACTTTTGAATTTCCTAAGCATTATTTTAGAAAATAGTTTTTTTTTTTTTTTTTGAGTCGGAGTCTTACTCTGCAGCCCAGGTTGGAGTGCAGTGACATGATCTCTGCTCACTGCAACCTCCGTCTCCTGGGCTCAAGCAATTCTCCTGCCTCAGCCTCCCAAGCAGCTGGGACTACAGGCACATGCCTGTAGTTCAACATATGCAAATCAATAAACATAATCCATCACATAAACAGAACCAATGAGAAAAACCACATGATTATCTCAGTAGACACAGAAAAGGCCTCCGATAAAGCTCAACACCCCTTTATGCTGAAAACACTCAATAAACTAGGTATTGATGGAACATATCTCAAAATAATAAGAGCTATTCATGACAAACCCACAGCCAGTATCATACTGAATGGGCAAAAGCTGGAAGCATTCCCTTTGAAAACCGGCACAAGCCAAAGATGCCCTCTCTCACCACTCCTATTCAACATAGTATTGGAAGTTTTGGCCAGGGCAATCAGGGAAGAGAAAGAAATAAAGGGTACTTAAATAGGAAGAGAGGAAGTCAAATTGTCTCTGTTTGCAGATGACATGATTGTATATTTAGAAAACCCCATCATCTCAGCCCCAAAACTCCTTAAGCTGATATGCAACTTCAGCAAAGTCCCAGGATATAAAATCAGTGTGCAAAAATCACAAGCATTCCTATACACCAATAATAAACAAACAGAGAGCCAAATCATCAGTGAACTCCCATTCACAATTGCGAAAAAGAGATACCTAGGAATACAACTTACAAGGGCTGTGAAGGACCTCTTCAAGGAGAACTACAAACCACTGCTCAAGGAAATAAGACAGGACACAAACAAATGGAAAAATATCCCATGCACTCATGGATATGAAGAATCAATATCATGAAAATGGCCATACTGCCCAAAGTAATTTATAGATTCAATGCTATTCCCGTCAAGCTACCATTAACTTTCTTCACAGAATTAGAAGAAACTACTTTAAATTTCATATGGAACCAAAAAAAGACCCCATATAGCCAAGACAATCCTACGCAAAAAGAACAAAGCTGGAGACATCATGCTGCCTGACTTCAAACTATACTGCAAGGCTACAGTAACCAAAACAGCATGGTACTGATACCAAAACAGATATATAGACTAATGGAACAGAACAGAGGCCTCAGAAATAACACCACACATCTACAATCACCTGATCTTTGACAAACCTGACAAAAACAAGCAATGGGGAAAGGATTCCCTATTTAGTAAATGGTGTTGGAAAAACTGGCTAGCTATATGCAGAAAAAATGAAACTGGACTCCTTCCTTACACCTTATACAAAAATTAACTCAAGATGGATTAAAGACTTAAACGTAAGACCTGTAAAATGGTACAGCCACTTTGGAAGATAGTTGGATAGTTTAAAAAAACTAAACACTCTTACCACATGATCTAACAGTTGTGCTCCTTGGTATTTACCCAAAGAAGTTGACAACATGTCCACACAAAAACCATAAAATCTCTAGAAGAAAACCTAGGCGTTACCATTCAGGACATAGGCATGGGCAAAGGCTTCATGACTAAAACACCAAAAGCAATGGCACCAAAAGCCAAAATTGACAAATGGGACCTAATTAAACTAAAGAGCTTCTGCACAGCAAAAGAAACTATCATCAGAGTGAACAGGCAACCTACAGAATGGGAGAAAATTTTTGCAGTCTACCCATCTGACAAAGGTCTAATATCCAGAATCTACAAAGAACTTAAACAAATTTACAAGAAAAAACAAAAAAAACATTCCAATCAAAAAGTGGGTGAAGGATATCAACAGACACTTCTCAAAGGAAGACATTTATGCGACCAACAAACATAAGAAAAAAAGCTTATCATCACTGGTCATTAGAGAATTACAAATCAAAACCACAATGAGATACCATCTCTTGCCAGTTAGAATGGTGATCATTAAAAAGTCCAGAAACAACAGGTGCTGGAGAGGATGTGGAGAAATAGGAACACTTTTACACTGTTGGTGGGAGTGTAAATTAGTTCAACCATTGTGGAAGACAGTGTGGCAATTCCTCAAGGATCTAGAACTAGAAATACCATTTGACCCAGCCATCCCATTACTGGGTATATACCCAAATGATTATGAATCATTCTACTATAAAGACACTTGCATACATATGTTTATTGCAGCACTATTCACAATAGCAAAAACTTGGAACCAACCCAGATGCCCATCAATGATAGACTGGATAAAGAAAATGTGGCACATGTACACCATGAAATACTATGTAGCTATAAAAAAGAATGAGCTCATGTCCTTTGCAGGGACATGAATGAAGCTGGAAACCATCATTCCCAGCAAACTAACACAGGAACAGAAAACCAAACACCTCATGTTCTCACTCATAAGTGGGAGTTGAACAATGAAAACACATGGACACAGGGAGGAGAACATCACACACTGGGGTCTGTCAGGAGGTAGGGGAGAAAGGGGAGGGATAACATTAGGAGAAATACCTAAGGTAAATGATGGGCTGATGGGTGCGGCAAACCACCATGGCACATGTATACCTATGTAACAAACCTGCACATTCTGCACATGTATCCCAGAAGTTAAAGTATAATAATAAGAAAAGATAATTAGAAGACAAGCTACAGGCTGAGGGAGAATATTTGCAAAAGACACATCTGATAAAGGACTGTTATCCAAAACACACAAAGAAGGAACTTTTGAAATTCAACAATAAGAAATCTAAGAACTGGATTTAAAAATGGGTGAAAGAACTTAATAGATGCCTCACCAAAGAAGATATCCACATATCAAATAAGCATATGAAAAAATAATCTACATTATACATCATAAGAGAAATGCAAATTAAAATGAGACATCACTACGCACTTGTTAGAATGGTCAAATTCCAGAATACCGACAACACCAAATTCTGGCAAGGATGTGGAGCATCAAGAACTTTCATTCACTGCTGGTGGGACTATACAATGGTACAGCTACTTTGGAAGACAGTTGGATAGTTTAAAAATCTAAACACTCTTTCCACATGATCCAACAGTTGTGCTCCTTGGTATTTACCCAAAGGAGTTGAAAACACGTCCACACAAAAACCTGCATACAATGTTTATAGGAGCTTTATTCATAATTGCCAAAACTTGGAAGCAAGGGATGGCTCTCATCTGATGGATAAAATAATAAATAGAAGAGAAACTTGGGAGACTGAGATTTCTTTAACAGCGGTTGTAATAGCTAACATTTATTGAATACTTAAGTGTCATGCAGTGTCTTGAATGCTTATGTTAAATTATATGTCTTCCCAATAACAACTACATGTATCAGATTATCAAAGAATTTTCCTCTTGATTACTTTTGTCATTCAGATATTTATTAATTCTCTCATTATCTCAGTGGGCAATTGAGTCATGTCCTAGCTTCCTCTTTTAGGTGGAAACTTGACAGGCCTAGAGTGTCCACAGTGGCTCACCTATATGTCTGGCTTATCTGGGACTTTCTCCTGTAGCACCTTTGAACTCTTCCACATGGCCTTTCTACAGCACGGGCTTCTCACAGCATGGCAGCCAAGTTCCAAGACAGAACATTTCAAGCCCTGGAAAGGAAAAGCTGCAGATCTCTGAAGGCTCCACTCTGAATTTATGCTATGTCACTTTGCCAATTCTCTTGTCCTGTGTTTTGATAGAGCATCTCACAGGGTTAGCCCACATTTAGTGTAGATTCAACCTCTTGATGGAGGGAGAAGAAAAATTTTTGTACTCATTTTTTTTTTCTTTAACATTTATTTTAAGTTCCAGGGTACATGTGCAGGATGTGCAGATTTGTTACCTAGGTAAACGTGTTTGCACCCATCTTTATCCTACTACAGATATTAGTGGTTATATCATACAGATATGATAGTTTCCTGTGTTGTTATTATTACTGTAAAATTATATTTATAAGGGTTAACTGCTTGTTTACTTGTAATAACATGAACATAAAAAATACCAATGCAAAGGTAAACATAAAAATACCAATGTAAAGGTAGCTCCAAAAATAAGTAAGCACAAAGAAAATCAAACAAAATAAGCACAATGAAACCATAGTAGGGCATATCCTAATGAAACTGTTGAAAACCAATGATAAAAATAAAACTTTAAAAGCAGTCAAATGGAAAAAGAAAAAACAAACCCACACATTAAATACAAAGGAACAAAAGTAATCATTGTCATTAACTTCTTGGCAGAAACCGTGCAAACCAGGAGGCAGTGGAATGCTGTCTTTAAAGTTCTGAAAGAAAAAACTTAATATAGAATTCCCTTTCGAGCAAAAATATCCTTAACATATGAAAGTATAGTAAAGACATTTGTCTTTCAAAGACTTTTGAAAGACAAAATTCTCAGACAAATTAAACTTGTGAGAGTTTCTTGTTAGCAAACTTGAACACCACCACGAGAAATGATACCAGGTTCTTGCGGCTGGAGGAAAATGAAGCAGATGGGAACCTGAATCCATTCACTAGCTGGAAGTTTGAAAGAAATGGAGGAGAGGGTTAGACAATGTGAACATCTGAATAAAAATAAAGGAGTTTTTTTCTCATTTTCCAGTTTTTTTAAAGATACTTTACTGTCTAATGTTAAAACCGATATTATAGAATTCTATAATATTCATCAAAGTACATACATGACAGTATTGCCACAAATGACAAGAGAAAGGAAAATGGAAACATATCCTTATAAGCTCTTAAAGTGATAAAATAATATTTGTAGACAGGTCAACAGTTTAAAATAGTGGAGTACAGCATCTAGCTCCCAAGACAATTGACTTCACATCTAAGATGATACTGCCCTATACAGGCTACCAAAAGTGTATGATAAGTGTCCATAGTGAGATTTTAAAAGTAAAAACCCTCTGAATTTAAGAATTAAAAACTAAAAGAATAAAAACAGTTGAATTTTTGAAGCAGTGAATATTCAGCCAATCCTAGCTTTGTCAGTTACTGGCTGTGTAACCACAGCACTTAAATTTCTTTGGACTTTAATTTCCAAAAGGAGATCATTAATATCAACTCTATAAGGAAGGTTATGAGATGGATTGGAGAAAAAAATATGTTAAGAGAAAAGCATAGTGCCTGGTGCACTATGGTGCAAATGTAACACGTATTGTTAAAAAAATTTAAAAGATCAAAGCTAGTTACTTCAGAGACCTCAGTAAAGGTGAGGAAGCAATACAGCAGATAAGTTTGACAAACATTAGAAAATCTGAATCTCTTGCCAACATTTTTTCTGTCCACTTCTGCCCCTGCCTGCTTCCCTCTTTCCCTCTTTTCTTCCCGCCCTCTCACCCCGTCCTCATTGTTCTCTTGATCTATGAATATATGTTTCTTTCCTGTTGAGTATCTATCCCTATTTCTATTTATTTGTTTGTTTGTTTATTTAGACACAGAGTCTCACTCTCGCCCAGGCTGGAGTACAGTGGTGCCACTGCACCCAGTTTTATCCCTATTATGTAATTTTTTTCTCCTTTCTTCTCAATGTCTTTTTTTCCCTATCTTCTTTTCCTCCACATTTCTTTTTGCTATTCAAAATAGTGAACAGAGCTACATTTTTAGTATATGCAGTTGGCCGTGTGTATCTTTTGCTTTTGCATCTACAGTTTCAGCCAACTATGGATTGAAAATATTTGGCGTCGGGGGAACAAAAATTAATACAGCAGTTTCAAAAATTTAAATTGTTAAAAAATTACAGTATAACTATGTGTAGCATTTACATTGTATTAGGTATCATAAGTAATCTAGAAATGATTTAAAGTGTACAAGAAGATGTGCATAGGTCATAATCAAGTAGATACTGTTTTATATAAGAGACTTGAACATCCTCAGATTTTGATATCTGCAGGAGGTCCTGGAACCAATCCCTCATGAATACCAGACAATTGTTTTTTTTTTTTTTTTTTTTTTGAGCAACTGAAATATTTTTGTTAGTTTTAAAGCATAGTTTGATTTTGTTTTAAACGAAAGTTCATCTTGGTACCTGTATTAGTCTGTTCTTGCACTGCTGTAAAGAAATGCCTAAAATTGGGTAATTTATAAGAAAAGAGATTGAATTGGCTCATGGTTCTGTAGGCTGTACAGGAAACACAGCAGCTTCTACTTCTGAGGAGGCCTCAGGGAGCTTTTACTTATGGCAGAAGGCAGAGTGGGAACAGATACTATAAATGTTAAACTGGTATATGTAATTTAAAGGGACTACTAACACTCAGGATATGGCTAGACCTAAAGTTAGGACTCTCAGCTACATGGCTGTGTTTAGTTTGCAAGTTTATCTCTTCATCATAGTTCCTTCAAGTATGCTTGTCATTTCTGTTTGAACAGAAAAAAAAAAAGAAATGGAGCAAAATCTTGAAGTTGTAACGTAAAAGTTTGAACCAGGGATAGAATACTGAAACAACTACATTAAAAGATGGGGTCTAGGCTTCATATTACGTACATAACCTTTCAAGGGCCTATTCTCTATGCTGTAGCTTTTCAATTAATATCAATAATAGCATTCTTAGTACCAAATTCCTAGATACCTAGTCACCATTTTTAAACATTAGCTTGTCAGGAAAATGTGCCAAAAAATTCGAAAACGTGAAATTACAAATAAAAACTTAGAAAATAATCCCTTTAACAGTTGGGAACTGCCTCAGTACCTACTCAAATTGGAAACCCTCAACTTGGTCATGTTTTTTATCGCCAAGACAGCTGGTGTTGTTTACAACATATATCTGAGTATTATTTTTAAGTTTCTAATTGCCAGTATCTCCAGTTTTTAAAAGGACACAAACCAACCTCTTTGTAAAACTTCTGCCCTCCAAAGGCTTTATGTTCTCTAAGATAGTTAAGAAGATTAAAAAAAAAGAAAAAGAAAAAAACCTGTTCTTAATGATCCCTTGCTAATAGGTTTTTTTTTTTTTTTTGGATAAAGTGTAGGCTGCTGTTCATAGAGATGCCAAGTGCATATGAAAGGAGGGACTCATATGGAAAGTGAAATTATTACCAGAAGTCCTAACCTGCAGGTAGGGTTGCTTTCTTCCTCAAAATAAAAATTAACTCATGGGGTGAGACCCAAATTTGGCAACAATGCTGAATGATCTCTCTACAAGCTTTTTTTTTTGAGACAGAGTCTTGCTCTGTTGCCCAGGCTGGAGTACAGTGATGCAGTCTTGGCTCTCTGCAGCCTCCACTTCCCAGGTTCAAGCAATCCTCCTGTCTCAGCCTCCTGAGTAGCTGGGATTACAGGTGCCCGACACCATGCCCAGCTAATTTTTGTATTCTTTTTAAGTAGAGATGGGGTTTCACCATGTTGGCCAACTGGTCTCGAACTCCCACCCTCAACTGATCCACCTGCCTCAGCCTCCCAAAGTGCTGGGATTACAGGTGTGAGCCACCGCGCCCAGCCTCTACAAGCTTTTATTCATCATAACCATATACATTTATTGTTGCATATCATAAGAAGCATAAAGCTTTAAAAGCCTTTTCTGGACTAGGCCACCTCTACTCCCCACTTTGTATGGTTTACATTGGTTTCTGTGTGAATCAGTTGATTATTGCATTCATGTTTTATGTCCCAAATACTGCTGGCTCCCTTAGGATGAGGTTATTGTTTTATATAAAAGATCCCTTTCAAAATAAGTAGCCTCAAAAAAAGATCCTAACTCTTGATTTACATAGCAAAGTATTAATTAATAGCATCTTCCAAGATCAGACGAGATTGAGCGTGTTCAGTGTGGTATGGCAGTAGACAGTAATAGCATCTTAATTAGTTCACATAAAACAAATCTCTAGCCACATTCTCTCCAACTTTCAACATCACAAAATATGTGGTATTTCCTAAAAACATAGCTTTCTATGTCATCATCAAGTGAAAGTAAATACTTGCCCCCTCTATAAAAGAGCAAAACCTGTTCAACTTAAATAATGAAATACGTTATTGTTAAAAGACTCCTTTTCATTCCTAGAGTCACAGAAACTGGATACTGAAAAGAACTTTGAACCAAGTCGATAGCATTGGGAGTGGGTGTAAAGAGTGACTAGGAATGACATCTTTCTTGCTCCCCATATGCACATATACCACTCTATTTTGCCAGATACACCAGGAAGCTTTTTCAAATGCACATACACACAGACACACACACACACACACACAAACACCTTTACACCCCAACCTCTCACTGTGGCATTAATAGGGTAGTGAGCCTCTGTGAATGATGAAACTGAGTAGTGTCCTTGGTGTGTTGAGCCAAAAAATAGATTGAAATCACTGACAATACCAATCCTCATTTTATACATATGACCATTACAGCTTTGAGAAGATAAAATGACTTGTTCCAACTTACTTTTGCCAGAGAAAATAACCTGAATCTCAGATCAAGTTGTTCTCTGTTTCTTTTGTACATTTAAAAGCGTGGGGATCCTCTTGGAATTAGCCTGTGAAATCTATTTGCATTGAAAGGTCAATCTCAGGAATTTCAGAGCAAAGATTGTGTTCGTATGTATGGGGGAAAGAATACTTACAGTTTTAGTATCAATGCAATTTGATATAAACTCTCATTAGAAAGTCTGAGTTTACTAAGCTATATATTAATTTATGTAGGTATAAAAATAGTAGAGGTGAGTAAAACATCACTTCAATATTTCTTCTCTCTTCATCTTGACAAGTGAAGTTCAGGTGTGGTAATATCTGTTATGTAGGGGCTCCCCAAAGAACTTCGGGTCAAGAAATACAGAACATAGGCAGTATATAAATGTATTTATTGTTGCATCTTGTCCATGGAAAAAAATACAGAAAGAACATTTGAGCATAATAAATCTCCCCTAAAGAGAGTATTACTTGCTGCAACCTGTCTGCAGCAGTCAGAGGAAGGAAGTCAGCAAGAAAGGGAAAGAATGCCAGGTTGCAAATGCCAAACGGTCCCATCATTTGCAATTCAAGAGAAAGAGCAGATTCCTAAAACTCAAAGTTCAAATTCAGCTGCTAAAATTACAATGGTCTCCTAGATTTTAGAATCAATTTTTCCATGAGTAAAGGTGATCTTAATCTAAAATATTAATAGTGAAAACCACAGAGGATACGTGCTAAAAGAGACTGCAGAAATTATGTCTAACCGTCTTATTTTCAGATGAGGTTAACATGGATTAGAGAGTGTTTATTTGACTCCTAGTCCGGTGTTCTGTCCATTACATTTTGTTATGAAGAATTATAATTCTAACAAATTACTTCCAAATGCCAGGTAAGTCAGGCCCGATTAAAAGTCTGTCTTTGTTATTTGATTATAGCTGTTAAGTGGTTCTGAAGAACTAATTCTGAAGGATTTATAGATAATTTATTATTTAGTTTTCTTTTGTAAAAGTTTTGACAAGTTTTTAATCTGATATTATGATGCTTTTGGAAGCTGACAGATGTTGCTCTTAAAATCATATTTCTCACTTAATTACAGTTTTGATAAAGCAGCCTGGGTAATGTTAGCTGGGGGAGTGTTTAGGACACATAGGAGCCAAGTCAGATAGAAGTCACAGAAGTGTTGCAGTCAAGAGGCCTTTGATTATAAGGTGCGTCTTTACTTTGTAGATTACTAAAAAAGAAAATGCAGCCAATTAAACTATGATATGCATTGACACTGATTTCTGCAGTTAAAAAATGAAGAAATATGTTTCCTATAGTCATTGAAATACAGTAAGTAGTTGGTTAGGAAAGGTAAGGACCTTTCTAAAGGGGAAGAAGCAGAGTAGAGGTCAGAGTGCATAGCATGTAGAGCCTGGGTTACAGGCTCCTTTGGGAAGCAGTGAGAGATTAACTGGAAGGCTGCAGGACCTAGGACTGGGAGGTGCAGGAAGTGAGGACAGTGCCCAAACCTAAGCCAGTTGTCCTGAGCCTCCTGGTTCTATTTAATTAGTGAACAGGATAATGTATCAGAATCAATTTTAACAATTTAAGTGGGAGAGCAACATTCAAAATCTTCAGACTCTCCTAGAATTTAGAAGAGAAATAAAGTGATTAAATGCCAGCTTTCTTTTTATTTTTTAGGCAACAGTGGGCCTCTGAAAAGCAATGAAATAAACAAGTTTTTAGAATATGAATCTAACATGGGTGTGAATAATTATAGTCTGCCAAAAATCTTGTCTTTTTTTTGTCATTGTTGTTGTTCAGAGGACTCCTTCTAGAGTAGCAATATTGGTGTGATGACTAGCCTTTTTTCTATTTTACCAAGTTGTGCTACTTCTCTGAGAAAAATCCAAGTTTTACACTTAATAGTAAATAAGCCAGTGGTTATTTATATGAGATTTTTACCCACTCTAACCTTAGACTCAATGCCACAACACAGCATGCTAAATTAGGTTACATCCTTAAAAAAAAAAAAAATGATTCACTCTGGGTGGAGTACAGACCTGCCCATAGCCATCAGTTTTACTGCAGGCAAAATAAAGACACACCTCTTCCTGAAAACACAGACAACACAAATTACTGTGGCCAGCTTCTTGCATTATAATTTTTACATCAGCTCATCCCTAACTGCTAATCACCTAATACTACAATGTAAACACTGCCCCTTCCAAAGACCAGGCTTCTTTGGTGGTATTCTGTGGTAACTGTCATTCTGTAGTATTCTTGAGATGTCTCCCTCTTACAAGATTCTCTCATCTCTGACTGTGTTTTATCACCTCTGTCCTATCACTGTGAACAAGAAAATGCCTTCCTATTTGTCCCTTGCTAAATTCCTACTCATCTTGTAAGAATCAGGTCTTCCAACGACCTCTAGCAGGAGTTTGGGCTTCTATGCATTGAGCAGTTACCTCTTTCTTTTTCTTTTGTTTTTTTAAATACAAGTAGTACTCCCTTATCTCCAGAGGATACATTGCAAGACCTCCAGTGGATGTCTGAAACCATGGGTTGTACTAACTGCTATATATATGTTTTTTTCTTATACATACATACCTATGATGACATTTAATTTATAAATTAGGCACGGTTAGAGATTAACAGCAATAATAATACAGTAGAACAATTATAACAATATGCTGTAATAAAAGTTATGTAAATGTGGTCTCTGTCTCTATCAAAATGTCTTACTGTACTGTACTCACCGATTTTCAGACTGAGATTGACCTTGGGCAACTGAAACTGTGGAAAGAGAAACTGAGGCTAGGAGAACTTTCTATCAGTTCTTGCATTGTGTTGTACACTCCTTAAGGGTAAAAGCCATGTTTCTTTGGAATCTTATCCCAAAAACTTAGCAGAGTGCCTGGTACATAATCAGTGGTCACTGAATGTTTTTTGATTGATTAGATGATGGAGATTTATGTATGTCTAGCTATACAGTTTATGTTTATCATATACAATATTGGCTTAATAAGATATTCTTTGGCCTCAAAATTAGAACCTAATAGGAAGCTTAAGACATAAAACTAATTTGAAGACAAGGAAACATGAAATAAGTGTTCCAAAAAGAAATGCAAGAACATTTAGGACGGATATACTGCATCCAGCGGGGGTGACTAAGTGATAATAATTATGCTAAGTCTTGGAGAAGAAAGGATGCTATTTCAGGAGGTCGAGGAGAGGAATATGTAGTTATTCCATTTGGAAATAATACTCTAGGCAAGGGACACAGACATGAAAGTAAGGAATGTATTTGAAGGATGGTATCTTCTAATTGCCTAGCTCAAAATTCTAAATAAAAGGTCAGTGGCTGATAGAGCTAGGCAAGGAAGTTGAAATCACATTATGGAAAAGTTTAGAATTTAGTAGGCAGTGGAGAGACGTAATTTCTGCATAGAAAAAAAATACTGTCATGAGATTTTACAGAGATTAATCCCTGCTCTGACTGGATTAGAAGAAGCAGAAACTGTAGGCCAGGGGTGCAGGGTTCTTTAGGAAAGAAATATAAGACAAGAAGTTAAACTAAATAAAAACAAGATGAGGATGTATATAGTGATATTGTAATGTATAAAGAAAAGTGTCTCATTGGATTTGCAAGCTGGTCCATTTACATTTGTTCATATTTTGAGAGAAACATGAACAAGCCAAGGCAAGTCCAAAGGAGAGTAATCAGGATTTGAGGAGGAGGGAGGGATGAGGGTCTGCAAGTGGCGAGTTCCTGATTAATCAGCAGGGGAAAAAAGACCAGGAAGGAGGAATGTGATAGGCAGCTTCAGTTATTTGAAGAACTGTCCTCTAGAAGAGACAACATCCTTATTCTGTTTCTTCAGAAAGGCAAGAAGAGACACCATAAAAGTGGGCTGTGTCCAGAAGAGTGTGATCAAGATATGGAATGATTTGGAAACTGTGTCACACAAGAAGAATAGAAGTATTTTTTATGATAAAGGAGAATTTTGAGGAACTTGAATACCACCTTCAAATACGTGCAAGGAAAAATGGGACTTTTAAACATTCAGTTAACTCCATGTAACAGAACCATCTAATTTATAGATAAACAACTTTTCTCTTTACCAATTATAGTGGGTCATCTGTCAAATATAGAGTCCATGAGTATATTGGAAGGAAATGTTGACAGTGACAAATGTTTTTAAAAGGGAAAATTAATAGTGTCCACTACATTTATTTTATTAGTATCTCGAATATTAGATGGAAAAGAAAGGAGAATCAATGGGCCACTAATGGCTTAGAGCTTATGTCTATAAAATTTACTCATATTATTGCATTAATATTTCAGAATTCATAGTCTCAGATAAATACAAAATATAGAGAGACATATTAGGAAGTTTAGATTACCTATGTATAAATAATTAAATCTCTTTCTTAAAATGAATACCAATACCAAATTTTATTTTATAAGGAGTCATCATGGCACAGTATGAAGAGCTGTAGGTTGACATCAGGCATATCTAAATTTGAAGCCAGCTCTGCTACTTACTAGCTATTTTAACTTTAGCATGTTATTTGGCCCCTCTGGGTCATGGTTTAATCATCTATAAAACAAAGATATAATTCCTCTCTCCAGGGTTATTATACAGGTTAGTAATAATGTTTATGTCATATATAAAAAGAACCTCATACATATTTGATATTTAAAATGGCAATTATTAATGTTATTATCAGAAAAGGTTTTAACAAGCATGTTACATAGATGCAAATAGTAAAGTGGAAAGAATGTGGACTTTGGAGTCAGACTGACCTAGCTTTGAAGCCTAGCATTGTCACTCACTAGCTGTACATCCATAGCAACCTGATTAACCAAGCTGAACTCAGATTATCTGTAAAATAAAAACACTGCCTGGGCCAGGCGCGGTGGCTCACACCTTTCATCCCAGCCCTTTGGGAGGCTGAGGTGGGTGGATCACGAGGTCAGGAGTTCAAGACGAGCCTGGCCAACATGGTGAAACCCTGTCTCTACTAAAAATACAAAAAAATTAGCTGGGCATGGTGGTGCGTGCCTGTAATCCCAACTACTCAGGAGGCTGAGGCAGGAGAATTGCTTGAACTGGGACCCAGGAGGCAGAGGTTGCAGTGAGCTGAGATTGCATGGCTGCATTCCAGCGTGGGCTACAGAGCGAGACTCCATCTCAAACAAACAAACAAACAAAAACCCAACACTGTCTGTCTACTCCACTGGTTCAGAGTATTAAATTAGGTCATGTTTATTATTTTTGTTTTTAGCATAGTCTGGTATGTAGTAAAACCTCAGTGTTAAATTTCATTTAATTTCCCCAAATATATGAACAGGCTATACCCCACTTATGACCTCTTAACATGTATTTTACAGACTTAGGTGGACTGGAAGTCCTGGCTGGGCTCCACAGTCCCTGAGGGAAAGGAGAGCTTCCCTTTTGAACATCCAAACCCCGGGGACTGATTCACCTAACTGCTCTCTATTAGGCAACCCTTGAAAGGAAACTTCTGAGTTTTAATAAATGAAGAGAGGACAGAGACTCATCTCTTGTTTTATGCAGAAGTAAAGAGTTTAAGTGACTAATGTCCAGGCACACTTACTGTAATTACTCCTCTCTAAACCTTATCTAATACTTCTGAAGCCCTACATCTTTCAAGAGGGTGTAGTGATCAGAGGTAAGGTTAAAAGTCTACCACCACTTAGACCTGGTTTTTAACTTCTCATCAAAATACCGCAGTCTGTACTGAGTGTTCTAATCAGGCTTGTTTCTTTATTACTGAGGTAATTTACTTTGCTCTTTCTCTGCACATTTAACCATGGTGTTCTTTTTATTGAGAAAACCACCCCTTTTGGGCTGTTACATAAATTGTGAGCTATACTTCAAGTCACCCCAAGATCTGCCTTCTTTGTGACAGCTAGTGATCCTTCTAACCCACAGTGATTTTTCCCTACCTTGATCTTTCACAGCCCCAATTCTTCCATATTTTGTCACTTGCTTTGTATTTTGAGTTATTTTCTAATTATTTCATGTGTATAATTTACTTTCCCAATAGAAATTTCAGTCTTTGAAGATTGTATTATTGGATATATTTTATTTTATTTTTTGTTTTTGAGACAGAGTCTTGCCCTGTCGCCCAGGCTGGAGTGCAGTGACACGATCTCAGCTCACTGCAACCTCCGCCTCTCAGGTTCAAGTGATTCTCCTGCCTCAGCCTCCTGAGTAGCTGGGCTTACAGGCGCCTGCCACCACTCCTGGCTAATTTTTTATTTTTATATTTTTAGTAGAGATGGGGTTTCAACATGTTAGACAGGCTTTTATATCCCGCACTACGCCTAGCAAAAAAATTTAATTGTATAATTATCTAATTAAGATTTATTGAAATGCTTTAAGTTTTTAGATTCTAGTTGAAGTTTCTATGCCAATACTTTATTACTTTTTTTGGTTCATTTGCCTTTGAGAATTTTCTTAGCATTTTTAATTTAATTTAATAATTGAGTGATTATGACAGGAAATCATTTCATGTAAAAAACAGAGCAAGTATTCTGGTTCCTAGCCAGTTTTCTTCCGTTTAGATATAATGGTACTAAAGCAAACAACAAATGACACTTCTGCTTATTTAGTGATTCCGCTATTCTGAATATATATTTCATGGCAATAAGAATTTGTTGAAGTTTGAAGGCCTTTTTACAGTCTCTGAAAAGACTTAAAATTATTGTTTTCATTCAAGTTATAGATGGTTATAATCTCTAACAGACAGCTGAGACTTTCATTTTCACTGTAAGGTTAATTTTATTTGGAATGTCCTGTAAAAAAAAAAAAAAAACTTTGGCTTTACAAAAATTCTTTTTAGTGTAAAAATGACTGAAAATATTATTATTCCCTTTATATGAAATGTCCAGGTAAGGAAAATTATAGAGAAAAAAAGTAGACCAGTAGTTGCCTTGGGCTAGAGTTAGGAGTTGCCTTGGGGATTAAGTATAAATGGACATGAGGCAACTTTTGGGTCAGTGAGAATGTTCTAATACTACATTATGGTGGAGGTTGCACAGTTTTGTAAATTTCCTGAAAATTATTGAATTGTATGCTTAAATCATGAATTTCATGATATATAAATTATTTCTTAATAAAGTTATTAAAATAATTTATGAAAGTACAGGGTTAAATTTTATTTCATAATAAATGTAAATTGTCCTTAGTATCCATTTATGAAAGTAAATATGTTGATTGAAATTATTTCATTAGAAAAACTATTGCTACTCTTTAGTTGTATGGCTATATGTAGGTCTTGTATGATTTTTATTAATTTATATTGAACTACTCAGTAGAATTTTTAAAAATATGGCTACTCATATGTAAAAGTTACTGGACTGGTCTTCTTATTTTTCTGACCTTTTTATTTCCATATAAATTCAGATGATTTCTCATTGATATTTATGATATTCTGCTCTGAAAATAATATAATCAATTATTTGCCTTTTTAAGTCAAGTATTCTACCCTAGTTGACTATAAAGCGATTTTTTTCAAAGGAAGTCTTAATTTTTCATGTATTTCTGAGATTAAATTTGAGAGATGTTCACATTGGGGGGAAAATCAAATTTAGTAAGCTGTGAACGTTGGCAATGAAAGATTGAACTACTGGCTTAAATATTTGTTAATATCTGCTCACTATTCCATTCACATAGCATAAGAATTTCCCCTATGCCTGATATTTTTGGCTTCATATTTTTAATTTCCATTTCTGGATTTGTATTCTTATGTCCAATTGAGCATTCATGCTGATTTTTTTTTTACTTCATAAATACATAGTATCTGTGATAGTTAATACTGAATTTCAACTTGATGGGACTGAATGATGCAAAGTATTGACCCTGCAAGTGTCTGTTAAGGTGTTGACAAAGGAGATTAACATTTGAGTCAGCGGGCTGGAAAAGGCAGACCCACCCTTAATCTGGGTGGGCACAATCTAATCAGCTTCAGACACAGCCAGGTTATAAAGCAGGCAGAAAAACGTGAAAAGGTTTGACTGGCTTAGCCTCACAGCCTACATCTTTCTCCTATGCTGCATGCTTCCTGCCCTTGAACACCAGGCTCCAAGTTCTTCAGCTTTGGAACTTGAAATGGATTCCTTTTGCTCCTCAGATCATGTGAGTTAATATTACTTGATAAACTCCTATATATATATATATATATATATCCTATTAGTTTTGCCCCTCTAGTATCAATCAAAATTTGAAGCTACAAGAGAATTTAGAAATCATCCAGTACAACTTATTAAATTATACTTTTGATAGGAGATGCTAAATGGTTAGGGAACTTGTTTGGATCTAGGGAATTAGTTGGTTATATACTCAGCTCTTAATTGCCAAGGAATAGTCACGATGAACCAGCAGACTTTCCTCACCTAGTTGGGGAGAAAAGAATTAGATTAATTTTTGGTTCCTTGAACTCTAGAATTCTATAAATCTATCAACTGTAACTATGTCAAATATAATGCTATGGATGTTAGTCTTCTTAATTAACTATGTATAGCTCCACTTTCTCATAGTCCAACTATCATTAATCTTGGATTATAATGTGTAGATCCTATCTGCCTGGCTCCCTGAACTTTTTATAGAAAGGAGTATATACTATATTAGTAAAAGCACACACTCTGGATTTAAACTCCCTGGGTTTGGCTGTTGGTTCTGCCACTCATTTACACTGTGTCCTTGGACAGGTTATTATCCTCTCAATATGGGGAGAATAAAATGCTTCATAAACTGGTGAGGATTAGATGAATTAATACATGCTTGAGATAGTCCACTGAATATAATAGAAACTCATAAGATGAATAATTAATGTAACTCAAATCAATTGGTTGAGATGAGTAAAGAGATATATGTACTTTTATATATATCTATATATACTTATATATCTGTATATATGTGTATATATACTTATATACAGATATATATAAGTATATATCTGTATATATAGAAATCTATATCTAGATCTGCATATCTATATATAAGTATATATAGAGATATATAGTATATATAAGCATATATATAGTATTT
>NW_012101932.1:5072420-5077684 GCF_000951045.1 Mandrillus leucophaeus | reverse complement strand
TTTGAGACAGACTATTGCTCTGTCACCCAGGCTGGAGTGCAGTGGTGTGATTTCAGCTCACTGCAACCTCCGCCTCCCGGGTTCACATCATTCTCCTGTCTCAGCTTCCCGAGTACCTGGGATTACAGGCACCCGCCACCATGCCCTAATTTTTTGTGTTTTTAGTAGAGACGGGGTTTCACCATGTTAGCCAGGATGGTCTCGATCTCCTGACCTCGTGATCCGCCCGCCATGGCCTCCCAAAGTGCTGGGATTACAGGCGTAAGCCACTGTGCCCAGCCACAGCTGTGTTTCTTAAACTTAAGTAATGCATAAATATATTGTAAAGAAAATACCTCGGACTTCTATGAACATACCTACAAATTCCAGTTGAAGAACTACATTAATTAAATGCTGCCACCTTCCATGGTAGCTTGGTTCCAACACAATGAGAAACTCAAATGCAATTTTTGATGCTGAAATCAGGTAACCAGTACTTTATTGTAAGATCTTCAGCTGATTGAGCATTTTAATTTTTTTAGGTCATCAAAACAAAAACACACATTTTAAGCATATGAAATATCTTGAGACTATTCCAGCAGACCCTAGTTGAGAACAGTTGCTTCAAAGGTAAAAATAACACACCTATACACACCAGATTGTTTTATATTCAAAACTCCAGTATCACTATTTGTTTTAATCAGTTGAAATTACTTAAGAGTAATACCAGGCATGCTGCCAGTGGTGGTAGCAACTGAAGCTGATTTTTATCAGATCAAGAGTAAGCCAGGACAATGCCAGTTTGGGGCCAGCTCTAGGTAGAATGATAAAAGTTGTTGAGGCTTCTGTCTTCCTTCTGTTACCCTACTACATTCTCTCATCCTTCCTCCTGTCTGTGCCCTTTGTCAGTGCCCTTACCCCTAACCGGAAAAGCTCCTCACTGAGATGCTTGACATGTTACTTTTCCCAGCCTATTTATGTTTTAATAAAGCAAATCTAAGTCCCTGAAATACCTCAAGACTTGTTAGAATCTCTTAAAATTTCCAACACTCTGAGTTCAATAAGAAGAAATGAAAGTACATATATTTTTATATAATTTTTTATGTTTGCAAACCAAGAAACATGCCATTTCTCCCAGGAAAAATGGGGCAAGTGAGGACCACTTTGCCTTTTCTCCTGAAGAGAGTAGTCTTCATTTCCCCCTTTTTTCTTTATAAAAAGGAAATGATGATAAAAAATTATTAATTGGATACCACTTCAAATGGGGATTAGTTACACAGAGAATATTTCAGATATATTAGTATAGAAGTCATTTAAGATACAAGCATTTTATCCTTTTGTAAGTTCTTTTATCTAAAGTTTGTTAAGAGGAAAGCCAAAGATTCTTTTATTATATACTAAAAGATGTAAATATTATTAATTTATGTCCTATAGCTCCCTATGGAAAAGAGAAACTCAATATTACCATAAACAGGATCTGTTCTTTATATGAGTAGTTAGAAGCTAATTGTAGGTTTTTGAGATTTAATTTAGTCTCTGGTTATCATGTTTAGAATCTTATGACATGATTTGTTTCAGAGAAATAACCTGCTTGCAGTTAAGTACATTCCTTAGGTGTCAGCCTGGTTAAACAGTGTCTGTCCTCAGTTGGTAAACATCTACTTAGATGCCAGTGATGCGATAGAAACTGTCGTGTCAGCTTATAACATTCTCAGAGGGTTGCACTTTCAATGCGGATGGGGGGAAGGACAAAGTAATAGCTTCTTGTTGGGATTACAGTAAGTGAGGGCTCAAGTGAAGATCTCTTAGTTCCTCGAATGATCCTTTAAAAGGTAATAGTTTTCCATTTTTTGCTTTCAATTCTTGCATATGTAATGAAAATAAAGTGAACTTAGAAATATGGGCTTAGTAAATTCTTAGTAAGTTACGTTCACATGCTATAAGATTTTAATCAATGAGTATCAAATGGGGAAGGCAATTTATATTTAATACCAACCTACAGCATACCTGTATTTTAAACTGTTATTCATCCAGTAACCCATAAGCCTAGGAAAGATAGAGCCTGGCTATGAGTTGTTCTATCTCATTTGTTTTCGTTTTCTTTTTTTTTTTTTTTTTGAAACATAGTTTCATTTTGTCGCCCAGGCTAGAGTGCAGTGGCCTGATCTCAGCTCACTGCAACCTCTGCTTTCCGGGTTCAAGCAATTCTCTTGCCTCAGCCTCCCGAGTAGCTGGGATTACAGGCATGTGCCACCACGCCCAGCTAATTTTTTTGTATTTTTAATAGAGATGGGGTTTCACCATATTGGTCAGGCTGGTCTTGAATTGCTGACCTCAAATAGTTCACCCGCCTCTGCCTCCCAAAGTGCTGGGATTACAGGTGTGAGCCACCGTGCCCAGCCTGTTCTATATGATTTTAAAACCTAAACTCTTTCCTCTTAAACAAGCAGACATCTGTATTATATGAAGCCTAATTGTAAAATAGATAAAGGTAACAGACTGTATGGTTGGTATAGTTTCTGGTTAGTGCTAAATGATTGGAACAAAGAAAGGAGAGATTACTCTGGACTGGAATGATCAAGAAAAGCTATATAAGGATATAACTTGAGGTGGACTGTGAACTGGGTAGAAACACTGGCCACAGAAGGAATGAAGACTAAGAGATTTTTGGAAGATACTTGTTAGTATGGGTTTGAAGACATAAAGGAAGAGGATTGTTTAAGGGTAACATTTGGGTTATTGGTGTTTTGGTGTTTAGCACTGTACCTAACATCTGTGTAGGTGCTTAATAAATGTTTGTTGAATTGAAAACATTCTGGGAGATGAGGGAAATAACTGAGAGTGCACAATCTTGTCCTGTTGGAGGAAACAGAGTTAAGGTGCCTTTCCACAAGTGGCTAACCTGGTAAGGGTTATGGATGAATTGGAATGGTGAGGAAGAAAAACAGCACAAGTCAGCTTTTCATCTGATTTAAAGTAATGGGCCTAAAACGGGGAATTTTGAGGTCATGAGCAAAGTCAATGAAAGAATGAACACCTGAGACTTCATTGAAGCTGTGAGGGGAGTAGGAAAGATTCAATTAGCCACTGAGGCCAGGGAAAACAGATTCAAAAGGAAGTAGCCAAATAGCAAGTAGTAAGGAGCAAGGTGAAATTTGAGAACTAAGTTTGGGTTATGTTTATATACAAGGTTTTCCTATTTTCTTCTCAGAAATCTGAGGTGCAGTGCGAGGAAATAATTAAGCCTTCGTGTTCACCATTCCAAATCTAACTTGTCAATCATATCAGATTTCATACCTTTTTCAAGTCAATACACCTGGTTGCCTATGTGTGCCTAGGCCTTTGGGTTACAACAGTATATAGAAATTAAAAATATTCACCTTAAACAGTTTCTCTTAAAGAATGTTTAGAAAAGCATTAGGTCACACAGCTCTAGCATCAGAGTTGGAAAAAAACTTGATAGGGTTCGTTTTGGAGGTTCTGACAATTGTTAATATTTTTAGTAGTTACAATGTAGAGCTCTGTCGTTCCCATCATCTAATTATAATGTGCAAAGACTGATTGCATGTACTCTTTGACTACAGTTCTTGGCACTAATAACCCTAAACAAAGCTGGAGGCGCTAATTACCTCCTTTTCCTAATCTGAATTTTGATGTGCTTTTGAACTAGTAAGTCTTCTGGCATTCTAAGAAGACTTACCCCATCACCGGGGAGACATTTACTTCAGCATTCAGAACACTAGATTTTTGAATTAAAGTTTTTTAGAGGAGTTTTTTATGCAGTAGCACAAATAAATTATTAGTGTCTTTATTTTTCTATGCCCCAATCGTCATTGCCTGAATATAAGAAGGAGATAAGTGTAACAGTTTACTCATGGGATATGTGTACTTTTTGATGAAAAACATGGAGACTATGAAAAGCATTCATTTTGTCTTCTGGTTGTCAGATTCTGTCTATAACTGATAATATGATCCTATATCTTTTAAATATGCTATTACCTGAGTTTCTTGTGGTAATACTAAAGATAGAAAGAAAAAAAGTTAACTTTGCGTTTATGTTACCTGAAAGGAAAATGATTCACTGAATTACTGAGCATATCTGAAAAATGACAAGGCAGAGGCTATTTGTTCCTTTTTCATTAAAGAACCAGGAAATTCTTTTTTGATTGATGACATTGTATTAATATTTAGTCTGATTTATTAGTGTGAGGCAAACAACTTTTTTCCCCAAAGTGTTGACTTAGAGAATGTGGACTTACATAAAAATAAAGATAATTTAGTTTATGGTTTTTCTTCTTTTTTCAAAATTCAGTTTCTTAACTTTCTGTTGGATTTTTTTTCTCACTTTTTTAAAAAAACCTTTAGTTTTGTGACTTGGGCAACCTACTCGACCTCAATTTTCTTATCCCTAAAATGGGGTTATTAATCCACCTATTTAACAGGGTGATTGTTAGGATTAAACGAGATCATATCCGTGGAACGATTCAAATGGTTAGAACAGTATCTCATAGTTAACTCAGTGAGTGTTAGCTATTGTTTTAAATAAAACCAGTAGGATTTCAACCACACTGGCAGATGTGTCCAGCTCTGCCCTTTGCTAGCTGTGTGACCCTAAGAATGTTACTTAGCCTCTTTGTATGTCAGTTTCCATGTCTGGAACACAGAAGTAATACTGATGCCTACCTTGTAGATTTTTGTAACAATTAAAGCAGTAGTTAATGCTTATAAAAGTTCTCAGAACACACTGGCACATAGTAAGTCTGTTGTTATAATTATTTTCAGCATTATCACTGTTTTTGTCAGGATGAGTTTTTTAAAAGCAATGCATAAAAGTACTATAAATATACATTTGTTCTATATAATGGCCAAGTAAGGAAACAAAAGCAGATAAGGTAAAAAGCACAAGAAATGAGGAAACAGAAAGAAGGCAAACAGGAATAGGCAGAAGGATAAGTACTACAAAACATACACATCCAGGGAGAGAGGACAGATTAGAAAGTTCCAGAAAGTTCTTCCTATTTCTAAAATTTGTTTATACACACACATACAAAATGAAATTCTAGACTACAGTAAGTGATCTGTGAGCTATTTCCTACATCATAGCATTTTTACATTGTATTTTGTTTGCTCAGTTAATTGTCCATGTTCCCCTGCAAGCTCTTTTTTTTTTTTTTTTTTTTTTTTTGAGACGTTAGGCTCTGTCGCCCAGGCTGGAGTGCAGTGGCCGGATCTCAGCTCACTGCAAGCTTCGCCTCTCGGGTTTACACCATTCTCCTGCCTCAGCC
>NW_012101932.1:5008834-5072350 GCF_000951045.1 Mandrillus leucophaeus | reverse complement strand
GTCTCGATCTCCTGACCTCGTGATCTGCCTGTCTTGGCCTCCCAAAGTTCTGGGATTACAGGTGTGAGCCACCACTCCTGGCCCTGAAATTTTTTTTTAACAAAATAACAATAAAGAGCAAAAGGACCAGCAGAATAAATGTAGGATAAACCTGACCTTGAGTCATGGCTCTACCACTAATAAACATAGTAGTCTTAACCTCGTAGAATCTCAGGACCTTGTTCTCATAAGGCTGTTGGAGGACCAAATGAGAGCGTTTATTAAGCCTTTTTAAATCAAAGTCTTGCCCATTGCTTTTAAAACGGCAGCAATTATTATGGAGAATAATAACTATTTTCAGAAAGGATATTCTCCATTTTATCCATTCCTGTACCTTTGTAAAGCTCTTTACAGAATTTGAAAGTAAAGCTCTTATCATTTATATTGCAGATATTATCCCTAGTTTGTCATTTTCTTTTGGAAGTTTCTGGTTTTCACTTAGGCAAAATATACTGTCTTAATGCTGTCTGGATTTGCTTGTTTATTCACTCATTTAACAAATATTTATTAAGCACCTACCTTGTACCAAGTATTGTGCTAGGAGTCCAAACACACATGCCAGATAGATGGTCCCTGACCTTATGGGGCTTACAGTCCAGCTGTAGGACCAGACTTAAAGTCCATCTGTACTCTACGAATATTAAAAGATTCACCTACATTTTCTACTAGTAACTAACTCCTATGAGTCTTGTTCCATCTGATTCTATGCCTTTCTCTGTCGGTCCTCTGCCTGCAGGTGTCCTGGTAAAGGTGGTGGAGGTGTACTTCTGTGAGCGCTGTGAACAGAGCTTCGCAGAGCCCACTCTGCTGGCCCTGCACCAGTGCAGTGAGACCCATATACAGCCTGTGCAGGGCCTCTCTAGCCCCCCATGCTCTGTAGAGCTGCCTCCCGGCAACCCAACCCTCCCTGGCCCTCTGCAGGGCCAGAGCCCACCAGTTAGTCCCCTATCATGCCCTGTGTGTAGACAGGAGTTTGCCCAACCCCAGGCCCTGAAGAGCCACTTCAAGATTCACCGGGGCACTCCTGACACCTTCTCCTGCCCAGAATCTGGCTGTGTGTTCTCTGCTGAAGATCGCAAGGGTCTGCAGCACCACCTGAGGCAGACTCACAGAGCAGTTCCTGTGCCCTGTTCTTTCCGGGGCTGCCCCCTGCTTTTCGGGAGCCAGCAGGGCATGGAGCTGCACCGGCAGGCGCATTACCCTTTCCACTGCAGCCACTGCAGCTTCATGGGCTCCAACGTCAAACTCTTCCGGCAGCATCAGCGGAGCCATGGTGCTGGGACACAGGGAGAACTTTCTGCCGTTCAGGGCCTTCCATCCCAGGAGCTGCTGCCAGGTATGAGGCCAAGGGCCAAGCAGTTCCTCTCCTGGAGTTCAGCCACAGTTGATCTTATAGGAGAGGCAGTTGTTTCCAAGGCCATGAATGTACATGAATATAAGAGAATCTAGATAGTGGCTCAGGAGGATGGAGTTACTGGATGACATGGGAAGGCATCTTGAAACAGTGGAATACATGGGACAAAGACGAAGTCTTTGTGACAATGAGTGAAAGTTGGCTTAGGCTACCTGTGGCTTGAAGTTACTTAACCAATATTCTCTAATGATCCATTTCACAGCTTTCTGAGAGCAAAAGCAAAAATGACCATCATTGGCTATGGCCACTGAAGGAATGCCTGTAGACTTTCCTTTAGAGCAACTGGGGATTGAGCAGTAGAAGCCAGGGTTATTTTAAAAAGGAAATAACCGTTTGGGCTAGGCACTGTGGCGCATGCCTGTGATCCCAGCAGTTTGGGAGGCCAAGGTGGATGGATCCCTTGAATCCAGGAGTTCAAGACCAGCCTGGCAATGTGGTGAAATCCTGTCTCTACAAAAAATACAAAAATTAGCTGAGTTTGGTGGCGCATGTCTGTAGTCCCAGCTACTCAGGAGGCTGAGGTGGGGGATCACTTGAGCTCAGGAGGCGGAGGTTGCAGTGAGCCAAGATTGCACCACTGCACTCCAGCCTGGATGACAGAGTAAGACGCTGTCTCAAAAAAAAAAAAAAAAAAAGAGAAAGAGAGGGAGGAAGGGAAAGGAACATTCAAGGGAGATGGTGTTTTACTAGTTGCCATTCCTCTTGGTCCCAAAAAAGCATGAGAGAGCAGAGGAGCAGGAGGAAACAGAGAAAACAGGCCAGGAGAGGCCAGGATTCTGATAAGAGAAGGAATTGCAGTCTACCCATTCTCTACTTTCAGCCCCCTATGACCTCAATGACCTCAATGCTGTCAAAAGGGGTGCTCTCTGAGGTTTGAGTTACTTTAGACTGGAACATTGCTAATAACTTAGCTCTTGGTCCTCTTATTTCTGTCTTGAGTGGAAATACATTTATACATAAAACCCAAGATTTCCTTATGCTAAAAGTGGAAGAGGGTGATTATTTCAGCCAGTAGGTGGAGAAGTATAAGCATTTAGTGTTGTCATTGGCTCCTATAGACTTCATCAAGTTTTATGTCTCTCCAGCTCCCAAACTGCCTCCAGGAGAGAGAGAACCTTCACAGGAAGCAGGTACACCCCTGCCTGGGCAGGAGACAGCTGAAGAGGAGAATGTAGAGAAAGAAGAGAAGAATGACACCCAGAAGAACTCCCATAAGGCTGTGGATAAAGGCCAAGGGGCTCAGCGGCTGGAAGGTAATGACTAAGGCTTGAAGCCCTTGGTGGTGGGAAAGAATGGATTATTGAAACCATGGTATTGAAGCTCTGGGGTTTGTTTTCTGAGCTTTGGTTCGGATCCTTTTATTCTGTTCTACCTTGACTCAAAAGTCAAGGTCTAGTGGGAAAATGAATGAGTGAATGGTAAAGACTTTAGTAATATAGCATTGGGGTAAATCGAGTTTGCTTCACTGGGCTGGTTTTCCTCAGGCAGAAAACTCTAGCAGGGAAGCAGGAGGTGATCTTCATCATAATATAGAGTTGCCAGAAGTTATTGATGATCAACAGCCTATTTTGTCTGGCACTGAGCCCTCAAATACTTTTTTCTGAATCTTTGCTTCCCAGTTTTTCACCTCAGTAGAATATTTGAAAGTCATCCCACAAGGAGCACAGTTGTTATCAAGGTGAATAAGAAAGATTTGGTTGTATTTATTACCAACTTCATTATTAGCTAGAGCCTGTGAGCCAGTGTTTAGAAGTAAGAGTTCTTTTTTTTTTTTTTTTTTTTTTTTATTTTATTTATTTATCTATTTTTTTTTTTTTTTTTTTTTGAGACGGAGTTAGGCTCTGTCGCCCAGGCTGGAGTGCAGTGGCCGGATCTCAGCTCACTGCAAGCTTCGCCTCTCGGGTTTACACCATTCTCCTGCCTCAGCCTCCCGAGTAGCTGGGACTACGGGCGCCCGCCACCTCGCCTGGCTAGTTTTTTTGTTTTTTTAGCAGAGATGGGGTTTCACCGTGTTAGCCAGGATGGTCTCGATCTCCTGACGTCGTGATCTGCCCGTCTCGGCCTCCCAAAGTGCTGGGATTACAGGCTTCAGCCACCGTGCCCGGCCTATCCCCTGCAAGCTCTTGAGGGTAAGAAACATGTATGTCTTGTTCATCTTTGGAACCCTACTGTCTAGCATGTAGAAAGCTCTCAATATTTAAACTGAATTTAAAAATAAGATTTTGCAATACTAACTTGTATTTTTCCATAAGTGTTTTTCTAATTTTTCCATAAATTTCCCACAAATATGTCTCGATATATTTATATATAATTCTTTGACTGTGTGTGATGTGGTTTAAAATTTTCCTTTTTCTAAAATTTTTATTTTCTTTTTAATTTGGAAGTCTCCATTCTTATTAAAATTAAGTACTTATGCTATTGAATATAATAATGCTTGTTACACCTTTAGGAAAACATAGTTGTTCACCATACTTTATATATCATGTGTGAACTTTTCTATTGCTTTCTTCCTTGCAGAGTGTATTGTTCTTTTTGTTTGTAAAGCAGCATACTTGATGCTGCAACCAGTGACTTTTTGCCATGCATTCTTAGTACTTCTTGGAATATTTGGTTTAGGAAGTGGGGTAATTAGTACATAAACATTGTGTAGCAGAACTACCCTAATTAGTGCCTTTTGGCCTGGCTTCAATGATAAACAAAGTAAGATGTGTGTCAGCATTCATCCTAACACTTTATAAAAATTGTTATAGCCCTATGGGGCAGCATACACAAGATAAGTTAAATAATGTAGTAGTTGAGACCATGAGAAGGAGTTTCATCTGTCTATTTAACAGTCTGCCTGATAAATTAGCTTCCTAGCTTTGAAGGCTTCATTAGTCTTAATTATCCAGAAAGCATAAACTTAGCCATCAAAGTGTATCCCTAATAACTTTTTACATCTTTAGTGAAATGTTGCCTCTTTAATCTGTACCTAAACCAATTTCACTATCTTCCTATAATCTATAGGCAAAAAAGAGCATTAGCTTAGACCATCAAAATGAAATAGATTCAGGAACTAGGTTCAGAGGCAAAACATTTCTCACCCACTTTATGGGGCCTTCAGGAAATTTTCTTTCATTTAATTCACTGTTACTTAAGTCTGTTATTTCAGAAGACCACTGCTTCCTATTTTTGAAGTGTAAATGCTTTAAAGATTTTCCCATTAAGATGTTGCTTTGTTGGTTCACAATACTGGGGCTACTATATAGGAACAGATCATTTTTCCTAGAGACAAGGAACAGAACTTTCTGCTAGACAGCTCATTTCTTAGAGACACTCCAAGCTTAAAATTTAAGACTCATTATGAAGTCTAGGTACAGTTTCTGAAGAATCTTATTTGTAAACAGATACACTTTCCTAAGCCAAATAGATTTTATAGGACATTGTTACCAGATTTTCAGGGGATGTAACTCCTGTCTCATATGGATGCTTTAAAAATAAAAAAATTAAAAAAATAAAAAAACAGGATGCTATCTGGCTAATTTTGCAAGGCTTGTACAACCTTAATTCCAAAACATAGCACAAGAAGAGAAAAGTATAGGTCCACCTCACTTATCATTACAAGTGTGGGAATTCTAAATCAAATTTAGTGAATAAGTCCAATGGTATTATTTTTTATTTTTTATTTTTTATTTTTTGAGTCAGAGTCTCACCCTGTCACCCAGGCTGGAGTGCAATGGCACAATCTCAGCTCACTGCAACCTCTGCCTCCCGGGTTCAAATGATTCTCCTGCCTCAGCCTCCCGAGTAGCCACTACCACGCCCAGCTAATTTTTGTATTTTTGGTAGAGACAGGGTTTCACCATGTTGGCCAGCCTGGTCTCGAACTCCTGACCTCATGATCCACCTGCATTGGCCTCCCACAGTGCTGGGATTACAGGTATGAGCCACTGCACCCGGCTGGTAATTTTTTAATATAGTATTTTATCTAAGGAAGGCAAGGATGGTTTAACATTAAAAAATCAAAGAAATTCACTATATCAATGGTGAAAATATGTAATAGGTGAAAAAAATTATATAATTGTCTAAAAGTATACTTTGAAAAGCATTTGATAAACTTTATATAATTAAAAGTTTAGAAAGTTAGGAATAAAAGGAAACTTTACAAACTAGTTATATACAAAAGCCTACAACAAATATCAATACCAAAACTTTAATCAAACTTTATACAAAGCAAGACAAATATATATTCTTGACATAGATCTGACTAGTCCAATAAGAAAAACGAAAGTGAAATAGAAGTGGACAGGGAAATTGTGGCGTGGAAAAGAGAAACTAAAATAGACAAAATAGTCCTTACTTGGAGGTTATACATTGTCTATGTGGGCAAACTTTTAGAACTAGAAGAAGCAAGCTATATGCTTTCAATGATCAGTAGTTTTGTTTTTCCATATTTAGCAGTGACTACATTTCAAAATTCACAAAATTACAAAAAGTATAATGCATTTAAACATTAACCTAACAAAATTATAATAGCTTTATGGAACAAATTACAAAACTTTACTAAAGGACATAAATGAAAACTTGGTTAAATGAAGAGCTATAACATGTTTATTGGTGGGGCACATAACAACATAAAGATACCAATTCTCCCCAAATTCAATTCCAGTTAAAATTATAATAGGACTTTTTGGGAACCTCAGTTAACTGACTCTGATGTAGAAAAAAGTTGCTTAGATAGCTAAGTCTATTTTGAAATGTATCAGGAAGAGGGATGATTTTTTCAACATTTTAATCCATATTTGTAAAAGTAGTATGGAACTGGCATAGAAACAGATGTTTACACTAATGAAAGAGAAGATACAGGTCAAAAACAGAACCATGGTGGGGAAGAGGAATGTTGCTTAGTAGGTTCTTGAAAAGACTGGTTTACAAAATTTTAAAAATGAAGTTGGGCCCCTACTTCACATCACATACCATGTGAACTCCACAGAGAACAAGGACTTAAAAGTGACAGGTATAACCATAGAGCTAATAGAAGAAAATGTAAGATAATATTTTTCTGATTTTTTTATACATATATATATATTATTATTTTGAGACACAGTCTTGCTTTGTCACCCAGGCTGGAGCACAGTGGCATGATCATGGCTCACTGCACCTTCAACCTCCTGGGCCCAAGCAGTCCTCCCACCTCACCCCCTTCAGGTAGCTGGGGCAACAGCTGCACACCACCATGCTCGGCTAATTTTTGTAGAGATGAGGTTTCACCATTTTGCCCAGGCTGGTCTTGAACTCCTAGGGTCAGGCAAGCCATCTTGCCCATCCTATTTTCTAATCTTGATATGAGGAAGAACTTCTTAAACCCTACTTGTGCAAAAGCACAAACTATCAGGGATACATTTTTTTTGCTTTACATTGTCAAAACTAAAGATTCAATGATTAAAGAGTAAAAAAAATTAACAGAATAGTGAGAGATTAGAAGAAGATACCTGCAGTGTCGTAAGCAGACAAGAGATAAATATGTAGACCATATGAAAAATGCTTTCAAATCAAGAAGAAGAAACCAATCTTTACGAAAGTAAAAGTTATTACTAGACAACTCATGGAAGAGAGTCCTTAATGTCTTAAGTGTATAAAGAGAGATGTTCAACCTTATGAGGAATTAGAGAAATGCTAATTGAAACAACATACCACTTCCCATCTATTTGGGAAGAAGTTTTTGAAAAATCAGTTGGTAAATCAAAATATAGGTGAGGATTTGGGGTAATGAAGACATTCATGCACTGCTGGTTAAAATGCAGGCTGACACAGCTGGTCTGAAGAGCAATGTCACAGTCCTTTGTAAAAGTAAATATGTTTATAACTTGTCACCCGGGGTCCCATTTCATGTACATATTCTATTGAAACACATTTCAGCTTGATAATGTGGTGTGTCCCAGGATGTTTACTGTGGCAGTGTTTCTGGTAGTGTGAGGTTGAGGACAACTTAAGTGTCCATCACTATGAGAATGCTCAAGTAAAATGCAACAGATGCATCCTGTGGAACACTCTGTAAGAGAGCAATAAAATAAATGTTCAGGCGATGCCCTCCAGCCAGAGACCCCTGGAAACACATACCTGGAGTGGAACAAATTGGGTTTGTTCCTGATTGTATGGAGGGGTAATGCACACCTTGCAGAACTGTGGGTATCTTAGCAAGAAGATGTTAGGAGGGAATTATAGGAGCTGACCTGTATGAGATGATTTTGGGGGAGAGCTTAAGAAAGTGGACATTGTACTGGATTGCTTACTTTTAGGAGGCAGAGACAACACCATGATTGATTATCTTAATTAAATAATCTGTAAAGAGGGAAGAATAGAGTCAAACTAATGGTGTAATTGGTAAAGAAGCAGTCACTCTTATCAGCTGGAACTGGGAATATATGTTTATTTTGTGGCTTGGACAGTGTTCATATTTTGTCCATACCTGAGTATGCAGTGGTCTTGTTTTTGTCTTGATCTGTTACTGTCACAAAGTGACCTCGTCTAATGTTGCTGTTCTGTGAAATTGTTCATGTTCAACAGAATACCAAGTGAGTCTCAGACCAGCTCATGATAACATAAAGGCCATGCTAGTAATATAATACCAGAGCAGCTCTCAAATATGCTCTTCTGTTTTTCAGTACTACAACAACACACAAGATCTTAAGAATGTAGTAGTCATTATTAAAAAAGGCTTAAAGCAAGACCTATAACATAATATTATTTATATAAATTAAAGACATCATAAATAAAACAGTAGTATGCATTATTCAAGGATGAATATATGTATACAAGGCCCTATACTAAATACAAGAGTTTTCATCTCTAGTGTGGTTGGAGGGAAGGGGCCAGTAGCCAATATTGGGGGTGAAAGGAAATATTAAATTAGAGACGAGCCTTGTATGGACCAATGTGATAGTGTGCTGTGTTGATTGAAAATTACGATAATTCATTTTCAGCAGCTAAGGTCTTAAAACAAGTCTACACTTCTGCAGAAAAGTTGTAAGGGAAAGAGTGGGAGAGGGCCTGTAGCCCAGCATCTTATCTATGTTTACTACTCTTGCCTTGTGAGAGGTGGGGGAAGGGGGGAGGAGGAGGGATACCTTAAGCTTTTCCTAAATGTCTTACATTTCCCCCAACAGGAATGAGCTGTTGTAATGATAGCATGTTGATGCTTGTTAAAATAAAACATGCCCACCAGTGTAAAATGATAGCATTAATATTTCATGTGGGAGCTTGATTTAGCTTTAAATGTACCCAAAAGCTTTCGAAGTACAAAAGCCTTCATATTAACTCCAGAGAAACCAAGTTTATTATATCTTAAGGAAAAAATTTCTTCATGAACCTTAAATTTAGTGTCTGTGTAATCATGTTATTTTGTCATTTACTTTTTAACTGTAGAAAAGAGCTTGTGTTTTTTTTGTTTGCTTTTTTTTGTTTGTTTTTGTTTTGAGATGGAGTCTTGCTCTGTCACCAGGCCGGAGTGCAGTGGCATGATCTTGGCTCACTGCAGCCTCTGCCTCCCGGGTTCAAGCGATTCTCCTGCCTCTGTCTCCCGAGTAGCTGGGACTACAGGCGTGCATCACCATGCCCAGCTAATCTTTGTATTTTTAGTAGAGATGGGGTTTTACCATGTTGGCTAGCATGGTCTCAATCTCTTGACCTTGTGATCCACCCAAAGTGCTCTGATTTGGGAGGACTTGGCCTCCCAAAGCGCTGTGATTACAGGCGTGAGCCACCGCACCAGCCAGAGCTTGATTTTTTTAGGAGTAAAGAGACTTCCTACCTCCACCCTAGTCCTCTTATCAGTGATTTCTTTTTAAAAAAGTAAATGTCCTCGTGTCTTCACTTCATCTTCCTTAATAAGTGTTTAGAGGCAGTATTTTTGATATTAACAGCATAGATTCTTTAATTTAGGAAAGAAGAAAACTTAATTTTGATTTTTCTAATTTTCTGCTCAACTCCTCCAACGTAAATATGTAGGTCTCCGTCTCCTGGGGTCCTCATTATGCTTTGCTTTGCCCTTTCCAGTGTTTCAGACACATTGAGCCATGTGGCCGCCTAGGAGACTATGAAGATCAGCTCACGCATTTGTGAAGCACTGCCTCCTTGTATCTTACTGTTCTCTTTCTTCATTGGCTGTGTTCTGGAATGGTGTCTTGGTGGTATGTTTTAAAACATTATTATTATTATTATTATTTTTTTATTTTATTTTATTTTTTTTTTTGAGACGGAGTCTCACTCTGTCGCCCAGGCTAGAGTGCAGTGGCCAGATCTCAAAACATTATTTTGCATAATTTATGTCATTTTATAGTCAGCCAGGAGAAAGTACACTACATTAGTTTTATGTCATCAAATTCTGTTTAATCATCTCTATAGTTTAAATGACTCTTCATTAATATTACAAGAGGAAATATAGGACTCCTTCTATAAGCTTCAAAAATGCTGAGTTTTTTTGAAATAGATTTAGAGGGTACAAGTGCACTTGTTACATGACTATACTCTAGTGGTAAAGTCTGGGCTTTTAGTGTAACCATTACTGGAATACTGTACCTTGAACCCATTAGGTAATTTCTCATTCTTTACCCTTATTTCTCATCTCATCCCTTACCGTCTCCTTCCCTCCCATCTTTCCAAGTCTCTCATGTCTATTATTCCACTCTGTAGCTGACATTAATTTTTAAGGACAATTACTCTTTATATACTACTACTGTAAATCCATAACAGATACCCAGGTTTTCCTTGTCTATTAGAAACTATTAAAAAAAAATGGTTTAAGAAACAAATGTATCTCCATTCATATTCTTGAACAACACCTCTAATTGATGAATTACTCAGAAATTTTGCTGATGAAAACATAAGTTATGAAAACTGTATATTGTATAAGACCGTTGCTTCCCTGAGAGAAATCACTCACATTGTTTCTTCTAGGACTTATTCTTTCAGACTTGTGGGTTTGAACTCTTGAAATTTTCTATGTGTTTTCTCTCTGAATGTATGTAGAAATTCCATGTTTGTTTTATGTAGATAGGATTAAGACGGAACTGTGTTCTAAAAATTGGGTTGTTTTTTATACATTGTCCAAATTTACATTTTCCTAAAAAATATATTAAGAATGTTAGCTGGCAACCTCTTTTTAATCCATAATATGCTGACATATTAAATCTTTGCAATAAAGAATATTGGAAAAACAATGCTGCTGCAAGTGTACAAATGGTATTTAATTTCACGTGCTCCTGTGCTTCCATCAGTCCCTGCACATAGGCTTCTCCACTCCTGATTCTAAAGCTCATTTACACTAAAAAGATTATTGAAAGGTACTTGATCTGTTTTTGAGCTTAAGAAATAGAGCTAATGGACAGTGTCATGATTTTACATGCACATACAGCCCATTTTCCATTCCTAGGTAGATCATTTATGTTTTCTACATCACCTACACTCTTGGGTCCAGGGTGATAGAGCGTAGTAAGAAGCCAAAAAGAATGAGTATCTTTTGAAGAACTATTTTCAAGCTAGTGTACCTAATTGGATGAGGACCATAGGCAGTTTTTCCTTCAGATGCCAGCAATCTAGAAGGAGGAGTAGGATGGGAGCAGAGAGGTTGCCTTCCCACCTGGATAACTGAATGTGGTTTTCAGCAGTTCTGAAAATTGTCAGCCCACACACACTATTTATTTATTTATTTACATATGTCTGTATGTACGTGACAGAGTCTCACTGTGGCACCTGGGCTGGAGTGCAGTATCATGATCTCGGCTCACTGCAACCTCTGCCTCCTGGGTCCACGTGATTCTTGATTCTCATGCCTCAGCTTCCCAGGTAGCTGGCAATACAGGCATGCGCAATCACACCCGGCTAATTTATTTCATTTTATTTTATTTGTATTTTCGTAGAGATAGAGTTTCACCATGTTGCCCAGGCTGGTCTGGAACTCTTGGGCTCAGGCCATCCGCCCACCTCGGCCTCCCAAAGTGCTGGGATTACAGGCGTGAGCCACTGCCCCCAACCAACTCACACACACTTTAAGTGAGACTTTAGTTAATACCTTAATATCAGGAATAGAACTTGATGTGGTTTTCCATACATGTACACACACATAATAAATATCATCCTTTTGCAACTACTATAAGAATTAGTGCCTTTATCATTGGATATTCTGTTAAAATCATTAACAGAAAATGTGTTCTTTCTAGAGAAATTTTATCAAAAAAATGTATACAGTGTTTGAACATGTGATTACAAAGGAAAGAGAAAGCTAATAAAGAACTTAGTAGTAGAACCATGGCCAGGCACAGTGACTCACGACTGTAATCCCAGCACTTTAGGAGGCTGAGGCGGGAAGATCACTTGAGGTTCAAGTGTTTGGCCAGCCTGGCCAACATGGTGAAACCTCGTCTTTACTAAAAATACAAAAAGTAGCCAGGCATGGTGGCAAGTGCTGTAATCCCAGCTACTCAGCAGGGTGAGGCATGAGAATCACTCAAACCCAGGAGGTAGAGGTTACGGTAAGCCACGATCATGCCACGGCACTCCAGCCTGGGCGACAGAGTGAGACTCTGTCTCAGAATAAACAACAACAACAACAAAAACTTAGTATATAACCATTTATTTAGCTATTTTTCAGATACATTTCGGAACAAAAGTGATTTTTTTTCAAACCTCTTTACCCTCTGTGGTGGTAGGAGAGAGATTTCATATTCGTAGAGGTCCATATGTGGTACATATGTTGCTTAAAACTTGTGGTTGACACTGTAGTAGGAAGTATCAGTAGAGTCACTACTGATCTAAATTCCCGACGTTTCTAGTAGGTATAAACCAGAGTGTGATTTGTTTTTGTGAGGAAGGAATTACATATCTCATAGGTAAGCTAAATTCTTATTGTTGGCATTCATACTATAATTCTCTACTTTGATTCTTGTGTTTTTGCACATTGTAGACAAATATTAAAAATTCCACTTGACATGATTCTCCAAGCAGAAATTCCTGAGAATACAGATGTTTAAAAGCTGAACTTAAGCTACCTTAAAACATTTCAGTATTTTGAAAGAGAAAAGGATATTGTATTTAGTTCCTCCTTTATAAAGAAGTTTTAACTAAACTTTAAAATTATTTTTTATTATCTGGTGTACCAGGATTGTGCAGGTAATATTCTTTTTGTTTTTAGGTCTCACTCAGTATCTGTTTTTTTAATAAAACAAGGGTCAGCAAACTTTCTCTGTAAAGGGCCGGGTAGTAAATATTTTAGGCTATGCAGGCCACATATGATCTCTGTGGAATCTCCTGTTCACCACCCTCTACACTCTCTTCTTCCTCCTCCTCCTCTATTTTTTTTTTACATCCCTTTAAAAATGTAGAAACTGGCCAAGCACAGTGATTCACACCTGTAGTCCCAGCACTTTGGGAGGCAAGGTGGGCGAATTGCTTGATCCCAGGAGCTCGAGACCAGCCTGGGCAACATGGCAAAACCCTGTCTCTACAAAAAAATACAAAAATTAGTTGGACATGGTCACATGCACCTGAAGTCCCAGCTACTTAGGAGGCTGAGGTGGGTGGATTGCTTGAGCCCATGAGATCAAGGCTACATTGTGCTGAGATTGTGCCACTGCACTCTATCCTGGGTGGCAGAGAGTCAGATCCTATCTCAAAGAAAATAATAATAATAAATAATAATAATAAAAATGTAGAAATGATTCCAAGCTCAGGTGCTCTATGAAAATAGGTTTGGCCCACTGGCTGTTTTGGGGCCTAGTTCTAGGCCAAGTTCTGCCCCAAAGTAATGGTGTGCTTTGGGGTAGTTTGTATAATTGGCTTTATCTTCTCTGGCTGTTTTATGAAGAAAACCTAATAGTCACTTCCTATGTGAATAATTTATGAAATACCTATATATTTGCTTTTGTTTTCTAATTTTAGATACACACTTTACAGAAAATAATTTGGTCATATTAAGTTTGATTAATGCCAAGCTTAGTATCATCTGAGGTCTAGCTATATGGCATGTGAATTCAATGTCAGAAAGTCTGAATTTGGGTCCTTGATTTGCTACTTACTAGACTCTCTGGTCGCAGGTAAGCTCTGAAACTCTGAGTTTCTACTTCCTGTTCATCAAACTGATGAAATGACACTAACTCTGCCTACCTCTTAAAATTATTTAATTATTTTTAAATTGAAATGTAGAAACTAAAATACCGTTATAAAGCACAAAACATAAAATCATCGTTAGGAGTCATTCTTTTAAACTACATGTTTTTATAACTGAATTTCCCTTTATAAATTTTATTATAGGAAAAAGAATTTTAATTTAAAAACCACTAACCAGTAAAGCCAATAATTCTTCATAGTATAGCATCTGGCAAATAGACACTCAGTGGCTAGTTATCTAAGGTAAGTCCGTAGCTTTTCCAACTAGAACTTATACCTAGGTTTTAATTATATTGTTCCTTTCTAGCTAACCCAATGGTATCAAATACTCTCTGGAATATAGATAATGAAGTTCTTAACATAGTGCTTCCCACATGGTAGGCACTCAGAAATTTGCTGACTAATTCTAGGACTTCCATCTGCCTAGGCATTAGATGTTCCCATTTACCTCTCAGCTGTAAATACTGCATTTTTTGTACTTAAAGTATAAAACTGTTGTCTTTCCTTCTTTCTTAGTTTGCATTTGCTCCATTCCCTCAGTAGTTCTCTTTATTTCCTTCGTCAGTGACAGAAGAATAAAAAGAAAAATATTCCCTGGGTACTGGATAGGTTCTGTCCAATTGAAAGACAGTTATTTCCCAGTTTACTTTTTTCTTGACCCTTCTTCCCTCAATTAGTTATTTCCAACAAAAGCCACTTGAAACCAAATTTCTTTTAATAAAAGCTATGCCTTGGCTAGTGGTAGCTCATCTGTTGGGGAGAAGGAAACAAAGAAGGAAGCTCCTTAGAAATCTAAGATGGATTTTTCAGTTTTATTTGGTTTTGCATTATACACAGTTTAAGGAAGGAAGAAAACAGAAATAACTTAGTACAGTACTTTCCAAGTCTAGCTGTACATCAGAATCACCAGATAAGCTTTGAAAAACCAAGGATTTCCTGGCCCTGAACCAGACTTATTAAATCAGAATCTTGGAGGGGGTGAGAGCTATCAATCTATAATTTCAGAAGACTCAGCCAGGTTTGAGAACCAGTCAGTACCATGGTTTTTAGAGCAAGACAGATGTGAGTCTGAAATCTGGTTCTGTTACTTACTACCTGTACACCCTTCAGAAAAGCAAAGGTAATACAGATAGTAAAGCTTCATTTCATTGAGGTATTTTGAGATTAAATGAAATAATATAACATGTAAATGCTTAGTACATAACAGTCACTCAGTAAGTCATTGTTTATTGTTGTACATGATTATATTATTATTTTCTGACAGATGGTATTAGGAAAAAAGTTAGACTAAATTTAAATTTTAAATATAATTCTTTAAAATAGAACGTGAATAAAAGTTTATTTCATGACAGTCTCAAATTAGTTACGCTACTTATCCATTATTAGCATTTTATTAATAGAAATATGCAGGTATAGAGTATTCACTCTGTAGTTTTCTTACAAGACTTGACACTTTTTAGAGTAGTATGTACATGTTGCACATAGGCTAAGATGACAATTACATTCATTTGGAAAAAACTATTTAGATTTCTAATCTAACACAGTAAAAGAAAAATGGAAAAGAAAGAGTATAAAATTATTTTGTGTTGACTTCTTGATTTACATTAGGCCCAACCTGGTTTTGTTTGTTTGTTTGTTTGGTTGGTTGGTTGGTTTTGTTTTGTTTTGTTTGAGGTAGGGTCTGGCTCTGTCACACAGGCTGGAATGTAGCAGCATGATCTCAGCTCACTGCAGCCTCCACCTCCCAGGCTCAAGCCATCCTCCCAACCCAGCCTCCTGAATAGCTAGGACTACAGACTTGCACCACCATGCCGGACGTGCTTATTCATTCATTCATTTTATGGTAGAGATGGGGTCTTGCCATGTTGCCCAGACTGATCTTGAACTCCTGGGCTCAAATGATCCTCCCAACTTGGCCTCCCAAAGTGTAGGGATTATAGGCGTGAGCCACCATACCTGGCCCCAACCTGATTTTTTTTTTTAAACTAAAACCACAACTAAGTAAAGGGAAGCTGGTATATGTAAAAATATGAGATATACATGTTGATTTTAGCGAACATTTAGGTTTCTCTGAAAATCTGATATCAAATAACTCTACCTGAAACAAATGATATTGGTCTGTTTTGTGTTAAAATAAGTATCTATACAGACTACTATGATTTTGGCATTCTAAATATTCTGAGATCTTTTAAAAATATTTTTTAGACTTTTATGTTTGTACATATTTTGAGAAAATAAGTCTGTGGTTCATGTTCCACTCCTCATACTTTTCTGAAGTGCTGTCCGACTTAAGAAGAAAAATCTTTTGCCCAATATTTTGGAAGGGTTCTATGATATTTCTGCCAAAGTTATATATACAAAGTGTATTCCTTTTAGTAAAGTCCAGCCTGATCATTTCTAAAGTGAAAATAAACAGTGAAAAGCCATTAGTAAGTAGCCAATAATACTGATTCTTTGGTTAGCGTGATAAATCAAATTTCCTAGGGGTAGTCACATAAATTATAGCATTATGTTGGTAAGATGAATTTGGCCAAATTATAGCTTTAGTTTGTAGCAGAGTCAGTCTTAAAACTCAGGTCTCTTAACAGCCCGCCAAGGCTATACCTTTATTTTGTAGTTGAAACCTAGGCAAAGCCAGTTTGGTGTTCACTCACCCCTTCCCAGAAATGAAGTTGGTTGATGGCTCTTTTGAAAGTGTTAAGTTCAGGTATCTGAAAAATTGGAGGAATATTAGTAATAGTTAACCTTTATTTAGCCACTGAGTTGGTGCTGCACCTGTTTATCTCATTTAATTTTCTGTCTCATATGAGGTAGATGTTGTTATGCCCATTTTAGTGTTTTTATTATCTATCTAGTATTTAAAAGTTCATAACATCAAAAAAGTCATAATAACTATTACAATAGCTACTGTCCATCCTTATTTTTGACACTGCACTTTACTCTGTTTTCCATATCATTTTATTTAATAGTCACACAACTCTGTGAGAGTCTGAGTATGAATATATACATTTTCAATTTGTACCACCTTACACTAAACAGATTGAAGTAATTTTGCTGAAACTCACACAGCTAATAGCTGAAATAAGTGAAGTTTTAACTCAGGTCTGATTTCAAATTTCATTTCTTTCCTGCTACTTTATCTTATTTCACATTTATAATTTTACCTCTTACCAAAATAAGACTAGTGTTACCTAGGAAATGGGGTAGGCATGATAGATATCTTTTTTTCTTATACCTGAAGGAGTTCTTATGATTCTCATGCTCTAATTTTCTAAACTAAATATATGTTCCTGTTCCATTGTTATCAAAATGTAGAAAATCAGTTAAGTACCACAATATATGGAGGCTTTAAAAAGTTACTTAGAAGATATGCATTGTATTGATATTTCTATTTATTAGAAATCTCCCACTATGTTTCAAGGGGACTTTTGTTATGTCAAGTCGGAACATAAATATTTATGGACTATATCATGGTGTCATATAGGTAATTATTTGTTTTTCTTTGAAGCTAAACAAAATTACAACAGTGTATCATTCAAAGTGCTAAGCTTTGAATCGTAAGTAGTTAATCTGATTAAACAGCTTAGTCACACATTCATGATAAGGATATAATGCCAAAAATTCTATAGGTTTTAATAATAATATCTTAGTCTAGGAATTCTGGTGTAAGAATTATTTTGGAAATAGATCATTTATGTGTTTCTGTTTTCATTTCCAACTGAAAATAGTGTAGTAATATTGATTCATCTAATATGAATATTATGACTACAGAATGATTAGAATAAAGGATGATATTAACACCGGCAATGGAAAGTTTGAATAAAAATTATTAAGTGTAAAAGTTTTACTTCTTAAGATAGTGCCTTTTCAGAATGAGGCAGTTTGATATCATTGTTTTTTGCCTAAGACAGCTTTTAGAGTTTAGTATAGAAGTTGTTCAAATAGAAGTTAGTACATGTTGAAGCTGAATGCCTTCTTTTCTTAAAGGGCAGGAAATGCTCTTCTCATTTGTAAGTTTTAGTTTTCTACAGTCTAATAATGTTATGAAAGATACATCATTTTAAATTTGAAATGTAATTGGAATGTCTTATTGAATGTCCTCAGTGATGACTTCTGGTTTTCTAATGTTTCATTTTTGAAAAATATTGACTTTTAGGATCATAAAAGGAAAAAATAAAAACTTTTTATATACAGTTTTGTGATAAAAGAATTGAACACATATGAGGTTGATGGTTGCAGTATAAAGCTGGGGGGTGGGAAGGGTTGTTTCTAAGAAGTTACCTTAATTAAAAAGAGAATACCCTATTCATTGGCCATTCAAGTGGGAATATAGATATGTGGGGTGGAGAGGGGGACAGCTTTGTACCTGCAAAGCTCTAATGAATGCCACTACATGGTGGAGCTTGAGAACGCACTGAGTTACCCAAAAGACTCGTTTGTCATTGCAGTGACTCCTAGACACTGCTTTATGAGGAAAGAAAAGAGGAAAGAGGATGAACCTAGATACAAAGGGAAAGACTTGGGAAAAAGAAACTACATCCGTGATTTTCGTAGTGCCTCTTTTGTTACTATTGTTTTGTAAATAAAATAGGTAGCAAATCCAGTCATTCAAAATTATAAATAACCACTAAAGGGAGAAGTCAATGCTCACTTTAGCTTGGTTTCTACTGTTGTTCTTTATGGTGTGCATTTGTGTTTACAGTACTCTCTGAAACAGCTAGCTCTTCACAGCTACTTTATCTATAAGTTCTTTGTCACATCTAATGGAACTTTTTTGAAGTTGTTTCCATCAACTTGAATCTGTAGTTGTTCCCTAAGTTCATTCTGGAATGGCTGCAACCACTTATAAAGAAGAAAGTATTAAGGGCATTGAGTTACCCAAAGTATTACTTGTTATTGCTGAATTCTACTTTTAACCAGGAATATACTTTGGTTTTTGTTCAAAAGCACATCATTTTTTTGTAATTAAACTATATATGGAGACAATATAGTCTTTAATTTGGTTATTAAGAATATTGGTATTCTGTTTGAAACTTGGAAATTCTGACATCAAAATTATATTTGTTACTGATTAGAAATTATAATTGTATCATTTGGTTATTTTTATATCTAAGCTAAAGTGATCCTCTCTAACCCTTTATACTCTGTTTTTTATACTCTGGTTTTTTGTTTTTGTGTGTGTGTGTGTGTGTGTTTGTTTGTTTGTTTGTTTAAAAAAAAAAAAAAGGCTAGGCACTGTGGCTCATACCTGTAATCCCTGCATTTTGAGAGGCTGAGGTGGGAAGATCTCTTGAATCAAGGTGTTTGAGACCAGCCTGGGCAACATGGCAAAACCCCATCTGTCCAAAAAATAAAAAATTAGCTGGGTATAGTGGCACATGCTTGTAGTGCCAGCTACTCTGCAGGCTGAGGCAGGAGGATTACTTGAGCACTGGGGAGGTTGAGGCTGCAGTGAGCCATGATCACACCACTGTACTTCAGCCTGGATAACAGAGTGAGACCCTGTCTCAAAAAAAAGAGAAAAAAAAAAAGACTGAACTTTAGTCTTTAAATGTTATATTTCTGGATTTAAGTAAAAACAGAAGAAAGATAATGAAGTGCGCTCTTTTATTCTTAATCTTTCGCTTTTATTCTTACTAAACATATGGAACACAATCTTAGGTAGTCCATATATATTTTTATAATTCTATATTTTTTAAAGATGTATATATTTTAGTGTCGCTTCCTTAATAGATGCATTCCTACAAAGTTTGTTCTACAAGAACTTCCTATTGTAGTGATTTTTTCCCAGTGATTTTCATTATAATATTAAAACTATAAACCATTTTTCTACTTTTGACATCTAAATATCATAAAATCTTATTTGCTTGTAAATATCTATATTCCTAAAAGCAGTATATCTTCTATAAAATATTAACAGTAACTTGAAATATTAACAACATTTCTGTAGTGTACCCAAAAGAACAACCAGAATCTTTGACTAGAAGGAGGCTCATTCTCATTTTTCTTCACAAACTGTTCATCGATCACAGAGCAATCACATAAGCTTAGTGATTAGACTACACTTGTTTTTTGCTAGTGTGGAACTACATTATTGCTTCAAATTTATTTCCAAGTTACCAATATTTCCCCCATAGCCTTTTTCTTTCCTTGAGATGTACTGATCTTTTCCAAAAGTCTTGATTGACATCAATAATGTTTTAAAATGCTAATCATAAAAAATGATTATTGTTTTAATGGTTTATCTATTATAAATAGGATTAATCATAAAAGGATAGAATCATGAAGGCATCATTTTGTAGGTAGATGTCTTAATAGCATTGGTTTATTGGGCCCGAGAATTCTATAAATATGCTAGTCATTGTTGGGTAATGTTGAGGCAGTTGTCAAAGTCATTAAATTTACAAGTTTTTAAAGTGAATTTCTTTTGATTATTTCTAAGTGCATTTTCTTCTTAGTACCCAAATCTCTCACAATTGAAAAGCAACTGGGTGTTGGGACAAGAATATGGTATTTGGACATTAGAGGATCTGGGCTTGACATTTGATGCTACTACTTAACTGACTCTTATCTAAAACTGGTATCCTAAAAGCCTTAATTTCTTAGTGCCAGTGCTGTCTATCTCTCTCTCAGGTTTGTCTTAAGTATATGAGGTAATATGTGTGAAACAGTAAAGAACTGGCCCAAAATGTTAGTGTTGCTGGGATTAAGAAACCCTGCTCTGCAGAATTCTGTCTTTGATATTTCTCTGCCTTTTATAGGAACACTTTTTCACCTATGATTTTCTGTTTATGTTTGTTCATTCTTTATCATCTGCTCAGAGTTGTAAGTTTACCATAAGTGGAGATTTGGGATGTACACCCAGGGACCAGAGTCACTCCATAACTCATTTTCTCGTAAATTGTTTCCTAGAGAAGCCTCCTTTTTCAGCTAGAGCCCTTCGGATGCCTTTTTTTTTTTTTTTTTAATTTGACTTTTCCAACTTAATTTAAACACAGAAATCTCCTTTAACCCCCAATGTACACTGGTCTTAATCAGATCAAGTTTTTAACCACAAGGTAAAATATTTCACTTTGCACATGAATCTTAAGAATGGGCCTTCCAGGGTGACTGTACCCTGAACAGGTTTACTGCTGTTTGTTTCACTCCAATGCCCTGACTTTGACTGCTCTCTTTGACTGTTGCCTCAGCCTTCATTTCTAATCTCTGAAAAGATGCCTCCCATTTGCCTACACCTACTTTTGCATAGATTAGTTATACTAGTTTAGTCTGACTTAATTTTAATTTAATCCATTTGCTAAGGTCATTTGCGTTTTTTTTTTTTTTTTTTTTTTGAGGCAGGGTCTTGCTCCGTCACCCAGGTTGGAGTGCAGTGGCAAGACCATGGCTCACTGCAGCCTGGGTTCAGGTGATCCTCCCACCTTAGCTTCCCAAGTACCTGGAACCATAGGCATGCACCACAGCTGGCTAATTTATTTTTTTTAAGAGACGTGGTCTCCCTGTGTTACCCAGGCTGGTCTCAAACTTCTGGAATCAATTGATCCTCCCACTGCAGCCTCCCAAAGGGCTGGGGTTACAGATGTGAGACACCACGCCCAGCTTCATTTGAATATTGGAAATACACTGTTCCTAAGTAATAGTCCTAGGAAATTTACAACAATACCGTCTGTGACTATTGTCTTTTCAAAAATGTGCATTTGCTTAAATATTTAAGAGATGGGAAAGAGAAGTTCCTGATGACATTGTATGCACCAAGGTAGCAGTTGATGTGGTGACTATATCTCTGGTTAGGTAATGACACTTTTGGCCTCATACCAGCGCTTGAATTAATTCCGGAAACATATGTGTCACATTTTGTTTCATCAGCTTTTCATCTCAGCATTAATGATCAAGGCAAAAAATAAAGCATTGTGCTTTTTGTATCTAACCTCATCTGATTTCATGGTCCTGGCCAGATTGCACAGAGATGAATAGAGGACTTTGAAGTATCACTTTTCTAGTTAGATTTTCATCTTTCCTGTGCATATTTAATAGCGCCAGAAGAATGAGAAAGGCCCGAGTGTACCTCTGTCTTCTTCTCTTCCTACTCCAATGAAAGGACTTCCTCTAATAGATTAATGGACGGAGGTTAATAATAAAGATATTCAAAGGAATGAAAGAAGAATTGACTAAGACAGAAGGAAATCGGGTGCTACTATGGGGTAGGTTTATCAGAATTAGGACTTCCATAGTGTACTGTATATTGAGGCATTTCATTATTCATATTTTTTACAAAACACTCTATTTGGTTTTGTGAGAGTATCATGAAGAATGTTAATAAGCCAGTTTGTAGGTAAACACTGCCTCAAATTTCATCAAAATTGGTGCTTACAGTTAGGATTCAACTCTTTTCACTGCAGTATTACAGAGGGGCTCCATCTATTTGTTACCTGAAAATTGCCTGAAACAGTGCAGAGATTTTAAAAACTACTTCCAAGCAAAACTTGCAGTGATGTCACTCATTACCCATTGCTCTAAGAAGTGCCCTCATCTTGCTGTCTAGGAAGCACTTTTCATGGACTGCTAACTTCTGTTAAAGCTGTATCAATTACAAGCAGTTTGGCAGGGTAATTCTGATATGTAAAGCTGGGGAGGAACATCGTTCGAATTCATTTGGATAATTAGAAAGTGAAATTATACTTTGATTCATATAAGTGATACCATGTAGAAGAAATATAAACCTGTGTTTAGATATTACTGTCAAATATTACCAATTCTGAAATATAAGGATATTCCTATTCCTTCTCATATTCCTATGAGAAAGAATGTCATAACTGGTTTAGGTAAAGAAATTGAGCATATGCAACTAAACCCACTCTGGACTCTTTTTTTTTTTTTTTTTTGGCGACTGCCTAGACTCACAGAGGTTACATGGTGCCTACTCTACCATGCCATCAGCTTAAGGAGGGCTTTGCTCCAGAAAAGGAACCTGTAATTAGCTCCTATGAGTGAGTAGACAGCCACATCTAATAAAAGGTTAAATATTAGGAAACTTGTGACTATACATACAAGCTACATTCTCCAGTAATAAAATTTTGTATTTTGATATTTTTATCTTCATATTTCTTTCTGTTCTATATTCTCATCCTCTTGTCTATCCATATTCTCTCTCCCTGTCATCATCTTTCACTCTCTCTTCTATCCTACCCATCACCTATTATATTTAGATAAGGAAAATAGGGTTATTTTGTGGCCTCCCTAAAACTTTAGCAATACCCTTCTCCATTTTTTGTTTTCTATGAGTGGTTGTCATTTTCCTAATAATTTGTAGTTCTTTATATAATCTGACTACAATCCTTTGTCAGTTACATGTTCACATATATCCTCTCCCAGTCCTATTTCTTATCTTTGTACTTAGTTTATGTTCCATGTGGCCTTTTATTGTAGGAGTGTTTAATATCATCGGATTTACCAGTCTGTTTCCTTATGATTTGTGGGTTTTATGTCTTCCTAAAGAAATCCTTCAGTACACACAAAATCATATGTTGTTTTCTTTTCTTTTTTTTTTTCTTTCTAAGTCAGAGTCTTGCTCTGTTGCCCGTGCTGGAGTGCAAGTGGCGTGATCTTAGCTCACTGCAACCTCCGCCTCCTGGACTCAAGCGATTCTTGTGCCTCAGCTTCCTAAGTAGCTGGAACTACAGGTACCTGCTACCACACCCAGCTAATTTTTATATTTTTAGTAGAGACAGGGTTTCACCATGTTGGCCAGGCTGGTGACTAACTCCTGAGCTTAAGTGATCTACCCATCTCAGCCTCCCAAAGTGCTGGGATTACTGGTGTGAGCCACCGCACGCTGCCAGAATCATATTTTCTTTTAAGTACTTTAAAGTCTTACCTTTTATATTTAGGTCCTTATCTGGAGTTTTCAACCTGATAGTCAGTGTACAGTGAACACACTCATACATCTCCTCATGCAGATATGCACTGTCTGAGGATGGAGGCTACTAGCTACATTTAACTGTTTAATTTTAAACTGATTAAAATTAAGTAAAATTTAAAATTCAGTTCCTCAGTTTCATACTAACCATGCTTTAAGTGCTCCATGGCCACTGTAGTGAATGAATATTGAATAAGCAGATAAAGAACATCTCTTTCACTGAAGTAAGCAGTCTTTTGTGGTCCCCTAGGATCTTGACCAGGACTCTCCTCTTAGTGGGCTTTGAGTCTAGCTTCTCTCTCCCTGTGACCCACAAGTGTATTGAAAGGTCAGCTGCCTTCCTATTCCTCAATAGCTTCTTCAAGGAATTTTGGCCCACAGTCAAAAAGCTGCCCTAAATACAGGATTCAGCTCTATCTTCCTCTTTCTTCTGCCAGATCCTGCCCCCATTATTATATGTTAGTTCTTTGATTTCTTCAATTAGAATTTTTTTCTCCAATTTTTCTAGTTATTCTGGACAGGAATATTTGTTCAATTTATCTAAACCCTCATTATCAGAAATGTAACTACCCAGTATTCAACTTTGCATTCTTTAAAATATTACTTATATAAAAATTCAACTTTTTAATCCTTAATTTTAATCTCATTCTATCTGAATTGAATGCATTTTATTTTTAAAGCAGTATATGTTTCTTCCCTTATCCAAATCTAGCTTTTTATTCTACCTTTGATTTGGTCTAGCAAGTAAGTAAACTGGTATGGTTAAAAATATGTCATATTCAGCATTAACTTTAAACAAATTATAACAGAAAGTTTGTTGTATGTATCTAAGGTACTCATGTGAATAAATGAGAAATAAGCCTAGGGCATTAACTCATTATCTCTTGTTTACTTATTTTTATATGTTTTGCTTGCTCAATCATCAAGTGGCTTTAATTCTTCTGAGAATATTAGTAAACTCCATGTGTATTTGAGAGTTCTTAGAAACCTGAAGCTTTTAGTACAACTTTGCTGAAACATGATTTGTCGGGAGAATTATAAACATTGCACATTAACCCAGTGAGAACAACCCAACTTTAAGAATTAAAGCTAAATTGCCTGATAGTGATTTCAGTAAGGCTGTTGTTTATGCACGTACACATTAGCATCCATAGTGCTACCAACTTTTAAAAATGTTCCAGATTTCAGTACACTCAAAAAGTTTCTAGGATATTGAAAACAGTATTCTTAAAGTTCCTCTGTTTTTTAAACATTCCCTAGTGTACAAGATTTTATATATTTATCCAAATGAAATGGTGACCTACAATGTAATACACAGAATATAAGATTGCAGATAAACTATTATTACAGGTTCTTCCTAATAAACTTTTCGTTGCTGAATGTTAACAATAACAAGCTTTACTTTTAAAGCATTAGAGACAAAAGTGTAATTTTTATTTAGCACCAATAAATAAATGATTTAACATTTTAAAGTATTTAATAAGACTGAAACCGACAGCAAAGCTGTTCTCTGGTGTACAATTACTGGAGAAGTTCACTAAGTCAGAGTAAAAGTGAAGAAGATGTATTTTAACATTTAATATGCAATTTGCTATTTGTTTCTTAATCAAAATGTGAAAAAAACATAAAATACAGAATTTTATTTTCATTACAACTTAAACCAGCGTTTACCATCTATAAAATGTGCCTCAAAAATTAGAAGTTTAAGAATGTCATCACTTATATAAGATAAAAATAACACATGTATAGCCCATTTAAATCATTCTTGAAAACAGACAACACATAACCTTACATTTTTAAGACAAGAGGGCTTTAAAATATGAAAGGGGAGAAAATGAGACTTAACGACATATTAGGACTAACATCCCCTGAGTATTGATTGAAAGGAAAGATATCGTGTAATTAGAAACGTGTTCTTCCTATTCTTCCATCAGTCTCAGTTTACTTTCCACTGCTTCTTAGGGTGAGAAAGTAATTAATTCTCTGTACTTATTGAATTACAAGTGTTTATGATGCAACAACTTGAAATGCCTTCAATCCCTGCTTACCTGCCATAGGAAGCAGTAGTATTGGCAGGGAGAAAGCAGGTTTGGACATAAGGACTAGATTTCAGGGCTGTCCAATCTTTTGGTTTCCCTGGGCCACAGTGGAAGAAGAATGGTCTTGGGCCACACATAAAAAACATAAAATACTCTAACAGACAATAGCTGATGAGATTTTTAAAAAATTGCAAAAATCTCAATGTTTTAAGAAAGCTTGCTAATTTGTGTTGGGCCCAGGTTCAAAGCCATGTTGGGCCCAATTCAAAGCCATCCTGAGCCACATGCTGAATAACCTGGGACTAGAGAAAAAACTCACTGAAGCCTCCGTATTTTTTATAGTATCTTTTCTGTGGGATACTTATTAAATTAAGGTTGAGCCATTTTTAAAAAACGTATTTTCTCTGTAAGGAAAAGCCAATCTGTCTTAATGAGTTACATGAAATTGTATGAAGTTATACGAAATCTAAGGGATTTGAAAATTTCAAAAAGACTTAAGGGAAATACATCAGAATTTTGGTTGCATTTCAGTTAACAGGTTTATTTATTTCGATTTTTGAATAAAGTGTTTTTGAATAATTAATTCAGAATTGATGATCTGCCCATGACCTTAATAAAATTTCATAGTTTCATGGCAATGGCAAAAACAGTTTCTAGGTACTTGGGTGAGACACATACTAGCAGGTGTAGAAGTAGTAATAAAAATAATGATTTATTATCAGAACAACACTTCTTACACCTATTCACCAATTTTCTTTTAGGATATCCCCATAATATTATTCCTAAATAGCAAATAAAGAAAATAAGTCAAATACAAGTCAGGTCACTTTATATCTTCCACATCCTTCCATTCATTTCCTCATTCGTTCATTCATTACCCTCCTTGTTTCTTAAACATCAAATGGTGACTTGAGGCATTAAACAAGTTGATGAAATAAAACAAAAGCATGAATACTTGACATATTTCTCTCATCACTAAGACAACATGCGAGTTAGTCAAGTAAAAAACAAAAATAAATGTATCCAACCACTTTGTATTATGTGGAGAAAACTTGATCCCAAATGTTCCCTTTTCTCGAAGTTATTTGCTGTTGTTCATACTATCCACACTATCCAAGTTTACCTGGATAAATAGAATGCAGTCAGAATTATGTTGAACCTAATTTATTGATAAAATATATACCAAAATGTATTACAAACATAAAACTTCATGAGGTCAGTATTATTAATTTCAAATTTTGGGTTTTTTTTTTTCTAACATTAAATTATCTAAAACTTTTATTTAAAAATGCCACATTCAGGTAAAAGGTAGTGTGTCTTAGATGGGAAAATTTCAGCAGTAGATATTTCAGAACACAATGGTTGTAGAAAAAGAGATTATGAGTTTATGTGCAGATATACAGTTATGTTTTTAAAATCTAGATTATAAAACAGATATAAAATTTGAGTTTAACAACATATCTTATTAAGATAAGAATCTTAATCCACTATGAAAAGAGAAACAAAACAAAGCCCAGATAACAGGTTTCTTTTGGTAGTGATCTACAAGGTATTAGGGATATGATTTTCCTCTTGTTCTGCTGTCTCTCTGTCCCTCAGTCATTACAGGTAGAGTATCACTTCAATAACTCTTCCAGTCAGTATTGGTGGTGACAGTCAGTCTGACCTGAGAAGAAACCAATACCCCTTCCCAACCTGGAAATGCTGGTAATTTATTTTACCACCCCCAACTCCTCTATGTTTTTCCCCATCCTACCAGCAAACTTTGTTTATCTAAAATGCAGCCAAATACAATTAAGCCAAATACAAGTCAAGTCTTCCTCATCCTTCCATTCATTTCCTCATTCTTTCATTCATTCCCATCCTTGTTTCTTTTTCTTTTTTTTTTTTTTTTGAGACGGAGTCTCGCTCTGTCACCCAGGCTGGAGTGCAGTGGCGCAATCTCTCTGCTCACTGTAAACTCCGCCTTCCTGGTTCACATCATTCTCCTGCCTCAGCCTCCCAAGTAGCTGGGACTATAGTCACCTGCCACCACGCCCAGCTAATTTTTTGTATTTTTTTTTCAGTAGAGATGGGGTTTCACCGTGTTAGCCAGGATGGTCTTGATCTCCTGACCTCATGATCCGCCCGCCTCAGCCTCCCAAAGTGCTGGGATTACAGGTGTGAGCCACTGCGCCTTGCCCCATCCTTGTTTCTTAAACATCAAATGGTGACTTGAGAAGTTAAACAAGTTAATAAGACAAAAGCATTAATACTTGACATATTTCTCTCAACACTAAGACCTCATGCCAGTTACTCAAAAAACAAAACTAAATTCAGAGTGCCTCTTTCACATGTTAAACTCATTGGATTATTTAAATACTAAGTATTTAACATCGTTTTTCTGAGCATTTCACACCCAAAACATATTTTTTTTCCACGAGATCATTACTTCTGAATTTTAAGGAATTTCATATGGTGCATGTTTGAGGAATTTCGTATGGTGCCTGCTGTAATAGGATCTTGGCTTATTTGCGTTTGTTGATCAGGTACAACTAGGTATAGAGATTGGATGAGGGAAGAGTAAAGTAAAATTACAGAAACACTTTTAAGGCTTCCCAGGTTGTTACCATTTGATAGTATTAGAAACAATGTCACTGTAATTTCCATTTTCAGGCCTATGTATAGTGTTAGTAAGATTCTTGCCATGAGTTTCTTTACTATTTATAGATTAGTAGGAGCCATTTTTATGGCAATCCAAAGCTCTCTGTTAAAACACTGTATAAAATGAGTTGAAAAGATTATTAATAATCTTATACAGAATGATGTCCTTTAGTTCAAAGAAGTTGTCACCAGTATTAACAGTGGCACTTGCTTTAAAAGAATAAATATCCTACTCCTGTTTTTCATTCGAACTCTAAGCAAGACTACAAACAAAGTTTTCATTGCAATAATAAATCTTTTTGAAAGGGTTTTGTAAAACCATTGGATTTACATAACTTTACATTTGCCCTACCTAAGTTTACAGTAAGGAGCCAAATTCATTTAACGTAAATATTACAACCCATGAATCCAGGCATACAACAATTTATGGGGGACATTAGTCTTCTTATTATAGAAAATGTTTGAAATAATGTGAATAACTACCAATGTTTATTATAATTTTATATTTTTTCCTTATTCATCTCTAATAACAATTTCCGTTACTTCCTAAGTCATCCCCAGATTAAGAGAGCATAGGCATTTGTAAGTAGCAAAACTTACAAAACAAAAATTACAAAAACAAACAAGATTTTTTACAAAAAGAGAAACATCAAATTTCCTGTTAGGCTCACTGACCATGCTCTCTGGTGTCACTCTAGTTCCTCTTTATAAGCATACATACTTAGGTCGGGTGCAGTGGCTCACACCTGTAATCCCAGCACTTTGGGAGGCCAAGGCAGGCGGATCATGAGGTCAGGAGTTTGAGATCAGCCTGGCCAACATAGTGAAACCCCGTCTCTACTAAAAATACAAAAAATTAGCCGGGCATAGTGGCGGCATCTGTAATCCCATCTACTCGGGAGGCTAAGGCAGGAGAATGAATTGAAACCGGGAGGCAAAGGTTGCAGTGAGCCAAGATCGCGCCATTGCACTGCAGCCTGGGTGACAGAGCGAGACTCTGTCTCAAAAATAAATAAATAAATAAATGAGCATACATACTTTACCTTCATGGATGTTTTAAGGGGAAGGCAAGTGTTAAGAACTTATAGAAAATACAAAATAACTTTAGAAAATGAGAGTTTTTGAATGCTGAGCAACACATTCTATTTAAATAATATTAATAGAAACAGATTTTGAGGCCTGTAACATAATGGTGCATTAAAAGCATAAGAGAAAGCAGCTGGAGGCATCCAGCATGCAGCTGCCTATATAGCCTCCTCCCTACATCATATGTGTAGCTTGTTCCATATTGTGAGGGGTGTGTATATGTGTATGTGCACACACTGGCACACAAATTCATATGTATTTGTCTTACTAAAGTGTTTTTGTCTCCCCTAGGGTCTTTAACTGCCTGGTTGAACCCTGCCGAGACCACTACTCTGTTTGAAGGGATCTTGCCAGCCTCTTCCTAGAATTGCATCTCTGATTCTTTTTCTTCTCAGATAGGCATTCTTAATTGAAGCTAGGACTTAACACAGGCCTAAAAACCATGATTAATTAGGACCATTGAAAGCCAAAACATCTTCCTGCCTCTGCCTTCGGATTGGGTCCTTTAATTGAAGCTAGGACTTAACCCTAAAAATTCCCAATGATTAGGACCATTAAAACCCAAAATATCTTTCTGCCGTAGGATTGGGTCCTTTCCCTGACCTGAAATTACCTTTGCCAAAATTGACCTGCAATGTATTTTTTATGTATTTTTAAATATATTTTCTGTTACTTGTTATATAATGGACTAAGAGTGTGGTGGGAAGAAACAGACTCGGGAATGTGTTGACATTTGCAGGGTTTAGAATCTAGATGAGGCGTGAACTTGAATTCTGGAGCTTCTTGGGGTAGCCTGATTTAACATAGTTAAAGGGCAACATAAAATTAATACTGGCAGACTTGAGGCACAATAGTGCTGGTGATGCTGTGAGTGAGTGGTAGAGAAGGAGTGGTCTCTTGAGCCCATTAATGAAGCCTGGTGGTCTGGGGAAGTGGATCTAAGTCCAAGTGTACAGAGTTCATATTTAACCTCTTTGGAAAAAGGCAGACTCCTCCACATCAGAGCTGGTCTGGGGAAGTGGATCTAAGTCCAAGTGTACAGAGTTCATATTTAACCTCTTTGGAAAAGAGCAGACTTCTCCACATCAGAGCTACTCCTTGACCTCTCTGAGTTCCTGATATTCTGGGTCGGTAAATAGATGATATAGATACAGATATAGACATAGTCATAGGCATAGACGTAGAGCCTGGTTAGGAGTATGAAATAGATCCAAATCCTGATTTTTAAATATAAAATAACGTTCGTTACATTATGCAAAATGACTTTTATTCAGTATAAATTTGGAAAATTTAATGACCCACCAAAACTGGTTTTCAGAATCATTGATAACATCATTGTTTTGGATTTATGAAAGGAATATAGCAGTAATGAAAGAAACTAAATTATGGAATCTTTTCAATGATATACTCAGAGTTCTTTTTTTTTTTTTTTTTTTTTTTTGAGATGGAGACTTGCTCTGTCACCCAGGCTGGAGTGTAATGGCGCAGTCTCGGGTAACTGCAACCTCTGCCTCCTGGGTTCAAGTGATTCTCCCACCTCAGCCTCCTGAGTAGCTGGGACTACAGGCACATGCCACCACACCTGCTTTTGTATTTTTAGTAGAGACAGGGTTTCACCATGTTGGCCAGGCTGGTCTCTAACTCCTGACCTCATGGTCTGCCCACCTCAGCCTCCCAAAGTGCTGGGATCACAGGCGTGAGCCACCACGCCTGGCCAATATATTCAGAGTTCTAATGTTTTATCTGTTACCTTTTCATATAAATCCAGAGCTATATACAAATTAGTTAATCCCATGGCAGAATGTATAAAAATATCTACTTTCATGTAGTTTTTATTTTATGTGGAATATTTACCTAAACCAGGATTTAGTTTTCATCTTTACTAAATTTTTCCAATATATATATGCATATATGTATTTACTGAATTATAAAACACGTTCTAAGGAAGTAAAAGATATCTTTGGATGCATTTGCAGAACATAGAACTACTTTTGTTTAATTCTGTGCCCTTACATATTTTTTGTTTTTCTTAATAATGTGGAACAAGGCCTTCTTTTTTCCTCTGTTCCAAATTTTGAGGTAAGAGGTATGGCAATTCACATATTATGATTGTTTTAGAGATGAACTTAAATTCACAGGGCTTTAATAAACATCAGCCCTGAATAAACTGAATATGTAAAACACTAGCACTGATTACTGTGTTCCAGAAGGCAAGTCCACATTTTCTGTGTTAATACATTTTCTACTGCGATGATTTCATATGGTACTCAGAATCATGAGGGAAGTTGCATTTATTTTCTCTACTTTTCCTGTACGTTATCTTGGGAGCCCAAGCGAATTTTATGTTCAAAAGAGCAATTTATGCTACTTATTAATACTTTTCTTTAACAATCTTTAGAGATAATAAGTTGACATAACTGACAGTAGCTGAGGGACTGATGCATACGCAATCTTCCTTTGAAGAGAAAGCTTGTGCTTGACCATGGTTGCTCGGTGGGGTATGCTCCTATGCATACCACAAGCTTGGCCTTCGGTTTGGAATAGCTCTTTCCATTGTTTGAGTTTGGTTGCACTGAGAAGGCAAGCTTGTTACTTTACTGTAAAAAATAAAGTGCTTGTCCAAGCTTGTTGCATGTTGGCAGTTGAGAGGCTGCTCTTTTGCTGGCTGGAACGTGGACAACTTTTTAACCTCTCCAAGGCAACGTAGCTGTGACAAGGTGTCAGTTACCATCAAAAAGTAAATAAATCACAGGCTTTGAGTTTCAGCATAATAATAAAGATCCAATGTCCTCACATGAGTTTCTCATTCCACAATTTTGAATCATATTTTTTTGTGACAAATGCTCTACCTTCAAAGTCAAGCGTTTTAAAAATACAGTTTAGAGAGCCAGGTTCCCTGAGAGGAGGATTATTAACTCACAAGGAAAGAGCAATGAATTACCTTTAATAAAATAAGCTAAAAAATGAAAACATTAAAGATATATTTGAAATTTAACCTTTCTTGCCTATGTTCTTTACCAAATCAGGAACTACTAGTGTAGCTGTAGTGTGAACATCCTTGTATTTAGGAGAGTGAATTTAAATGTTTCAAATACTTTGTAAGACAATTAAACACTTGCTATGTATAAGTTCACCTTAGACTTACAAATTTCTGTGAATTATTCTAAATTCATTCTATAGAACCCTACCTCACAAATTGGAAAATATGGACATAAGAGTCTTTATGGCTTAACTGTGTTAACTGGCTGATATTTAACAACAATCTACGTTTCGCAAGTGTCACTCCAAACCCGAAGTTGTACCGTTTCAGAAAATCAATAAAAATACCAATCCCTAGATGAATAAAGAGATATTTGATTGAAAACAAAGTGTTCTACAAATATATGAAGCTTGAATTTGCTAATCTTTATCAAGTAATTCTCAGTGCTCAAGTGTGTTTTGTAGAGTGACATACTTTGCTGAGCAAAAATTGGGTGTTTGAGTTTTAGTTTCAGGTGTTGTTTTAACCTTCAAAATGAGTGGCAGAGTTAATCTTGGGTAACAAGTTATCTTAAAAAATGAAGAAGAGGCCAGACGCGGTGGTTCACGCCTATAATCCCAGCACTCTGGGAGGCCAAGGCAGGCAGATTGCTTGAATCCAGGAGTTCAATACCAGCCTGGGCAACATAGGGAAACTCTGTCTCTACTAAAAATACAAAAAAAGTAGCTGGGCATGGTGGCGTATGCCTGTAATCCCAGCTACTCGAGAGATTGAGATGGGAGAACCATCTGAGCTGGTGAGGTTGAGGCTGCAGCGGGCCGAGATGATGCCGCTGCAATCCAGCCTGGGCAACCAGAGTGAGACCCTGTCTCAAAAAAGAAGTGAATAAGATTATACAAAACAATAATAATAACAAAAACAGTACATTAGATGAAAGTTCAAAGTCTTTTGTGGCTGATTGAAAAATGTAATAGGACTGCTAATGCCTTCTATGGAAAGAAGCAATATAAACTAGTAATTTAATGCTTTACTCCATTTCTACATAGCATCTTTTAAAATTTATTTTTAGTATATCTTGTCTTAGTGGTTTATGCTGGGGTTAATATTCTGGAGATAATATTACGTCAGAATTCTATATCACACATTTTGTTTTTCACTGTTTAAGACAGATAAGTAAATAATACTTAAGAACAGTGATCTCTGAACTTTTTGATTACATATACCTAACAGTACTTTTTAGCATATACTACCAATATGTGCATATTTATTTATTTTATTATATGCATGTTTTATACAACATATGTAAACATATAAAACAGGAATTTAAAAGGATGTGATTTTATGTGTTCAATATCTATTCTAATTTATGGTCAGCAGATTACTTTTTTCTTTCCTCTTATTTTGTAACTTTTTATTTTGACATATGATACACACACATAAAGTTGAAAAAAATAGTACATAGAACCCCATAAGTCATAGCCCAGCACCCCCAATGGTGATATCTTATATCTGTAGAACAATATCAAAACCAGGATATTGCCACTAGTACAATATTATTAATTAGACTACATAGCTTATTCAGTTCTTATCAGTTTTTACCTGCACTCTCATGTTTTTCTGTGTGTGCAGTGCAATGTGATCCCTATTACAGATTCATATAATCACTACTACAATCAAGGTAAAGCATTGTATCTTCGATCACCACAAAGAAACTCTCTTGTGTACTCCTTTATAGGTGGATACTCCTATCTTCTTTTCTCTCTCCTCTGGCAACCACTAGTCTGTGTCCATCTCCACAGTTTTGTCATTCTAAAAATGTCACAGCTGGGCACAATGGCTTGCATCTGTAGTCCTAGCTACACAGGAGGCTGAGGTGGGAGAATCCCTTGAGCCTAGGAGTTCAAGGCTGCAGTGAGCTGTGATCGTGCTGCTATTCTCCAACCTGGATGACAAAGCGAGACGCTATCTCTAAGTAAATACATAAATCAAAATGTCACATAAATACAATCATGCAATAAGTATTAACCTTCCAAGATTGGCTTTTATCATTAAGCATGATGTTCTTTACATCTAGCCAAGCTGTATATATCAACAGTTGTACTTTTTTTTTTTTTTTTTTTTTTGAGACGGAGTCTCTCTCTGTCGCCCAGGCTGGAGTGCAGTGGCCAGATCTCAGCTCACTGCAAGCTCCGCCTCCCGGGTTTTACGCCATTCTCCTGCCTCAGCCTCCCGAGTAGCTGGGACTACAGGCGCCCGCCACCGCGCCCGGCTAAGTTTTTTTTTTGTATTTTTAGTAGAGACGGGGTTTCACCGTGTTAGCCAGGATGGTCTCGATCTCCTGACCTCGTGATCCGCCCGTCTCGGCCTCCCAAAGTGCTGGGATTACAGGCTTGAGCCACCGCGCCCGGCCTTTTTTTTAAGAAGAAATCTTGCTCTTGTCGCCCAGGCTGGAGTGCAGTGGCATGATCTCAGCTTGCTGCAACCTCCGCCTCCCAGGTTCAAGTGATTCTCCTGCCCCAGCCTCCCGAGTAGCTGGGATTACAGACGCCCTCCACCATGCCCAGCTGATTTTTGTATTTTTAAAATTTATTTTTGTATTTATTTATTTATTTATTTGAGATGGAGTCTCACTCTGTCAACCAGGCTAGAATGCAATGGCACAGTCTCAGCTCACTGCAACCTCTGCCTCCCGGGTTCAAGTGATTCTCCTGCCTCAGCCTCCTGAGTAGCTGGGATTGCAGGCACCCGCAACCGTGTTGGCTAGGCTGGTCTTGAACTCCTGACCTCAGGTGATGTGCCTGTGTTGGCCTCCCAAAGTGCTGAGATTATAGGCATGAGCCACCGCGCCCAGCCAGTTGTACCTTTTTTATTCCTGAGTAGTTACACTGCTTTATGGATGTACCAAAGTTTAACCATTTTCCTGTCTAAGGACATTTAAGTTGTTTCCAGTTTGGGGCTATTATGAATAAAGCTGCTGTGACCATCCATGTACAATGAATTGTACGTTATGTGTAATGATTACGTTATGTGAACATAAGTTTTCATTTCTTTAGAATAAAGAGTACAATTGTTGAATCACATGATATATTAGTTTCCTATTGCTGCTATAACAAATTACCACAGGCTGGAAGCTTAAACAACGCAAATGTATTATAGTTGTATAGCTTAACAATCCAACATTTGTCTCATCGGGCTAAAATCAAGGTGTTGGCAAGGTTGCATTCCTTTCTGGAGGCTTTAGAGAATAATCTATTCCTTTCCTTTTCTAGTTTCTCCTGTTATTCTTGGCTCGTGGTCTTTTCCTTCGTCTTCAAAGGAGCAGTGTTGCATCTCTCTGTGCCTTTCCTTCATAGTCACATCTTCCTCTAACTTTCTTCTGCCTCCCTCTTCCACTTTTAATTCTTGTGTAATGTTATATAATGTAATTCTGTTTTAAGGTCAACTGATCAACAACCTGAACTTCATCTACAACCGTAATTTCTCTTTGCTATGTAAAGTAACATATTTTCAGGTTCCAAGGGTTAGAATATGAACATCTGGGGGTTGGTAATGTTGTTCTGCCTACTGCGTATGATAAATTCATGTTTAGTTCTATTTTAGAAACTACCAAACTGTCTTCCAGAGTGGCATATGAGTTTATATTCTCACCAGTAATGTATGAGAAATCCAGTTTCTCTACATCCCTGCCAGCATTTGGTATTCTAGTAGGTGTGTAGTGATACCTCATTGTGATTTTAACTTGCATTTCTCTAATGGTTGATGATGTTGAACTTTTTTTATGTGTTTCTTTGCCATACATATTTCTTCTTTGGTGAAATGTCCGCTCATGACTTTTGCCCATTTTCCTTTGGATATGTGGTTTATACAAGTCCTCTGGATATGTGGTTTGCAAATACTTTCTCTCATTCTGTAGCTTGTTTTTAATTCTCTTAACAGGGGCTTTTGCTTATGGGAAACCTTATAAAATTTCAATTCTTGCTTTACATGAGTAATGCCACATGCTACAATCGTGAATATCTCATGGGCTTTTAAAGAAAACATTCATGTGAGACAGTAACATTACTTAAAGCTGTGTTTGAAGTAAGACTTTGTGCTGATTTGGATGTAGTTAGAGTTGGACCCAGTGATGTGCTTGAACTGGCTCTTCCCAGTTTGCAAGAGGTACTTTTTGAAGTCCAAGAATGTTGCAAGTCAGTTTTTAAACAGTCAGTAGCCATGTTGGGAGTATGTATACAGTGGAAACTGGCAATCACTATAAATCAGTGCTCCCCTTCTCACTGGAGAGTGGGTAGTTAAGTATTTATCAACGCTCTACCAGTGAGACAGGCAAAGAATTCGTCAAGAAATTGAGATTTTTTTTCCCTTTAAGTCAGTGCCCATTGAGATATATCATAAATAAATATGTCAGGGCATTCTCTTCACCAGCATATAATATTTGTTTTGTATTTTTTGCCATTTTTATTTGTGTTTCATCAATTTTGTCCTGTTCTAATTATAACTTTTCAGAATGTCAGGGAGTACAGTGGTAATATAGGTAGTATAGTCTAACGGTGTAGATTAGACCATACATTTCAGAATCAGATAGACTTTGCCTACATCCCACCTCAATTTAGTAGCTGTATGAACCTGGCAATATTGTCTTATATGTAAAATTATGACAGTTATTATACATAATACAGTCAGCCCCCCATATTTACAGGTTTCAAATCGGTGGATTCAACCAATCAAGGGTCAAAAAAAAGTTTAAGGAAAAAAAAAAAAAACAGTTAAAAAATAGTGCAACAATCAAAAATTTAAATGTTAACCCAAATGTTAAAAATACAGTATAGTAACTGTTTACATGGCATTTACATTATGTTAGCTATTATAAGCAATCTAGAGATGATTTTAAGTATAGGGAGGATATGCAGACATTATATGCAAATACTACACCATTTTATATAAAAAGGACTTGAGCATCTGTGGATTTTGGTATCCTGTTGGGCATTGGGGAGGGAGCTGGAACAAATCCTCTGCAGATACCAAGACAACTGTACATACTTTGTAAAGCTTGTATAAGATGATACTCATAAAGCATTTAACAGATAATGTCTCAATAAGCGTTAACTGTTATATCATTACAACTATCACCATTATAATCTCAACAGGGCAAGCCTTTCATAGTCACAGCTGATTAAAATACCTTTTTAGTATTCAGGCATCCCCTGCTTAACACTTAATATCCTAGAAAATCAGATGTCCTACTTGAAAATGCTAACCAGGAACCCATTCCCCAAAATCCCCAACCAATTTCCTAAAAGCTAACTAAATGCAGTGAAATATCTTTAAAGTAACAAATTATAATTTTGGGATGTAAAATGCTTAAACAGTGGTTTCCTGATGACCTAACAAATCTAGCTGTTAAGGAACTGTTGCTAGGTTGATACACTCAGAGGACTTTTGAAATGTCTACACATGATCAGACCTTTCTATGAGTTGTATTTGGAATGTAACATGAGACTTTCCCCCCATACAGTCTTTTGTTTAAAATGTTATGTTAAATTTGAGGAATGTAAGTATAAATTTTTCCCATATAAAAATCAGCAGGAAAATGTTGAATTTAGAGACATATATTGCCTGAGTTATGGGTGTAAAAACCAAGAGAAATTCCATCAGAGAATGTTAACCATGGAGACTATAAGTGTGCCTGATTTTTATGTCCTGGTTTATTTACTGGATGAAGTGGATATAACTAACAAGAAAATACCTGATTAGTGCTGCAGACTCTATGTTCTTATGTAATTCTCATACAACTTTGGAAGTTAAAAGACCTTAAATTAATTTTGCAAAGCTGTACAACTCCTTCATTTCTGAGATGGAATTCAAATCTACTACAGTAGCTAATAGCTGTCCAGGAACAGCTATTAGAAAACTAGAAAAGCATCAAGGAAAGCCTAATGAAGTGTGTTTTCCTTCCAATCCAGTGTCTTGTTTTCTAGTAAATGTCCTGTCTCCTCTTCCCCTATAGGAAGTTTTCATCCCTTTCTCCAGATGCTATTATATGAGATACAATTTACAAACTCTTTTTTTCTCATCTGACAGTAGCTTTTTTCTATACAATCAGTTACCTTTCACTGTGTTTTTCACCCATCTTTTTAAAAATATTTCTGATGTCAGGATTTGCTGCAAAAGAATTAATAAAAAGTATCAAGAAGTTTGCTAGAGCTTTCTGCTCTTGCTTCTCACATGGAATCAAGTGGAAAACTGGGCTTTCTTATTATGTTCCATTCACTGAGTAACTGTGCTCAGAAGAATGTCTACTTCACTAAGGTAGTTGAACCAAGCATATCCTCACAGCCCCATGGAAGCAATGAATCTTTTAATTTATGTTAGAGAGGAAAATGAATTAATGAGGAAGAAAATCATAAGTAGAGGGTTAGGCATTCTAGAGAATTATATTTAAAATTAGCTACTAGGTCACTTTTCCATCAGTTGTTCTAGATAAAAGAGATAGGGTATCCCCTCAAATGTTAAGTCACATTCTGGCCATCCTTTTTCATAGGTTGCACTCAAATTACTTTCAGGTTAGTTGTGTATCCTTCTTTTTTTTTTTTTTTTTTGTGAGACAGGGTCTGGCTCTGTCATCTGGGCTGGAATGTAGTGGCACAATCACACGGCTCATTGCCACCTCTGCCACCTGGATGCAAGCCATCCTCCCACTTCAGCCTCCTGGGTAGCTAGGACTACAGGCACACGCCACCACACCCAGCTAATTTTTGTTTTGTTTTGTTTTGTTTTGTTTTGTTTTGTTTTGGTAGAAATGAGTTTTGCCATGTTGCCCAGGCTGGTCTCGAACTCCTGGACTCAAGTGATCTTGGCCTCCCAAAGTGCTGAAATTACAGGCGTGAGCCACCACGCCTAGCCCAGTTGTGTTTCTGCACACCAGAAGTGAACAATCTGAAAATGAACTTAAGAAAACAGTTGCATTTACACTATCATCCAGAAGAATAAAATACATACCAGTAAATTTACCCAAGGTGAGATACTTGTATACTGAAAACTACAAAACATTCCAGAAAGAAATTAAGAAAACCTAAATAAACGGAAAGACATCCTGTGTTCATGGATTGAAAGACTTAATATTGTTAAGATGTAGGCACTAACCAAAGTGATCTTTGGGTTCAGTGCCGTTCCTATCCAAATTTCAGTGACATATTTTGCAGAAATGAGAAGGCCAATTCTCACACCCATACGGAATACAAGGGGCCTCAAATAGCCAAAACAGTGTTAAAAAAGAACAAAGCTGAAGGACTTTCACTTCGCAATTTCAAAACTTACTACAAAGTTACCATATTCAAAATAGTGTGATACTGGCTTAAGGATAAACTATATGTAGACCAATGGAATTAGAATTAAGAGTCTGGAACTAAATCCATGAATACATGGATTTATGAATTAATCGAATATCTACAAGGATACTAAGACCATTCATTGGGGAAATAATAGATTCTTCAATTAATGCTGCTGGGACAACTGGATTTTCACATACAAAAAAATGAATCTGGACCCCTACCTTATACCATATATAAAAGTTAACTCCAAATGGATCAGTGGCCTAAATATAACAGTTACCATAAAATTCTTAGAGGAAATCATGGGGTAGATCTTAAAGACTTTGGATTTGGCCATGGATTCTTAGATATGACACCAAAAGCACAAGGAAGGCACACATTTAATGGAACCTCTTGGCTTATAAACCATAAACCCAGATCACTATGTCAAAACTATTATAAAAATCAAATTAGACCCATGTAAGCAGACTATATAGCCACTGATTTGGATAGTAATATAAGACCAAATTTTTATTTGTTGGCAATTAACCTATATACAGTAACTAACCTCTAGAGTCTGCATCTAAGAAGTTTTGTCAAACTTTCCAAAGCTAACAATCAATGCTGTTATGGATAGAAGGTACCAACGTCTTTAGTATAACATATTTAGACAATAGAGGGTGTTAGGAATAGTCTGCAGATGGATACTAACTTGATTCTTATCCGACAACATTAAGAAATAGCCATTCTTCTGTAGTTTATTATGCATGTTATTCTCCTCTATAATATTGTAAAATATATATTTTGTCTTCCACCTCTGTTTTCCTGGCATGCAACTCCTAAAATCCTTAGAATTTCCGAAGTAGTATCTTTTTCTATGCTAATGAGTTGACTAGTGGCTTCAAGATGGGGTCACAGGAGAGAACAAGGCATGATTACAGGAATGGGACTTTTAGTCCATCCCACAAACTCCAGGGATGGGAGAGGGGCTAAAGATTGAACTGATCACTGATGACCAATGATTTAGTCGTCTGTATCCTTTATCCTTTGTAATATCTTCAATAACCTGGTAAATTAAGTAAGTGTTTTTGCTGAGTTATGTGAGCCATTCTAGCAAATTAATTGAACCCAAGCAGAGGTCATGGGAACCCTGATTTATAGCTCATCAATCAGAAACATAGGTAAAACAACCTGGGGCTTGTGGTTGTTACTGTTGGGTGTCAGTCTCCTGGGGCTGAGCTCTCAACCTGTGGGTCCTGACACTGTCTCTAGGTAGACAGTTTCAGAACTGAATTGGAGGACACCTATCAGGTGTATGCTGCAGAAATGAATGATTTTTTTTTTTTTTTTTGAGACAGGTTTCACTGTCACCCAGGCTGGAGTACAGTGGTGCAATCATAGCTCACTGTAGCCTTAACTTCCTGGGCTTAAACGATCTTCCCAGCTCAGCTTCCTGAGTAGCTGGGACTACCAGCATGTGCCCCTGCACCTGGCTGTCAACAGGAACTTAGAAGGTGGAAGAAGAAAGAGGTCAGGATATGTATTCCCGCTCCCTCCCTGCCCTAGAACCTCAATTCTAGTATTGACTGTATCCCTTTATAACTGTTATCTCTTGTCCTTTGAGCCTCCACCCCACTTCTTCAACAGCCTCAGCTTTGGGTTTTGATAATACTGTCTCCTCCCGCTTACTCCTTCCGGGTCCTAAGCAGTAATAGCTTCCTGCAGTCCCTAGACTTTGGTTCTGTCAGCATTCTTTAAACTTTCCAGCACTTCGGGAAATATTCCCTACGTTGATTTGTCTTCAAAGTCTCTAACAGGACCCTGACTAATTTTCTATTTTATTTTTACAAGTAAAAATTGTATATATTTATGGTGTATATGATGTTTTGATATATATACACATTTAGAATGGCTAAATGTGGTATATATATACGCATTTAGAATGGCTAACTCAAGCTACTTAATATATGTATTGCCTCACGTACTTATTTTGGAAGATGAGAACATTTAAAATCTACTCTCTTAGCAATTTTCAAATACATGATATACTGTTAACTATAGTCATCATGACATACAATAGGTTTCTTGAGCTTATTACTCCTGTCTAACTGAAATTTTGTGCCCTTTGACCAACACTACCTCATCCCTCTGCTAACCACCATTTACTGTCTCTGAGTTCAACTTTTTTACACTCCACATATAAGTGAGATCATAGGTTATTTGTAATTGTGTGCCTGGTTTATTTCACTTTATGTGATGTCCTCTAGGGTCATCCATGTTGTCAAAACATAACAGACTTTCCTTCTTTTTTTTAGGCCAAATAGTATTCCACTTTGTTGCACATTTTCTGTATCCATTCATTTGTTGATGGACACTTAGGATGATTTCATATCTTGGCTATTGTGAATAGTGCTGCAGTAAACATGGAAGTACAGATATCTCTTTGATATACTGATTTCTTTTCTTTTAGATACATACCCAGCAGTGGGTTTGCTAGGTTATATAATAGTTATATATATATATATTTTTTTAGGACCTTCTGTGCTGTTTTCTGTAATTGCTTATAGAAGTTGACTAGTTGACATTCCCATCAGCAGTGTGCAAGGGTTTTCTACATTCTTGCCAACCCTAATTTTTTGATCTTCCAACTTAATTTTTTTTTTCCTGTTTGTTAATACAACTTTGGCTTGTCAAATCATGGTAGACATTCTGTGAATAATATCACTGTAGTAGAAGCCAGAATGTTTTATAGAGGAAATGTAGATCAGAAATTAAATCTGGGGAGTCAGATTAATAGAGGTGGATTAAGAGGACCTTTCATATTAGTGTTACTGCATTTTTTCTCAAAGTGTCTCCAAAAAGTTTGAAATGTAGTATACATTATTTAGAATTGTACTCAGAAGATAATGTATTTTACCAAAAACTGAGCGTAATTTTTATAGTTTATTATTATCTTCATTTCCTAGTCTCCCAAGACTATCTTTTCATAAAAGTGCTTATATATATAAAAGTTTGTTTGCATTTTCATCCTGTTCACCAATCCCTTGATACCCATCCAGAAACGTAGGGTGAGAATACCTGTGTTAATTGTTTTTAAAAATTTCCTTGACATGTTTGGTCAGAGGAGAAGAATGTTCGGTGACAAGTGCCAGTTTTATCGGTGAGGTAGAAAAGGCCTTAGAAAGTGCTGGTAAGACAGAAAAAGAACATGTAGGAAGAAATCAGTGTCAGAGAGCATAGAGATCCTCAATCCTTGGATATATACCACCCAGTGAAGCAGATCAGAAAGGCCTATATTCTATAGTGCCATCACAACACACAAGCTGGAAAGCACCTCATTACATGTGAATTGGCCACAGCTAAGAGTAAATGATTGAAATCTTTTAAAACTTTTAGTTACATTGTTTACAGTTTGGGGTAAATGTCTAGATATCTTTAGTCATTTAAATTTTTTCACCTATACTCATAATTTTGCTTCTAGAGTCCTAATGAGTAGTGGAATGGAGATTAATCTTGAAAATCCCATTACCTTACATCACTAAAAGCAGTTTGTCCACCTGCTCCCTGGACTTAGCAGAGTAAACCTGTGGTTGTCCAATTCTAGCTGGTAGCTTTAAGATACTGCAGGCGAAGACATATATTTGTGACCAGCAGGTTACAAACAAGCAAGAAAGTATAATCCCATTCTGCTATATTTTTAATGGACAGGATTGGATATATCTTTCTAATCATAGAAAATGTCTGGAAGAAAATGGTTTCTACGGAGGGAAATTAATGGATTGAAGATGGGAACAAGATTTTGGTTTTTACATACACATTTCTATACTGTTTGTTGTTGCTATTGTTTTACCATGAGTTTGTGTTACTCAATAAAATAAGAAAAATAGGTGAGGTCAGGAAGGACACCTTTTCTTGCTATATAGATTATTTTTGCCTCATCCTTGGTTCCTTAGTTTCCATTTCCTTAACTGTATTTTCCAGTTGCTTGTTTTTAACAATCTGTGGAGTCTGTCCATAGTTTTTCCTTTTTCTTGTCCTGATTAATAGCCTCCCAATTTATTTTCTCATCACCTACTTACAACCCAGACCCTCCTATCGAACGTGAAACCTTCTACCTATTCACCCCTCTACACAGATCACGCATCATTTTCTTGTCTTAACTGTTTCAGTTGTTCTGTGATTTTTGTTCTATGCCTTTGAGGATTTATTGTTTACAAAGAACTAAAGCATTTTTAGTTTATTTGTTTAAGCTACCCTCAAAAGATAATAATAGGCAAAAGAAACACCATAAGAACATACCAAAATTCCACTGAAAGCCAACTAGGGAATGTTGGCTTCCAATCTTAGCTAGAAAATGATCAAAATGTGATACTGGTTGATTTTTTTAAAATATGAATTGTTAAAAAAAAAAAAGAGCCACAGCTTGCAGTTTTACTCCCAAACTAAAGTAGGTATAGATAGATAGATATTTCCAAGAGATCACCTGCATTACAGGAAGCAGGCAAAATTACTTTCACCTGGAGAGCCATTTGCATGGAAACATAGCATGGTTAGAGGTAGCCCTCTAGGTCTGACTGCTTATGTCAAATCATACTCCACTTTCACTGTTTAACCTGTGAAGTTCCTTGCCTCTTTTAGCTTTAATATTATCTTGCATAAAAATCAAGATATTTAAAATATCTCACTAGTTTGCCAAATGATTAAATGAAACAATGCATATAAAATAACACAGAGCCTGTTATATGGTTACTTTTAGCCATTAACAGCATACTCATAAAATATCATATTATAAAGTTGCAAGAGATTATTTCCTTACCCCCTCAAAAGAGTTTTTACTTGGACCTTCCAGGATTTGAAGCTATGTCACCAGCGTCAGTCTTGACTTCATATACCTTCCAAATAAGTAACTTTATTTTCAAAAAACTGAATGCTATAGTAGTGGTGTTTGTCAAATACATTACCAGTATTTGAAGTTTTGATACCATTTCTTATATGCAGACTGATCCTGGTGTAGAAGCTAAAGCTAAACTGTAATAACAATATTTAATGGGTATATATCCTGTATAGAATAAAATCTTTCCTGAATTTCATTTTCCTTTTCCAGAATTTTACACATACATACTCATGCAAACACACACAAGCACACCTCTCTGTGTCCTAAGAACAACAAAAATCTTAGAAGTGTAGACTTCTTTTGATTAAAATCATATGGTTAGTCCCAAATCTACAAATATATTTTTAATTTAAGTAAAAGAGGACACTCCAACAAAACTAATATTCACTGCATCTCTGAGCATAGCACACATCCTTTCTGAGTTCAGGTGGATACAATTAGCTGCTACTAAAAATGAACCATTGGTGAAGTCAGTGAATATTAAACATGGGACTTATAAGGATAGGAATGACAAATAACGGACAAAAAACATTTTGTACACCAATTTTAAAAAGAACTATTTAGGAGACAGCTGTAGCAGGGGTGGCTTTCTCTTGTGGAGGCCTTTGCTCCATTGTTGAGGGTTGGTACTGTCTAAAATTAAACCATTTCAGTGATGCCTAGCATGGAACCCTTGACAGCCAACCTTCCAGGTAGGAAATGAGGCTTCCTTGCCAGCAAGTCCGTATAATACTACTACAATTTTTATGACTAGACTATTTTTGCAGAAGTACATACTGCTTAAGTAACATTAAACTTAAGTAAGTCTATCTCTTTCTCTTAAAAATAATCTTCATAACAAATAGAAATCTTTAGTATCCCAGTCTAACTCAGTTTAGTCCTATTTAGTTTGGGATAAGAAAGTAATATATCAGTTATTTTGGCAGATTATTTATAGAAGCTATGTGGAATAAGCTGTATCTATTTAGATTTTATGTAATTTGGTAATTAACATAAAATAGCTTACATGTAATAAATTCTTTAGTTGAAATTATGAGTAATTCCACTGGTCTTACTCTTATCTTAGATTACATAGATATAAGTATTCTTGGGTATTTTGATGCTAGACCAATGATTTATAATATCAAATATATTTCTTTTTACTACCAACAGGTAGTAACTGAGGTAACTGGGGTTCAAAGAAGTACATTAAGCAGTCAAGGAAACATGTGGGACAACAGTAACACAAATACTCATTTTAATGTCCTCAGTTGCTTTACTCTTAATAGAAAGTTCAGTAAATAAAACAGATGACAGATCTCATAATTATATCAGAGTAAACTTAGTAATAGGGCATTAACATTGATCTTATTAAAATGCAGTTGACCCTTTGAACACCACAGGTTTGAATTGCACAGGTTCACTTATATGTGGATTTTTTTCAATAAATATATTGGAAAAATTTTTGGAGATTTTTGACAATGAGGAAAAACCATATGACCTAGAAATATCAAAAAAATTAAGAAAAAGAAATGTCATGAATGTATAAAATATGTATATACTAGTCTATTTTATCATTTACTAACATGAAATATACACAAATCTATTATAAAAAGTTAAAGTTGTCAAAACCTACACACACAAACACTACTCAGCCTGAAGACGATAAGGATGAAGATATGAAGACCTTTATGCTCTGCTTCCACTTAATGAATAGTAAATATATTTTGTCTGCTTTATGATTTTATTAACCTTTTTTCTCTAACTTACAATATAATAATATATATAATATGATATAACATAACATAACAAAACATAATATAACATAACATACAAAATATGTGTCAGGCAGCTCTTTATGTTATTGGTAAGGCTTCCAGTCAATAGGCTATTAGTAGTTAAGTTTTTTGGAGAGTCTCAAGTTAAAGGAGAATTTTTGACTGTGTAGGATGTGGCACCCCTAGCCCCCGTGTTTTTGGTGCGTCAACTGTAATTCATTTTGCCTGCATGATAACTGCTTATTTTTTAAGATATATTTTGAAGACTCAAAATAATATCATGTTGATATAGAAACATTCCATTTCCAATTGTAATTAAAATTGAAAAAATTTTTTCTTCCATTTACTTTGACTATCACAAATACATGTAATGATTTTATGCATTAAATCCAATCTAGAGCTAAACCAATTAAGACAAAAATGACATAACAGATTTGCCCAGTTTTCCATTAAATATCTTTATTCCTAATCAGGCCCTCAAGTTACTTGCTTATGCTAATTGTATGATGTGGGGTAATATGGATCAATAATTGTATTTTTTAAAGGCTAGAAATTACTGGATAAATTGTGGAAATTTTAATGATTTCTAGACTTCATTTGTAGAATAAAGTTTAATCAGAATGTTTGTGCTAAAGGAGATCCTAGATGTCATGGTCCAGTCCCTCTCCTTTTACAGATAAGAAAACTGAAGTTCCAGAACTTAGTATCTTTGCCATTATCATCAGTGGATGAGAACAGACCTGCGAAAGAGAACTCATTTATTTCAATAGCCCATCCTTTTTTCCCCCTTATACCACAATGTCTCTTAACTTTTAATTTCCTACCAGTTCACTCTTCTTCCCAAAGTGCTCCTTCTTTTAATTACTATTTTTCCTACCTTCCCTCCACACCAACTAAAGTTCCTAGTGCCTATTTCCTCTCAGCCTCTAGGGATATTTATTGCCTGAATGAATCTCTTCAGTAGCAATTTCGAAAGTGTAACAAGATGAAAAGGACATTCTGATGTCAGAGGAACTCTTTAGGGCTTTACTACTACGAAAGCTAATCTGTCTATGAATCTGCCCTAGTTACAGTCTTTCTTCTTCTCTCTTGTTTTTTACTTCACTCTTGAACTACATGGATTCTCTAAAAACTCTAGGTGATTCTTGGTTTTAACTATATGATCTCCTAGTAGGACAAGTATAAAAGGACAAGGTATACGTATGTTTAAAGTCTTGTCCTTTTATGCCTGCCTTACCTCCTGAATCTAAAGTTGGCAATTAAGTATTATAGACATTTACGTCCAGAATTTTACATCTCAAGACAAAAAAAGAATATAGGCAGCACAATGTCATGAGATTTGACCTATGACAGGTTTTTCTTGAATGTTTCTAGGAGGTATTCCACTGGATTTTTTTCAGTGTCAGGCATCACCATATTATGCTTTTTTAAATGTATATAGATAAAAGTGAATTGGAACATAAATTGCACAGTCTTTCTGGAAGGTGGTTAATATATAATACAAAAGCTTCAAGTACTCACCTTTTGTCCTACTAATTCTATTTTTAAGACTTTGTTCTAGATAATAAGACAAATAATCCAAGATTGAATCTGCCTTAAAGAGTTACTTTAAGGATTATTACATATATGCTATATCTACATAACAGGATGAGAAACTATTAAAATGGTGATACATATATCTGCCTGTGTTAACATTAAAGGAAGTTCATGCATTTATTAATTGGGAAATAAAAGTAGATTACAAAACAGTCATAAATAACACAACATTTATGTAAAACTATGTATATTACAATGGACTGGAAAATTGTTCCCCAAAATGCTAACAAAGCCATCACATTTATTATTTTTACTTTTTTTTTTTTTTTTTAAGAAACAAAGCCTCACTTGGTCACCCAGGCCAGAGCACAGTGATGCAGACATAGTTCAATGTAGCTTCAAACTCCTAGGCTTTTGCCTCAACCTCCTGAGTAGCTGGGACTGCAGGCACACACCACTTTGCCTTGCCAATGTTTTCGAATTTTTTTTGTAGAGGTGGGGAAGTGGAGGGGCTCACTTTGTTGCCCAGACTGGTCTCATGTCTCCTGGCTTCAAGTGATCCTTCCACCTTGGCCTCCCAAAATGCTGGGATACAGGTATGAGCCACCATGTCCAGACAAGTTTTACTTTTTAATTAATGTTAATCAACATTATAGCAATACTGTATATAATAAATATGAATCACTTTTATAGTTAGAGAAAGCAATGAAATTATTTTTATTTTAAAAACAAACCAAATGTACATAGGTAGCCTTGGTATTTACTAGCAGTATGACTTTTAACTTGTTACACACTTCCTCATTTGTAAAAGGGTGTAAATGTCAGTCATATTTCCATCCCATCTTCCTCCCCATTTATGAGTCCTGAGCCCCTGTTGGCTCCATTAACAGCTGGAGTAAATAAATGCCTTTTGACAGGTGCGAGGGTCAGATTTCTCATCAGCAACTTCCTTAACAAAAGCAGTGTTGTTAAATAGAAAAGGTAGAGGGAAGCCAAGATGTTGACACAGCCTAGAAGAGAAGTTAGCATGATGATCTAAAGGAGTATTTGCAAAGTCCAGAATTATGTGGCTATTTTAATACTGTCTTTAGTTTTATTGTCATTAACTTACTTAGTTTCAGGAAAGAGGGAACGAGGTCTCTTTTGATTCATTTTGATTCAACAGTTTTATTTTTAGGTATATACAGAGGAGAATTATCTTGGTTAAAAATAAAAAAGGAAAACTTACACGGCTGAAGTGAATGGTACTCTGAAGTATCTGTGTGGATACTGTAGTTAGTGACTTGTGTCATACCCCTTCCACCCATACCAGATCCTTTCCCTTGAGACATGGGTGCTTTTCCCTGGCTACTCTTAGAAGCAATCACATTTTCATATAATGAACTCTGAGGGGTTTAAAAATGAGTGAGACATGGTATCATGGAGTGCAGCATATGACCGCTCAGCATTTACAGGGTTTTTTTTTTTTTTCCTCTCTTTACTTTTCCATTTAGTAAACTCTACGCCATAAACCCATTTTAATTTATTCACTGAGAAGGAAATGACATAATATTCACCGCTGTGGCTGCATAGGTCATCAATTCCCTGGGATTCAGGATTACATCTGAGCTGATATCAGACTGCCTCTTCCCAGGATAGTAAAATTTGAAGTCTGTGTGTCAGGGACCTGCAGTGTAAGTACTCAAGAAAGTTTTTCAAAAGTATTTCCTTTCCAAAAAGCAGGAATTAGAGAAGCAGGAATACAGGAGCAGGATGGTGTATTAGGAATTTTAGTTTAAGATTCCTTTACAATTTCTTCTCCTAAGAAATTTTAGCTCTCTTTAACAATGTGGTTGTCAAGTACACTAGTGAATCTAACAAAAATTATGCAACTGGAGAAATGAAGAAGTTATTTGCTATTTGTACTGGCTTGTGTACAGGCGAAATAAAAGTAGGCAATGGATGGAAGAAAATAGAGACTTTTGCTTTATTAAGGTGAAGTGAATTTCACCTCCTTTTATCGTTTGAAGTATTGAGAGGTTTTTGTTATGACTGTTTTGTTTGGAAAAGTTAGACAGATTTTGCCTTTAAGAACAAAATTTTAAATCTCTCTAAGAGGTTTCATATTGAACGGCAATTATTTTGTTTACTTGCCTGTCTTCTCTGTTGACTATAAACTCCTTCATCGTAGAGATGGTGTTGCTTACCTTTGATAAGTCCAGTCCCAGACTCATAAATGTTTATTTGATTGGTTAATTAACAAATTAATTAATTTTGCCTTTTAATGCAGATAATTTTGCTTAAAAATAATTTTACATAAACACATATACATACATGCATACAGTGGGCCTACCTTCTATTTTCTGCTGCTTTCAACTTAAGCTTGGGAATATTTTTGCTACAACTATTTACAAAGTTCTCGTTTTTGTGCTACGTTTTTCATTGTCCGTTTAAATGGATTATGATGTAATTAGACTTGAGATCTCATGGGTTTTTTAGAACTAAAAGGTTCTGGAGTCAGATGTGGACTCTGGCTTTTACTTATTTGTATTTCTGGCCTCAGTTATACCCAAAAATAAATTTTTGTTGGAAATACAATTTGTCCTGAGCTAATAGAGGAACATGATTTATCTTCAATTCTGGAGAGCTAGTAAAATAATTTAGAACACTATGTCAAGAATGATTCTTTCTCACTCATAACACTTTCTTGTGTGTCTGTTATTTTAAGTATCAAAATTCTCCTTTAAAACTCTGGGATAGATGTATCACATGTTTCTTCTTGACCTAAAAGGTGTCATTTTCAGGCACAAAAAGTTCTTAAACACTAATATTCTGGTATGTAGCTGCTGATGAAAAATGTACTTCCCAACAAATCCTAAGTTGGATACACATAAAATCAGACAAGGCATAGCATGATAAAATTGTATAAAACCAATAATAAAGAGGAAAATCTTTTTAGTTGTATTATGGTAAGAACATTTAACATGAGGTCTACCTTTAAAAAATTTTTTTCAGTATACAATACAGTATTACCAACTGTAGGTGTAATGTCACAAGAGCAGCACCAAAGGGAACATTCTCCCCCATGGTCCAATCACCTCCCACCAGGCACCACCTCGAACACTGGGGATTATGATTTAATATGAGATTTGCACAGGGACCCAAACCGTATCATGGGTTATTGGGATTTTTTTTTAATTGAGTTGTAGGGGTTCCTTATATATTTTGGAGACTAACCCCTAATATTAGATACATGGTTTGCAAATATTTTCTCCAATTCAGTAGGTTGCCTTTTCACTCTGTTGATTGTTTCCTTTGCCTTGCAGAAGCTTTTTAGTTTGATATAGCCCCACTAGTTTATTTCTGTTTTTGCATTCTGTGCTTTTAGTGTCATATTCATAAAATTATCACCAGGACCAATGTCACTAAGCTTTTCCCCTTATGTTTTCTGTAGGAGTTTTACAGCTTTAAGTTATATGTTTCAATCTTTAATCCTTTTTGAGTTGATTTTTGTATTTAATGTAAGATAAGGGTCCAATTTCATTGTTTTGTTTGTGGATATCCAGTTTTCCCAGTGCCATTTATTAAAGAGGAAAATCTTAAAAACAGCTGGAGGAAAAAAAAGATAAGATACAGATTAATAAGGTAATAATTCTTATTCCCTATAGAAACCATGCAAAGCAGAACACAAGGAAATGGCATATTTCAAGTGCTAAGAGGATGAATCACAGTCAGATTATTCTGAATAATAATAACTTTCATTTAGTACATATTGTAAACCAGAAATTATGCTGATTATTTTAATATGCATTATCTCATTTAATCCTTACAGCAACCCAGAGAGGCAGCTAAAATTAACACATTTTAGAGGTGAAGAAAATGAGGCTCAGAGAAGCCAAGGGACTAGGCTAATAAATGTTATATACTTAGCAAATGGAAAATTCAGGATTTGAAACCAGATATGATTGACATAAGCCATGTCTCCTCTTACTTTAAACCATAACTGGGAGAACATATACATAACTTAAATTTGATAGGTCAGCTGATTGGAGGCTGTTTGTTGTGGTATAAATGTTTGAAAATTGCTGTCAGTCAGCAAGTATTTATCAAGCACATTAGATATTCCAGGCTGGAACTGGAATGGAATCACGAACAATACAAGTATGGTTCTTTATCCTTATGGAGCTTATTTATAGTCTAAGGAAAAGAAATGTGGTAGTTCTAGGTACTTCTCAGGGTGGTTCTAAGGATTAAATGATATATTAAAAGAACCAGCACAATTTCTGGCATATAACATTTATGTTAAATAATTTTAATTATTAAAAAATATAGTTATAAGTAGTCAAAGTGTTCTGAATAAGTACCAAGTGCTATGGAAGGACATTGGAGGGAAAAAGCTAACGTAGTCTGGGAGATTAGGAAAGGCTTCCCTGAGTTCTTGATTTTTAAGTAGAATCTGATGAGTGAATAATCTGTTAGCCAGAGCAAAGAGACTGGACACAGAAGATCATTATATTCAAAAGGCTGCACATTTGATAAGACATTGCAGAGGCTGAAGAGAGCATAGTATGTCCTTATTGTAAAGACAATGGGAAACCAGTGAAGGTTTTAAGGATGTGGGTGGAGGGTTGCTGGCAATAATCATGTTTGCATTAGAAAATCATTTCATCATTTCAGCAACCTCTATGAACAGTCTTTGAGGAATGTGGCAAGAGTGGACACGAGGGTAAATATGAGGAAGTGGTTCAAACAGTGAGAATAGAACAAAGTGGACAAAGCTACTTACATGGAATATACAAAATCTGGCAATTTTGGATGCAGGAAATGAGAAAGAAGATGCACAATTCTTAGGTTTCTGGGATAATGGAAATATCACAGGTTTTGAGAGAAAATTATTGGGTATGCTGTGTCAGAGAGATATCAAGTAGGCAGTTTGACACATGAGTGATCTAAGGAGAAATTTGGACCTGATATCTAGATTTTGGGAATCATTTTTATGCATACTTCAGAGATATCATAGGTTCAGTTCCAGATCAGCACAATAAAGTGAGTATCTCAATCTATTAAGTGTGCAAAAGAATTATGTCTAAAAAAAATGTGCACCTTAATTTCAAAATACTTTATTGCTAAAAAAATGCTAGCAATCATCTGAGCCTTCAACAAATCATAGTCTTTGCTAGTGGGTCCTGCCTCCATAAAGATGACTGCTGACTGATCAGGGTGGTGATTGCTGAAGGTTGAAGTGGCTGTGGCAGTTTCTTAAAATAAGATAGCAATGAAGTTTGCCACATGGATTGACTTGCTTTCAGGAAAGATTTCTCGATAGCATGTGATGCTGCTTGGTAACATTTTACCCACAATGTAACTTTTAAAACTGGAGTCAATTCTCTCTGCCACTGCTTTATCAACTAAGTTTATGTAATATTCTTAATTATTTGTTGACATTTCAGTAAGGTACACAGCGTCTTCACCAGGAGTAGATTTCATCACAAGAAACCACTTTCTTGGCTCATCCATAAGAAACAACTCTTCATTCAAGTTTTTTCATGAGATTGCTGCAATTCAGTCATAATTTCAGGCTCCACTTCTAATTCTAGTTCTTTTCCTATTTGCACCCCATTTGCAGTCACTTCCCTCCACTGAAGTCTTAAACCCCTCAAAGTTATTCTTGAGGGTTGAAGTCAACTTCTTCCACACCCCTGTTAATGTTGAAATTTTGACCTTCTCCCCTGAATCATGAATGTTCTTAATGGCATCTATCATAGTGAATCCCTTCCAGAAAGTTTTCCATTTACTTTGCCCATATTCATTAGAGAAATCACTATCTATGACTGCTGTAGCCCTACAAGATATATGTCTTAATAAGACTTAGAAGTCTAAATTATTCTTTAATTCATGGGCTGCAGAATGGATGTTGTGTTAACAAGGCTTGAAAACAACACTAATCTCCTTCTAAATCTCCATCAGAGTTGTTGGCTGACTAGGTACACTGAAAATGATCAGTAATATTTTGAAAGGAATCGTTTTATCTGAGTAGTAAGTTTCAACAGTGGGCTTAAAATATTCAGTAATCATACTATAAACAAATGTTTTGTCTTGCAGGCTTGATTGTTCCATTTATAGAGACAAGCAGAGTAAACTTAGCATGATTCTTAAGGGCCCTAGGATTTTCAGAAGGGTAAATGAGCACTGGCTTCAACTTATATTTACCACCTGCATTAGCCCCCAACAAGAGTCAGCCTATTCTTTGAAGTTTTGAAGCCAGGCATTGATTTCTCTCTAGCTATGAAAGTCCTAGATGACATCTTCTTCCAATATAAGGTTGTTTCATCTACACTGAATATCTGTTGTTTAGTGTGGCTGCCTTCCTCAATTACCTTAGCAACATGTTTTAAATAATTTGCTGCAATTTCTATATCAGCACTTGCTGCCTGACCATGCACTTTTATGTTATAAAGACTGCTTCTTTTCTTAAACTTCATCAACCAACCTCTGCTAGCTTCAAACTTTCTTCTGCAGCTTCTTCACCTCTCTCAGTCTTCACAGAATTGAAGAGGGTTAGGGCCTTGCTTTGGATTAGGCTTTGGCTTCAGGGAATGTTGTCACTGGTTTGATCTTTTATCCAGATCACTCGAACCTTCTCCATATCACAATAAGACTGTTTTGCTCTCTTAGTATTCATATGTTCACTAGAGTAGCACAATTTCCTTCAAGAGCTTTTCCTTAGCACTCACAATTTGCTTACTGATTGGCACAGGAGGCCTAGCTTTTGGCCTGTCTCAGTTTTCAGTGCACCTGCCTCACAAAGCTTCATCACTTTTAGCTTTTTATGTAAAGTGAGAGATATGGGACTCTTCCTTTCACTTAAATACTTAAAGGCCATTGTAGGGTTATTCATTGGCCTAATTTCATTATTGTTGTGTCTCAGGGCACAGGAAGGCCCAAGGAGAGGGAGAAAAGCAGGAAACAACCAGTTGGTGGAACAATCAGAATACATACAACATTTATCAGTTAAGTTCACCAGCTTATATGGGCATGGTTGGTCATGACCCAAAATAATTACAATAAAAACATCAAAGATCAGTGATCACAGGTCACCATAAGAGATATTGTAATAATGAAAAGTTTGAAATGTTGCAAAATTACTAAAATGTGACACAAAGATAAGAAGTGAGCACATGCTGTTGGAAAAATGACTGCAGTAGACTTGCTTGATGCAGGGTTGCCACAATTTACAATATAATACATTATATTTTAAAAAATACAATATGTGCAGAGCCCAATAAAGCATAGTGCAATAAAATGAGGTGTGCTTGTATTTATAGATGATATCTAAAGTCAAAGAATGGGTGGAATAGTGAAGACGAAGAAAAAGAAGAAGGTTAAGTATAAGCTCTGTGGCACTTCAACCTTTAAATTTAGCCAGAGGGAGAGAAGCCAGCAAGTAACAATGCATGAATAGGAATATCTAGAGAAATAAGAGGTATAATGTGGAGTGTCAGAAGCCAAAAGTGAAGTGCATTAAGAACAAAGGTGTAGTTCATTTTCCCAATCCTGCTGAAAATTTGGGCAAGATACAGACAGAAAAAGTATTTATTAAAAATTTAACATGCTGGAATTCATTTGTGATTTTAACAAGAATCATTTTGGTGGAGTGAGAGGGACAGATTTGAGTCAACTGAGAAAAGTGTGACAAATGAGGAACCAAAGACAGAGCTTAAACAATTCTTTAGCCATGAGTGTGGAAGAAGGAGATTGGGCAATAGCTAAGACAGGATGATGTGTTGAACAAGGGTTTTTAGAAGGCAGGAGATATCTGATGGAAAAGAGCAAATAGAGAACTTGAAGATACTACATTGGGGGATGATTGCAGTGCAATGTTATGTCATGACAGAATGAGGTGGGATTGGGAGAGAATGCTCTTAGATAAGAAGAATTGCTGGTCTAATGTAAAGTTAGGCAAAATATTTTAAAATGTACTATTAAAGCTAAATGTCAATTCTTAGCATCACAATGAAATCATGAAAACCCAGCAGGTACTTCACAGTTGCTAAAGGGAATCTTCCTTGTTACAACAAAAACAAAGCCAAAGAAGACACCAAACTGACTGACAGCAAGGAGCAATATTGAATATTCAAAAATAAAATCCATTCCTGGACTTCAAATCATTAAAGTAGAACTGCCTATTTAAGAACTTTTATTTGCACAGTCCTATTAATTTTAATGCCTGAAGTAGTGTTAATCACGTGACCCACATGAAAAGATTTTAAAAATTGCTTTGTTAGAAAATGTAATAGACTTGTCATTAAAGTTTTCAAACTCTTTCTTAAAGATTTGTAATATTTGGCTAGAGTTCCATTTTTTTTCTTTAAAAAAATTATATACATACTACATACACACACACGCACACACAAAGTCACTCCTATCCCCCACCCTCAGAGAAAGTTTGAGATTATACAGCCACATCTGTCAGACCTGTGCTAACCTATGTCATCCATCTGTTCTGGTTGTATTTTCCTTCCCTTTCCTCTCTTTTTCTCCCATTCTACCCAGCCTTTAAAAGAAAAAAAGTTGAGAGAAAAACAAATCTCCTCTTTTTATATTGAAATTTAAGGTGGAAGAAAAGTGGTTCTAAAAGCATCTATCATCATAGCACTGACTTGCCAAGTTAAGTATTTAGGTTGGAAATCATGCCTTTCCAACTGCTTAAAAACAGGAAGTATCTCTGCTAAGTGATAGATAGCTCCCTGTTGCTGGAAAGGAAGGTCTCTTTTATTTCTTTCTACATTTTTGAGCAATAATAAATAAGTTCTGCATTTTCATACATGGGTGTATGTGTGTGTGTGTATAATGCAGAAATCCATTTGCAGTGTTTATGTATACATACATACCTCAGTATATGTAAATATATGTTAAAATACTTTCCAAGGCTTTAGACATAGAATCTCTTCTCATAAGCCAGCCCAGGCACATCTTATTCAACAAGTCAAGCAAAACCTTTGGATCTGTCAGAAACAGCTTATAGGTCTGCATTAGGTGATTAATTGCCAGGAGAATCTGGTTCTATGTTTTGTTACATATAATTGTTATCTTTTCTAAAGGTGTTCTTTTATTAAACTTCTACCATAAAAGGGGGGAAAGTAAGCACACATCTTACATTCCTGATGTTTAGCACTTCTTACAAAAAAAAGAGGAAAACTTTAACACAATGCACTGACAAAGGCATATCTGTCTTGGCTTCAGACAGTTTTCTCCCCGTTCTTACAAAAACTTTAATAATATTTTAACTTGCTTAGAAATTACTCTTGGGATAGCAGTCTGGAATAATGGAATATACTTTGGTTATACCATCTGACGGTATGGAATTAAACCTTAGTTCACATTCCATCCTTAATGCTTACTACCCCTCTGACCTTTTCCAGCTTATATTTCTCTTTTCATAAATTGAGTATAAGAATACATATCTCCTTTGGAGTGTTACTGTGAGGATTGCACTAATTACCATAGGAAAGCACTTATTACAGTTCTGAAAATATAGTAGGAACTCAATAACATTACCATTTTAAACCTTATTAGTTTGCTTATTCTAAGCTCTGCCACTTAATCATGTATGACTCAATATCAATATTACCTCCGTGGGCCTCAGTCTTCTCAGTAAATACAGGAGTTTAGAAATGGAAGAATTTTTTGTGAGACTAATGTCCTGTGATTCTCTAATTATCTTCATGTCAAATGAAGAAAAAGTATTTTCATTTTAGATACAAATTATTCTTATCCCCATAATTGACAAAGCAAGGAACTTGTCTTCTGTCTACAATGTGATTTTTGCTTTACTTTTGACTGAGTATTCATTAAGACTTCTTTTGGTGTTGATTATGGTCTCTAGAGCAAGACTGCCAATATTTCAATTCTGGCTCCCCACCACTTACCAGCTATGTAACTGTAGGCAAATTACTTAACCTCTCTCTAACTCAGTTTTATTATCTATAAAGTGAGACTAATAATAGTACTTCACTTACAGGGCTCTTGTGCAGATTAAAGGAGTTTTATGTAAACTCATTCATGAATTTTATGTAAAAGAGTTTGAACAATATCAAGCATATTGTACATTTCACATGCACACATTATTCTTGTTATCATTGTCATTGTCTAGAATAACATCAATTGCCTCTTAATCATAGCATGGGAATACTATCATAGATGAATAAGAGTTTGACTATCTGAAATGCAGTTCTACCACCATAGGCTTTGATAAGTATCTTACTAATGACTGAGATCCCTAAAGATGGATGCACATACCAATAGAGTGAGGGAAGAAAATTTTAGAAACAAAATATTAGAAATTGACTATTTTATGTAGCATTCTTTTTTAATGTACACTTTTCTGTTGTATGTAATATATTAATACAAGAAGGCATGTGTATGCTTCCCGAATAAACATTAAAAAATGGGGGGAAAGTGCTCACATAGTTTTTACTAATATGAATGAATGCTCAAAAAACTTTGGAGACAGCTGTCTTAGGAGACAGTGTGTTCCAAAGGTGGTGTTAACTTGACCTCACCATCAGTCTCAGTTGTCTGTCCTGTACTAGATGGAGATGAACATGTATTGAAGAAGCAAGTCAAACTTTCATGACTCCAGAGAGTTTGGAAAGACCACAACGAGTAGTCCTTCGCTAAAGATAGAATAAGTGTAGTATGGAATCCAAGTTACTCTGACTATGTCAACTACTTGGTGTGACTGAATAATCAAATGTCTGAAAGATGTCAAATCAGTCCTTTTCAGTACTCATATTTGGACTTCAGCATGGAAGAAAATACTACTGTTCTCAGTGCCCAGGGACTATAAAACCACATTCCCACAGGATAACCAAATTCCTTTTCTGCATATGTTTAACAGCAGTGCAACTGGGCTTTTCTAATAGATTTTAAACTTTTTGTTATAAATATTGTTACCTCCACAGAAGTGAGGAAATTATATTTTTTAATTATTGTGCTTAGAAAATACCACAATAAAGAAAAATCAATACATTTATTTCTTAAGTGGATACATTTTAAAGCAGAGTTACCAGTATTTGAAAATAACATGAGCTTCTTTCTCTCTAAGAAGTTCTCATAATGGGTTGATGTGACCCATGTGTTAGTACATAGATACCTAGGAGTAAATGCCCCCGCCTCCTTTGGGTAATGTATTTTTGGAGGGAATCTGATAGATACACTCTCCTGAAAATACAAATACAAAATTTTTGCACATAAAATTTAGCCTACAGTTTCAAGGCTTCATAGATACTGTTTTCCCTAAACCCATTCAAGAACCTTTAGGTAACTGAGATCTTCTGGATGTGAAGGGGATGTAGCTACATATACATTCCAACCCATGATGTTATCACTGCAGTTTATGATAAGCTTTCTGTAAACCCTTCATTTTCTAGGTTTAACTTCAAAAGTCATTGATGCAATTCTTAATTACATAGTTATGTCTTGTTTTTTAACACTTGAAATAGTGTTAAAATGATGGCATCTGCATTATCTCTTTGCTATGTGATATTTGCTTATTATGTTTTAATTATTTAAATTTTTTATGAGGCCACCATGTAAGTTATAATCTGAATCTTCCCAAAGATATATTGTCTTACGTTCTGCCGCAGAATTAAAATGACAAAAGCAGTGCATCTCATAGCAAAGACTTAGAGTTCCACTTTACAGATGAGAAAGCTAAAGCTTAAGAGCACTTAGAGTGATTTGATTCATTTCTGGGGTAAGGGACTGTTCAAGTTCACCTATGAGGCTTTTTTAAACTATCTTATACAAGCCATATCTCTCAAAGTCTAGTCTAGGAACTTTCTCTGTCAGAGTCAGCTGGCAAGCTTATTAAACATGCAGGGTCTGACCTCTCCCTCCAGACCTAGTGAGTCCAGATGTGATGTAAATGGGGAACAAGACTCTCCTAGATGAGCAGATAAGCCAGATGATTCCTGTGCACATTGAGGTTTGAGAAACCCTGAGAAGTGTTTTAACTTTAACTGCACATTAGAATCAAAGAAAATAATTTGCCTGGACCTAGACTGATTGATTGTCACTGGAGCAAGGAGCTGGAGGTAACCTAGGTTCTTAGAGTTCACCAAGTGATTGTGATGCACAATGAAGGTTAAAAACCACTACTCTGAAGTATTTAGAAAGTTTTTCTGTAAAAGGCCAGATGGTAAATATTTTAGACTTTATAGGCCACATCTGTTATTCCTTGTAGCTACTCAACTTTGCTGACTTAGAATGGAAATAGCCATAGATAATATGCAAATGGCTGAACATGGCCGTGTTCTAACACTTCATTTACAAAAACAGGTGGTGGGACACACTGTAGTTTGCCAAACCCTACGGAGGAAGGGTACAGTCCCTTCCATGTGCCTCAAAGGTGCTGTTAGAGTATGTTCTAAACCTGAGATGTTTCTAGTTGTTTGAAATGAAGGTGGAAAATTACCATATTAAAATTCAATTATGGGCCAGGCATGATGGCTGTAATCCCAACACTTTGGGAGGAGATCAAAGTGAGGCCTCCTGAGGCCAGGAGCTCAAGACTAGCCTAGCCAACATGGTGAAACCGTGTCTCTACTGAAAGTACAAAAATTAGCCAGGTGTGGTGGCGCACACCTGTAATCACAACTACTTGGGAGGTTGAGGCATGAGAATCGCTTGAACCTAGAAGGTGGAGGTTGCAGTGAGCTGAGATCATGCCACTGCACTCCAGCCTGGGCGACAGAGGGAAACCCTGTCTCAAAAAAAAAAAAAGGAGTTCCATCACAAGATGGCCAAATAGGAACAGCTCCGGTCTGTAGCTCCCAGCATAATTAACGCAGTAGACAGGTGATTTCTGCATTTCCAACTGAGGTACCTAGTTCATCTCAGTGGACAGTGGGTGCAGCCCATGGAGAGTGAACTGAAGTAGGGTGGGCCATTGCCTCACCCAGGAAGAAGAAGGGGTCGGGGGATTTTCCTCTCCTAGCCAAGGGAAGCCATGACAGACTGTACCTGGAATATCGGTACACTCCTGCCCAAATACTGTGCTTTTCCCACAGTCTTAGCAACTGGCAGACAAGAAGATTCTCTCCCGTGCCTGGCTTGATGGTTCCCACACCCATGGAGCCTTGCTGCTAGCATAGCAGTCTGAGATCAACCTGCAAGGCTGCAGTCTGGCAGGGGGAGGGGCATCTGCCATTGCTGAAGCTTGAGTAGGTAAACAAAGCGGCCAGGAAGCTCGAACTGGGTGGATCCCACCGCAGCTCAGCAAGGCCTTCTGCCTCCATGGACTCTACTTCTGTGGGCAGGACATAGCTGAACAAAAGGCAGCAGTAACTTCTGCAGACTTAAATGTCCCTGTCTGACGGCACTGAACACAGCAGTGGTTCTCCCAGCACAGCATTTGAGCTCTGAGAATGGACAGACTGCCTCCTCAAGTAGGTCGCTGACCCCATGTAGCCTAACTGGGAGACACCTCCCAGTAGGGGCCAACAGACACCTCTTACAGGCGGGTTTCCCTCTATGACAAAGCTTCCAGAGGAAGGATCAGGCAGCAATATTTGCTGTTCTGCAGCCTCCACTTGTGATACCCAGGCAAGCAGGGTCTGGAATGGACCTTCAGCAAACTCCAAGAGACCTGCAACTGAGGGACCTGACTGTTAGAAGAAAAACTAACAAACAGAAAGGAATAGCATCAACATCAACAAAAAGGACATCCACACCAAAACCCCATCTATAGATCACCAACATCAAAGACCAAAGGTAGATTAAACCACAAAGATGGGGAGAAACCAGAACAGAAAAGCTGAAAATTCTAAAAACCAGAGTGCCTCTTCTCCTCCAAAGGATTGCAGCTCCTCACCAGCAGCAGAACAAAGCTGGACAGAGAATGACTTTAACGAGTTGACAGAAGTAGGATTCAGAAGGTCGGTAATAACAAACTTCTCCAAGCTAAAGGAGCATGTTCTAACCCATCGCAAGGAAGCTAAAAACCTTGAAAAAAAGGTGAGACGAATGGTTAACTAGAATAAACAGTGTAGAGGAGACCTTAAATGACCTGACGGAGCTGAAAACCATGGTATGAGAACTTTGTGACACATGCACAAGTTTCAGTAGCCAATTCAATCAAGTGGAAGAAAGGATATCAGTGATTGAAGATCAAATGAATGAAATGAAGTGAGAAGAGAAGTTTAGAGAAAAAAGAGTAAAAAGAAATGAACAAAGCCTCCAATAAATATGGGACTATGTGAAAAGACCAAATCTACATTTGATTGGTGTACCTGAAAGTCACAGGGAGAACGGAACCAAGTTGGAAAACACTCTTCAGGATGTTATCCAGGAGAACTTCCCCAACCTAGCAAGGCAGGCCAACATTCAAATTCAGGAAATACAGAGAACACCACAGAGATACTCCTCAAGAAGAGCAACCCCAAGACACATAATTCTTAGATTCACCAAGGTTGAAATGAAGGAAAAAATGTTAAGGGCAGCCTGAGAGAAAGGTCGGGTTACCCACAAAGGGAAGCCCATCAGACTAACAGCGATCTCTTGACAGAAACCATACAAGCCAGCAGAGAGTGGGGACCAAGATTCAAATTCTTAAAAGAATTTTCAACCCAGAATTTTATATCCAGCCAAATTAAGCTTCATAAGTGAAGGAGAAATAAAATCCTTTACAGGCAAGCAAATGCTGAGAGAGTTTGTCACCACCAAGCCTGCCTTACAAGAGCTCCTGAGGAAGCACTAAACATGGAAAGGAAGAACCAGTACCAGCCACTGCAAAAATAAATCAAATTGTAAAGACCATTGATGCTATGAAGAAACTGCATCAATTAACGAGCAAAATAATCAGCTAACATCATAATGACAGGATTAAATTCACACATAACAATACTAACCTTAAATGTAAGTGGGTTAAATGCCCCAACTAAAAGCCACAGACTGGCAAATTGGATAAAGAGTCAAGACCCATCAGTGTGCTATATTCAAGAGACCCATCTCAAGTGCAGAGACACACATAGGCTCAAAATCAAGGAATGGAAGATCTCCCAAGCAAATGGAAAGCAAGAAAAATCATAGGTTGCAATCCTAGTCTCTGATAAAGCAGACTTTAAACCAACAAAGATCAAAAGAGACAAAGAAGGCCATTACATAATGATAAAGGGATAAATTCAACAAGAAGAGCTAACTATCCTAAATATATATGCATCCAATACAGGAGCACCCAGATTCATAAAGCAAGTCCTTAGAGACCTACTCCCACACAATAATAATGGGAGACTTTAACACACCACTGTCAATATTAGATCAACAAGACAGAAGGTTAACAAGAATATCTAGGACTTGAACTCAGCTGTGCACCAAGTAGACCTAACAGATATGTGTAGAACTCTTCACCCCAAATCAGCAGAATATACATTCTTCTCAGCACCACATTGCACTTATTCTAAAATTGACCACATAATTGGAAGTAAAGCACTCTTCAGCAAATGCAAAAGAATGGAAATCATGACAAACAGTCTCTCAGACCACAGTGCAATCAAACTAGAACTCAGTATTAAGAAATTCACTCAAAACCGCACAACTACGTGGAAACTGAACAGCCTGACCCTGAATGACTACTGAGTAAATAACAAAATAACGCAGAAATAAAGATGTTCTTTATTTCTGAGATGAGAACAAAGACACAACGTACCAGAATCTCTGGGACACATTTAAAGCAGTGTGTAGAGGGAAATTTATAGCACTAAATGCCCACAAGAGAAAGC
>NW_012101932.1:4913079-5008704 GCF_000951045.1 Mandrillus leucophaeus | reverse complement strand
ATCCCACAGAAATACAAACTCCCATCAGAGAATACTATAAACACCTCTATGCAAATAAACTAGAAAATCTAGAAGAAATGGATAAATTCCTGGACATATACACCCTCCCAAGACTAAACCAGGAAGAAGTTCAGTCTCTGAATAGATCAATAACAGGCTCTGAAATTGAGGCAATAATTAATAGCCTACCAACCAAAGAAAGTCCAGGAGCAGATAGATTCATAGACAGATTCTACCAGAGGTACAAAGAGGAGCTGGTACCATTCCTTCTGAAACTATTCCAAACAATAGAAAAAGAGGGAATCCTCCCTAACTCATTTTATGAGGCCAGCATCATCCTGATACCAAAGCCTGGCAGAGACACACACACACACACGCGAGAATTTTAGACCAATATCCCTGATGAACATTGACATGAAAATCCTCAATAAAATACTGGCAAACCGAATCCAGCAGCATATCCAAAAGCTTATCCACAACAATCAAGTCAGCTTCATCCCCAGGATGCAAGGCTGGTTCAACATACACAAATCAATAAACATAATCTATCATATAAACAGAACCAAAGACAAAAACCACATTATCTCAATAGATGCAGAAAAGACCTTCGACAAAATTCAGCAGCCCGTCATGCTAAAAACTCTCAATAAACTAGGTATTGATAGAACATACCTCAAAATATTAAGAGCTATGTATGACAGACCCACAGCCAATATCATACTGAATGGGCAAAAACTGGAAGCATTCCCTTTGAAAACTGGCACAAGACAAGGATGCCCTCTTTCACCACTCCTACTTAACATAGTGTTGAAAGTTCTAGCCAGGGCAATCAGGCAAGAGAAAGAAACAAAGGTTATTCAATTAAGAAAAGAGGAAGTCAAATTGTCCCTGTTTGCAGATGACATGATTGTATATTTAGAAAACCCCATCATCTGAGCCCAAAATCTCCTTAAGCTGATAAGCAACTTCAGCAAAGTCTCAGGATACAAAATCAATGTGCAAAAATCACAAGCATTCCTATACACCAACAACAGACAAACAGCCAAATCGTAAGTGAACTCCCATTCACAATTGCTACAAAGAGAATAAAATACCTAGGAATCCAACTTACAGGGATGTGAAGGACCTCTTCAAGGAGAACTACAAACCACTACTCAACGAAATAAAAGAGGACACAAACAACTGGAAGATGGGAAGAATCAATATCGTGAAAATATCCATACTGCCCAAGGTAATGTATAGATTCAATGCTATCCCCATCAAGCTACCAATGACTTTCTTCACAGAATTTGAAAAAACTACTTTAAAGTTCATATGGAACCGAAAAGGAGCCCGCATAGCCAAGACAATCCTAAGCAAAAAGAACAAAGCTGGAGGCATCACACTAACTGACTTCAAAATATACTACAAGGCTACAGTAACCAAAACAGTATGGTACTGGTAGCAAAACAGATATGTAGAGAACAGAGGCCTGAGAAATAACATCACACATCTACAACCATCTGATCTTTGACAAACCTGACAAAAAGAAGAAATGGGGAAAGGATTCCCTATTTAATAAATGGTGCTGGAAAAACTGGCTAGCCATATGCAGAAAGCTGAAACTGGATCCCTTCCTTACACCTCATACAAAAATTAATTCAAGATATATTAAAGACTTAAATGCAAGACCTAAAACCGAAAGAAAACCTAGGCAGTACCATTCAGGACATAGGCATGGTCAAGGACTTCATGACTGAAACACCAAAAGCAATGGCAACAAAAGCCAAAATTGATAAATGGGATCTAATTAAACTAAAGAGCTTCTGCACAGCAAAAGAAACTACCATCAGAGTGAACAGGCAACCTACAGAATGGCAGAAAATTTTTGCAATCTACCCATCTGACAAAGGGCTAATATCCAGTCTACAAAGAACTTAAACAAATTTACAAGAAAAAATCAAACAACCCCATCAAAAAGTGGACGACAGATATGAACAGACACTTCTCAAAAGAAGACATTTATGCAGCCAACAGACACATGAAAAAATGCTCAACATCACTGGCCATCAGAGAAATGCAAATCAAAACCACAATGAGATACCATGTCACACCACTTAGAATGGCAATCATTAAAAAGTCAGGAAACAACAGATACTGGAGAGGATGTGGAGAAGTAGGAATGCTTTTACACTGTTAGTGGGAGTGTAAATTAGTTCAACCATTGTGGAAGACAGTGTGGTGATTCCTCAAGAATCTAGAACTACAAATGCCATTTGAGCCAGCCATCCCATTACTGGGTATATACCCAAAGGATTATAAATCATGCTACTATAAAGACACATGCACATGTATGTTTACTGTGGCACTGTTCACAATAACAGTGGGGGGCTGGGGGGAAGAGAAATACCTAATGTAAATGATGAGTTGATGGGGGCAGCAAACCAACATGGCACATGTATACCTATGTAATAAACCTGTACGTTGTGCACATGTACCCTAGAACCCTAGAAGTATAATTTTAAAAATTCAGTTACAACCAGGTGTGGTGGTTCACACCTGTAATCTGAGCAGGAGGATCACTTGAGTCCTGGAGTTCTAGACCAGCCTGGGCAACATAGGGAGACCCGTCTGTCAAAAAAAAATAATAATTAAAATATTAGCCAGATGTGGTAGCGCACACCTGTGGTCCCACCTATTCGGGAGGCTGAGGTGTGAGGATCACTTGGACCCGGGAGATCAAGGCTGTAGGGAGCCATGATCGCGCTACTGCAGTCCAGCCTGGGCAACAGAGCAAGACCCTGTCTCAAATAAATAAACTCAGTAAGTAATAGAGCCAGAATTTTGAACTGTGAAATATGTAAGATTTAAAAAGAAAAAGAAAAAAAAAGACAAACCTCATAATATGTATTATCAGACAAGGCATCAGAGACAAGGAAAAAGAAAGGTACACTGAACACCCAAAGCAGGACTGACGGAACTCAGACATGGTCTGGGACCAGCCTGAGAGAAAGAAAACGAAAGGCAAAGAAAAGGATAAAACAGCCCTGCTGCACTCTGGTGGGATTGATAAGAAATAGCTTCTGTATCTTGATATTTTGTACCTTAAAAAAAATGAGGGGTGGCAGGAATAGAAAACACAGACAATGTCTCTTTGGGGTGAGAGACAGAAACACCCTGTTCTTCTCAGAGGACGTGGAAACATTGATGAACTCTTCAAGTGCAGGCAGGCAGTATCCACAGCTCTGCATCACCGCTCAGAGTCACCACTGTGCAACCCATCAGTCCTTTGGTGCCTGTTCAAGTCACATTGTATAAATCTGTCCTACTGCATCTGTATCCTCAACATCTAATAACTTCAGCACAGAATATTGTTTAAGAATGATGGAGAGGGAAAAGAAGACTTTGAGTCAACAAGAAAACCTTTGTTTACATTTACTGTGTCATCCATTCTTTGTAGTATATATCAGAAGACTTTCATTTTAGGTTTTTAAAAATCGTTTATATGTAATGAGTTAAAAACCTTAGTTATCCAGAAACACATATTCTGAGCAACATGTTTTTGGTACCACCTGCTATCTTATATATTTCTTGTCTGCATGCTTCTGTATACCTAGTAGGTGTCTGTAGGCAGATCACCTGGCATTGTAATTTCTTTTTAAATTGGGAAAAAATATATGTCCTTTGAATATCTTATGGTTCAGTGGGGGCATTAGAAAATATAAACAACTGTTGTGTGATATGTGCAAAAGAAATGTGAACAATATTTAGGAGTAATATAGAGAAGAAAATGACAGTTTCTTTGTTTGTATAGAAATAATTTGAACGAATAACTAGGATTTTCCTGGAGTACATGGCCTGGGGGTAGGCAGGACTGTTCAGATAGAGATCACTACTTATAAATTAGAGAGGGGTGAAGAATATGCTTATAGCAATTTTAGGGGAAGTACAAGGAGTTCGGTATTGGTAGACGGTAAAGGGCCTGGAGGGATCAAATAACAGGAGATGATGCTGGGAAAAGAAGCAGAGGACAGGTCATTTCTCCCCACTGCCACTACCCCCTTACCCCCATTAAGAACCCATGGGTTTATATATTTTTAAATATCATAAAATATATAAATATCTAAGTAAGTTCTTCACTCCTATTCTACTTTATGGAGACCCTTTTTAAAGAGTGAATTTTATAGAGACATAGGAAAGGTTAGCTTGCATTGTTTTCACTTGGCCCCTATAGTTTTTCAAAAAGCAGATTCACTTTTTACAAGAGAAAGAATTTGGCTTAGTGCTGGATACATACTGTTTTGACTTTGTAAAATGACTCTTTAATAGAAATGGATGAAGAAAATATGCTAATAAAATAACTTAAGTATGTGTATGTGTGTGCATGCTAAGTTTTTTTTCTTCTGTTCTCATCATTTTGTGCTCATCGTCAATTGCTGCTACTTACTGTGGTGCATTTTTCCTAAACACCTGCTGTCAAATGCATCAAGTCTTTTCTTGCACAGTGCTGCAGGTTTTTACAGAACTGAGCAAGCCCAACATTAGACAGAGAGCCTACAGATTGATTGATTTATTTGTTTTAATACAAACATATGCTCACATGTTGACATACAGAAATCTGTTTCAAATGAATTATTTTATAAAGAACAAAGAACATTATAACCCTAGTACCTAATCCTATGCCTGACACATAGTAGATACTCAGCAAACGTCTGTGGGATTGAACTGCCCTGTGAAGCCTCAGACTAAGCACTAAAGACTCCCACAACTTTTTCAGCTTTATGGGGAAGTGATTCTCTTAAATCAACTTTAAACTTGTATTGAATATAATTTAAAGTTATAATACAAATCAAAGTATTATTTAAAAAGCATCTCCAGCAGTTGAAAAGTCAAGTCATGAAACATTGTTAAAATACAAGTTTTAATTTAGCAGATAGTGTTTCTCTTTGCAGAATAATTACAAATCTATTTAAAATAAATTCTTTTTTATCTTCATCTCCCTTTGCACAATGGAGTGGCATTGTCAAAAGGGGAAAGTGTCTAATAATAAGTTGAAAACACTGGGCAGTTATACTTCAAAGACATCTCTAAAATTGTCCTCTTCAGGTTCACTGCCTCTGCTGTTATTCATGTTCTAATTTAGGGCCTCGAAATTGTGTTAGTTTCCTAACTGGAAGTTGCACTTCATTCCTGTGCTTCCTCCACACTGCTGCCAGAATTGTTTACTTTCTTAAACAGAAAATCAAGTCTGTCTCTCTCCTCATTAAAGACCTTCTGCAATTTGCTATGGACTATGAGATGAGGACCAAACTCCTTGGCATTACATACCATATGTAATGTAATTATACCTGTGGATTTTTTTTTCTTAATCTACCTTCATGTCCCCATGTTTCTAAGCATCCTCCACCAGTGCTTCCCAAATTTTTCATGACATGTCACACATGGAATAATAACTAGATGATACCACTGTCTGACTGCCTAAAGTCTCTGGCTTCTCTGAGCTTTCTGGCCCTTCTGAGATCTGAAGGAAACAATATCTTAAGCATATCCTCTAATCCATTCCCAATGTAACCACTGGGAAAGTCTGCCCTACATGTGACCACAGTAAACCTTTTCCCCCTCCCAGGAATGGTTTGTGCATTGCTTTTCTTCTTTGCTTATAATATTCATTCTGTCTTTTCTCGAATTGTCAATCTGGTAAATTTCCCCTCCTTGTCATTTAAAGCCTGGTTCATTTGGATTAGGGAAATGTTTCTGGAATTTTTTTTAAGGATATGTGAAGCTCTTTGTTTCCAATTAAAGTCTTATCTTAAATCAATTAATTTTGACCCTTAGAAATTCTCTTTCCATTTTCTGACCCATTTGTAAAAGCTTAATTTTAAGGTTACACTTACTACACCATTAATGATTTTGTTTTTAAACATACAAATAAAAATCTCCCTTCCTTGGCTTTTTGGAAACAGTTTCTTTCCCCCATAAATTATATTGCCCATGATTTCCTAAATACACATCTCAAATGGGTTACTTATGTAAAGGGTATGTATGCTTACTTGTATGCGTGTGTGTGTGTACTATTACTAATATAAATATATATATCATTACCATCCACTTAGCTATACTCTAAAGTTGAAAGATCTCAAAATATTTCTTGTGAAAAGATTTACTAAGCTAAAAGTTCTAAGAGAAAAATTATGAAAATTGGTTCCTTTGTTTAACAGAACCTATTGCTTATTTTAAGTGTAATTGATCTTTTGTTTCTTTTGAGACAGGGTCTTACCCTGTCACCCAGGCTGGAGCACAGTGGTGGATGGCTCCCTGGGCCTCAACCTCCTGGGCTCAAGTGATCCTCCCACCTCAGCTGGGATTACAGGTGTGTGCCACCACACCCGGCTAATTTTTGTGGGGTTTTTTTGTAGAGATGGGGTTTTGCCATGTTGCCTAGGCTAGTCTCAAATGCCTGAGCTCAAGCAATCTGCCCACCTTGGCCACCCAAAGTGCTGGGATTACAGTCGTGTGTGTGCCACTGTGCCTAGCCTGATCGATTTTGATCTCTAACACATTCCTCTCATAACTATTTCTGCTTTTCCAAAAAAGTTTCATGTATGGGTTATGTAAATGTCTCTGGTTTTATCTCATTAAATGATTGGCTTTTAGTATCAGCATGAATCAAGTATAATTTGACTCACCTCATCCTTAAATTCTTACTTAATTTGGTAATTATTATGTATTTTTTCATTTTCTACTAGTGTCTTAGCCTGTTGATCAAAGCTTGCTGCAGTTAGTTGTTTGAGTGTTGATCTTTCTATACTTTTTAAAGTTCTTTAAGGTAAGGACCAAGTCATATGCTTCTGTGTTTTCCTCACAGTGCTTCGCACACACACACAAAATTGTCTAGTAGGTGTCTTTTTAGTTACTTTTAAAATATCTTGTGGGTAGTTAAGACTTTTTAATTCAAATTTGATATAAAATATGTTTTTGTTTTCTGATACCTGTTCAGCAGATACTTACCCAGACTGAAGTAATTTACATTATTTTTCAATGTCCCAAAAGCTTAATTGCCAAATAATATAATGCAGAGTGCTCCTTGCATAGGCTGTCATGGATTTTACATACTACTGCTTATTTTATTAGTCTCTAAAGTCATTCTTCTCCCAGTGTAATTACACTTTTAAAAATTACTAAATTGCATAAGAGTTATTATGAAATTGTGTTCCTGGAACATTGAGAATTTCAAGCTTTAGAAGACAGCAGCTAAAGTCAAAGATACAGCAACATTTTCAAAAGTTAGCTTTGTACATCTCTAGGCTAAGTAATGTGAACCCACACATGGAAAGATTTAATAGATACAGGAATGTTCTGGGCCTCTGTAAGAGCTGATCCCTCTATCAAGTTTCTATTGCAGACAGCAAGCATGTTTCTTCTATCTATTAGGAAAGGGTCATGAATTGAGCATTTCAGAGGCTATAGTAAGAAACAGGGAGAGAAGGGGGCAAGTAGAGAATTGCTAAATATCAATTCTTTTTAAATATTGAGATTTAGAAGTGAAAATCAAGAATCTGTATTTTGACTTGACTTTTCAATCTATTATTCTAACCTCCTAGCTCATTGTTCCATTTATTCAACGAACATTAACATCTGCCATGTATTAAGAATTCAGAGATTACTAACATTGCCTATATTCAAGGATCTTATAATCAAGTACTGAAGATAATTATATAAGAACAGTAATCACTATAATAGCATTTAATACTTACTGAAGCATACATGCCATATGCCAAACACTGAGCTAAGCACATTATATCAATACAGATATAAAAACACCTGCTGATTTGTCCAAACACACAGCTAATAAGTGATTGAGCTAGAATTTTCCTCCAGTTAAGCTGATGCTTTTGCCCTCACTTTTAACCTTGTATGCCAAATTACAAGTTTAAAATTCATTTATGTACTTGGAAGAATCATAGAAGTTTCAATAAAAGAGAAGACTTTTAAGCTGAGACTTGAACAAGAAGTGGAGCTTCCCTGATAGACAAGAAGATAAAATGTCATTCTGAGCAGAGGGAGAAGTATATATGAAAATAGGGAGGCAGAAAGCAGCATGGTGAGTTTTACTAACTGGGTGTTTAGGTGCTCCTGAGTAAGTCCAAGTTCAACTATAGCATTTCAAGTTTCTATAATTTTAGTGTAACTCCTATCTTATCTACAGCTCCTTTTCTTTTCTCACAGGGTGAGAAATGCTATACTTGAACTTGGACTTTTTTCTTTGATGTACAATTAAATGATTAGAAAATAGGAAGTTAAGGTATTTGCATTTAGAATGATCACGTTAGCCATGATGTAGATAAAGCAAGGAAAAAGAGGGCAAGAATAAGACTGCTGGCAGAAAAACAACTAGCACAGCAGTTACGATATTCTAGACAAATGATTATGTTGGCTTGATTTCATTGAGTAAACATTTAGTGGGTGCCTTATATGTGCCATAGCTGAGCTTACAGTGTTTAATAAAATGAATGATTCCTGCCATTACATACAGTCTACAGTCTGTTGGGAAAGACAGACAGTAAACAAACACACAAATACACGATAAAGAAAAATGAGTAGAAGTGACAGTTTTAAGAGAGATTTAAGTAGTGTTAGCCAGGTCTATGCATTAGTCGGATTTAAAGGAAGAAAGAGATACCTAGAATAAATCCAAGGTTTCTTTGAGATAATTCAGAGCTGTTACCAAAGATCCACCTCTCTCTCTGGTTTCTGGAACTATTCTCTCCATGAATCATGATTCATTGATATGTTTTTATTAAAGTATAAAGGCTCAGTGCTGCTTTCCTTTCCTAGAGGAAGGCACTCCCTATATACACATACACACCCTTGTTGATTATTTTAAATGAATGGGAGCCAATGGGACCTGATTTTTCAAGGTGTCTATTTTAATACTTTTGTCTGAACAAGTATGTCTATGTTAATGAAATTAGATTTGAGCATTTGATAGAACATGAAACAACTGTAAGTGTTGAATTTCAGAATTTATAAAAAAGAAAAGGCAGCCTTATAATTGCGGTGTAAGGTTTGATAGTTAAGACTCCTTCATGTGAAATACCAGATGTTTTAAGTCCTTGATATAAAGGTCAGAAGAAAAGAAGGATATTGGTTTCATAATAAACTAACATGTTTACAGTAATGACTATGCAGTGTAAGCTGTGGATATTTTGTTGTATAAGAATGGCAGGGGATCCTAGAACTGGGAGTTGGAAGGCCCATTTAAAAGGTCATCCAATATGATAATTTTTAGTCTGGAGCACACAAGCAGATTTCAGGTGAACTCCCTGGAATTATTTGCAAAATTGGGGGTATTTTTGCCTATGTATAGTTTGAGGGGAATTTTTGTTCAAATGCACATAGGCACCTGTAATTAAAGAACCGCCTTCATTTTCACACATGAGGAAACTGAGGCTGTTACAGATGTAGAGACTTGCCCAAGGTCTTGAATAAGTTCTCAGAAAGGGAGTTTGTACTATGATTTGTTTTTTTAATAAAGTTCTAATGGAGAGACCACAATATCCAACATTGCCTTGCAGCCAGAAGGGTTCAGAGTATTAGAAAGCCTTGACTTGTTTTTTCATTGAATTGTCATATGGTGATTTTAATAATAATAGAACATGCTATCATTCAGAATACATTCTTCCACCCTAATATCCCAAAACAGTATTTTTAAAGAAATTCTAGGAAGGGTGTTAACTCATTCAGAGTTCTACAGGAAGGAAGGCTCTTTCCTACTATTTTTTAAGCATAACTTTCACTGACAAGATCAGGCCAGAAAAAGCCTAGCTGGCTGTTGGCCCAGACAATGTTATAATCATTGAAGTATACTCAACCTGCACTGCCTGAGGATAGCTACAGCTAAAAAAAAATAAATAAATAAGCACACACAGATGTATGCTGAGTGTTCCAGTGACTTAGCTTACATGTATGCTCTATATCCTTTGCTGTGTTCTTTCAACTATTAGAAAGGAAATTTTAAAATAGCCTAGAATTGTTACTCCAGTAGGGTGAAAAGGACAACTTCAACTTTAAAGAACGAACCAAGCTCTCCACGGCTTTATCCCAAGCAAGTAAATCAGTCTGGCACATAGTAGATGCTTAATAATTTTTTTGATAAGAGAATTGTTTAACTTTGTTATATTTCAGAAAGAGAATTTTGTTTGTTCATCAATAATGAGTATCCTGTAGTGTCAAAATAGTAAAATTAAAAAGGACTGATTCAACATTTAGAAACCCCAGATTTCAGCCCAGTTTCTGTAAGTTATTATATGACCTTGAGCCTCATTTTCTTTGTCTTAATAAGGATATAATAATATCTAATTCCCAAAATTTGGGGGAATATTAAATGAGCTACAGTATGTGGAAGATGCTTCATAGATGCTTAAGCACTATATAAATATTAATGTTATTTGTCTTAGATAACATTTTCAATTTTGTAAATATGTATTTACTGAAATCATCTTTATTTCCTGAGTCCTGTATTTGTTTTAGATAGAAAGAAGTGATTTCCATGATTGAAACAGAGTTTTGAATTCTTTGATAAAATACATTTTAAGAAAACTAATCATGCATGATTTATATTTAATGAATTAATGTTAGGTATATAGAATTGTCTGCAAAGAATTAAAACACTCATTTTTAAACAAGGGAAATATATTTATTTTATGATTTTTCCTAATTGAATGTTTGCCAGCTAATTTGTGTATAAGTTAAGAATTGATTGATAGATATTTGGTAGACAATCACCCTCTTCTAGGTATCATAACATATATAAAAAGTATACAACAGCATTTTCCAAAGTGGAAAAGGAGTATTAGTTTTTGAGATGTTCCATGATTAGAGTTTGGGAATTTAAAATAGAATTTTTACATACTACCATAGGTTTCTCCTGGATATTTTTATTACCCATTAATGTAAGTTACAAAAATTCCTTCATATAGAAACCTATACAAACCTTTTATTTTGTTTCTACACAGTGTTCTCCGAATTTATTTAACAAGAAAACCCTACATTTGTTAACGTTCACTCAAGTATTTTATAAAGCACTGGTATGAGATATGATGGTCTTGACCCCATGTATTTTAACAGTCTATTTGGAACTCTAAGTATGAACATGGTGAAGTACATTAAAACAAAACAACAAACAAAAACAAAACAAATTAACTATGAGATTGTGAAATGGTTGTAATATATGTCACCAAATTGATGGCTAAATCATAGAAACTGATCTGTCACAGCTCGTTAAATAAGTAGTCTTTCTCTTACATGACTTCTTATGTGATTTTTCCCAAACTCCTTAGTCAAAGAAGATAATCTTTCCAGACTGAGAAATTTGAAAATACCTTTATTCCCCTTTAAATTTACTGATTTATAAATACTGGGAGTCTAACAAATGCAAGTTACTACTCTTTATTAATCCTTTTTATTTAGTTTCAGCTTACATACAGTAATTGTGTCAACTTATATGTACAAGTCAATTGATTTAGACATGTGTAGACCTGTGAAACCACGTCTGCAATTAAGGTGCAGAACATCCCCATCACCTTCAAAAGATTGCTTTTGTCCCTTTGCAGTCCATCTTTCCCTCTTCCTCAGGTTGCAGTCAACCACTAGTCTGCTTTTTGCTACTATAGATTAGATTAGACTTTGTAAATATTTTATATAAATGCAGTATGTACTCTTTTATGTCTGTTCTATTTGACTCAGCATGATGAGACTCATGCACATTGTTGAGTGTTCATTATTTCCTTTCTGTTGTTGAGTAGTATTCCATTATATATTTTGACTATTCACTCATTTGGGTTGTTTACAATTTTAGCTATTGTGAATAAAGCTGCTGTGGGCCAGGCACAGTGGCTCACACCTGTAATCTCAGCACTTTAGGAGGCCAAGGTGGGTGGATCACTTGGCCGTAGGCATTTGAGACCAACCTGAGCAACATGGCAAGACCCCATCTTTACTGAAAATACAAAAGAAATAGCTGGGGCCAGGTGCAGTGGCTCAAGCCTGTAATCCCAGCACTTTGGGAGGCCGTGGCAGGCGGATCACCTGAGGTCAAGAGTTTGAGACCAGCCTGGCCAATATGGCAAAACCCCATCTCTAATAAAAATACAAAAAATTAGCCAGGCATGATGGTGGGCACCCATAATCCCAGCTACTTGGGAGGCTTAGGTGGGAGAATCGCTTGAACCCAGGAGGCGGAGGTTGCAGTGAGCAGAGATTGCACCATTGCACTCCAGCCTGAGCAACAAGAGTGAAACGCCACCTCAAAAAAAAAAAAAAAAAAAAAAAGTTGGGCATGGTGGTGCACACCTGTGATTCCAGCTACCTGGGAGGCTGAGAAGAGAGGATCACTTGAGCGCAGGAGGTAGAGGAAAATCTGTGAACTTCCATATATAAGTCTTTGTGTAGATATGGGTTTTTTCTTCTTAGGTAACTACCTAGGAGTGAAATAATTAGGTTGTTAGGTTTAACTTCTTAAGAAGCTGACAAATAGCTTTCCAAAGTGGTTGTACTATTTTATATTCCCATTAACAGTGTATGTAAGTTCTAGCTGCTCCGTGTCCTTGATCAGTCTTTGTTACTGTTAGTGTCTTTAATTTTCATCATTCTTATGATAATGTAATGGTATCTCACTGTGGTTTAAATTCGCATTGATCTGATAACTAATAATGTTAAGTATCTTTTCACATACTTACCTCACAAAGGAAGCTGTATGGTTAGCAAGTATGTTCAAATTTTTAGTTCAGTTACTTTGGGTTGTTTATTTTTCTATTATTGAATTGTGAGGATTCTTTATATAGTTTGGATACAAGCCCTTTGTCAAATATGCATATTGTGAATATTTTATCCCAGTCTGTGACTTGTCTTTGTATTTTCTAAAGGTACCTTTTGAAGAGAAATTTTGTTTTGATTTTTGTAAAGACCAGTTTATCCATTTTTTTCTTTTATACTTCTAGAAGTTTTTTAGTTTTAACTCATATATTTCAAGTTTATTTTTCAGTATGCTGTGAGGTAAGGGTCAGTGTTCATTTTTTTCATATGGACTTCTAGTATTCACAGTACCATTTCCTAAGATAATTTCCTTGTTGGTGCCTTAAAATCAATATGGACTTCCTTTTTCTATTTTATTTCTCTGTATCTTTATCCTCTAGATACTCTCATGCTATCTTGTTTCTTTAGCATTATAAATTTTGAAGTCAAGTAGTGTAAGTTTTTCCACTTTGTTCTTTTTAAAAGTTGCTAAAACTTGCCACATTCCTTCTGTAGATACACAGAGAGAGAGATTTTAGACACATACCTCTTTTCAACCACTTTGAGATAATTCACATATCGTAAAATTCACTATTTGAAATATTTAATTCATTGATTTTTAGTATATTCACAGATATGTATAACCATCACAATAGTCAATTGTACGTATCTTATTCATGCTTTCTCCTATTACCAAGAGCAATGTCTGGTATGTAATACATGCTCACCAAATTTTTCTGAATAAGTGAATTAACTAGCTGTAAAATAATGTAGGCATTAGCCTCTAGTAAAATATTAGGAAGGCTCATTTGACTGCATTCAGCTCTAGAAGTATTCTTTTATTACAACTGTGCTATTTTGAGGTATCTCTGAAACAGCTAACAGCTTAGCCCAGCTATAGATACAGAGATATAGATATAGATATAGATACAGATTTTTTTTTTTAATGGAATCTCACTCTGTCACCCAGACTGGAGTGCAGTAGTGCTATCTCGGCTCGCTGCAACCTCTGCCTCCTGGGCTCCAGTGATCCTCTCACCTTAGCCTCCTGAGTGGCTGGGACTACAGGCATGCACCACCGTGCCCAGCTAATTTTTGTATTCTTTTGTAGAGATGGTGTTTTGTCATGTTGCCCAGGCTGGTCTCGAACTCCTGGACTCAAGCAATCCGCCCTCCTTGCCCTTCCAAAGTGCTGAGATTGGCTGGGCATGGTGGCTCACGCCTGTAATCCCAGCACTCTGGGAGGCCGAGGCAGGCGGATCGAACTCCTGAGGTCAGGAGTTCGAGACGTGCCTGGTCATCATAGTGAAACCCCATCTCTACTAAAAATATAAAAATTATCCAGACATGGTGGCATGTGCCTGTAGTCCCAGCTTCTAGGGAGGCTGAGGCAGGAGAATCTTGCAGTGAGCCGAGACTGCACTCCAGCCCGGGTGGCAGATGAGATTCTATCTCAAAAAGAAAAAAAACAAAAAATACACAAAGTGCTGGGATTACAGGGGTGAGCCATCATGCCTGTCCTTAAACCATATTTTAATAGTTACTTAAGGAAGTTACAAAAAAAAAATTCCTTTCGATATAATGAGTGCAAATTATTTGCACATTTTTGAAAAGAGAATAGTAATCTTTTATTCACCTGATAATTGCTGAGAAGGGAAACCCTCCCATAAATATTGCTTCTTTTCTTTTCTTTTTTTTTTTTTTTTTTTTTTTGAGACAGTCTTGCTCTGTCACCAAGGCTGGAGTGCAGTGGGGCAATCTTGGTTCACTGCAACCTCTACCTCCCGGGTTCAAGCAGTTCTGTGCCTTAGCCTCCCGAGTAGCTGGGATTAGAGGCGCCCATCACCACGCCTGGCTAAATTTTTTTTTTGTATTTTTAGTAGAGACAGGAGTTCATCATGTTGACCAAGCTGGTCTTGAACCCCTGACCTCCTGATCCACCCACCTCATCCTCCCAAAGTGCTGGGATTACAGGCGTGAGCCACCGCGCCTAGCCTTCTATTTTCAAAAGTACTCTTGACATTGTTTGTATCTGTGACAGATTATGGAATCTCTGGTACTTGTTTTATTTACCAATTATGGATAATAGTGGATTGTTCGTGAAATTCCAGACATCTTTCCCTAGGTGTCTTTGAGGTGGAATGTCAGTTCTGAGCCCGGTTAATTCATGTTGCCTCATTTTCTTTATAGGCTTTGATGCGACCTGGAAGAATTGATAGAATCATCTATGTGCCTTTACCGGATGCAGCAACAAGAAGGGAAATATTTAAGCTGCAATTTCACTCCATGCCTGTCAGTAATGAAGTTGACCTGGATGAACTCATCCTTCAAACTGATGCATACTCAGGAGCAGAGGTAAGATAGTTCCCTTCAAAATACATTGGTGGGAGGAAAGCAGTGGCTTGAGGTCAGTAAGCAAAATAAATTGCTTGCCGTGAGGTGTTTTAAATGACCATATACTAAGAAATCTTGAAACAGGAAGTGCATTACATGACATAGTCACTAAGTTAAATTGCACTTTGCGTGGCTTCTATGATATCACAATTGTTTTTTACTTGCTCCTATTATTTCTCAAAATGTAGTCTTCAGAGGAATCGCATAATATAGTGAGAAGAACACTAGACTAGAAGTAGATTCTTCCAATGGGTTTCTTAATACAGCAGTTTCTAACCAATCACACACTTCTCTAACTTTGCTTTCTTTACTCATCAAATGAAAATGATACTACTACCTTCCCTGCTGTTTCCTCGTGGAGAGCATAGAAATGAAATGAGAATATCATGAGTATAAAGGGCAAAGCAAAGAGACTGTATCATTATCATCTTTTTATCATTTTGGCAAGTTATCTCAGTCTAATTTTGTATTAAAGATTCTCTCACAGTGAAAGGGACCCTATGCCCTTACCTCTGAAGATAAACTCTTGACAAGAACAGGAAGACCTCTGTGAAAATATAAAAATGACTTTTATGTATGACAGATAAACATTTTTTCTCTCCTTGCCAACTTTTTACTTAAGCTATTTTTATTTACCAAATAAAATTGCATGAAGTAAATGTGCAACTTTTCTACCTGCATTTCTTAAGGAAAGGACCAACTATGTACCTCGACACAGAAATAGCATCTGTCACACCAATGATGTGGACTTGTAATGGGAAACTAATATTTTTTTAAGTACAAGGTTACAGATTATTTTTATTCTGAATTACTCAATAGGCTAGGACTCCACATTCTATTTTGCTTGCTATTGTTTTCATTCGTCTTATGTAAACACCGAAGAGATTACCATATGACAGATCATTAGTGGTACTCGGAGAGTCTATTTGGAACTGGACTTAGTGTATCATGCAGTCATAGCTAATAACAACAGCCAAAATAAATCCCAGATCTATTCATTGTTTCGCCCCAAGAACCATAGATATACATATAGACAGTCCCCAACTTACGACAGTTTGACTTAAGATTTTGGGGCTTTACAATGGTGCAAAAGTGGTACACACTCGTTACACTCCTCAACTTACAATACAGCTATATCTGGATAAATTCATCTCAAGTTGAAAATAATAAGTCAAAAATATCGTAAGTCAAAAAAACACATATATGCATTTTCGACTTAGACATGTTCCACTAATGATGGGTTTACCAGAACATAGCCCCGTCATAAGTTGAGGAGCATTTGTATTTGATTTTCCTCCTTCATATTTTTCAAGTCCACGGGAATAAAAAGCCATGTGGAAAGTAGCTTGAGAAGCAGTTGAAGTGCTCTCACCTTTAACTCCTCTGAAACAATGATCTTTATGACCATCCATAAAGTTAAAATGAACATAGAGTTATGGTTAACTGACTGCTCCAACATTTCTAGAATTCAGTTTTTGATTTGAGACAAGGGCTGGCATCATGTATGAGGATATGGCAATTTGCAGGAAACAGCAAGAGGAAGATGAAGAAACCATAAATCTCTCACTTGAGTGAACTGGAAGAGCAGTTAGCAAGATATAAATGTGCCTTTCTCACTTTTAAGTAATTCATGGTAGTAACATCAAAGTGCAAAACAAAAATAAAACCCAGTGAGATTCTGTCTGGCTAAAAGGAAAAAAAACCTTATTTGATGCCAGCAACTATTGTACTGGCTTGCTAATTCTTACATAGTACACTTCTTATTTGATCTAACATGTAAGCACATTTGTGATTAATTTTTATATGAGATCTTCTGAAAATCGTCACAGGAAAAGTAGCAGAAAATTCTCTTTCCTCAAATTATATTTTTGTGTTCCATAACGCTTGGGTTGGGGAGGGGATCCCATTGTGGTCCTATTTATAATTAGTATACTATTACAACTCATAGAAATTTTGCTAACAGCTACATCTTAGTACTTCTGTGGTTTCTAATTTAGATGAGGCAGGTTTGTTCCCTGTTGAGGGTTTTGGTTTTGTTTGGTTTGGTTTGGTTTGGTTTGGTTTGGTTTGATCTGAATAGTTAGGCAGTTCACACAGTTGTTTTAGGAAAATTATTATTATTTCTTTAAAAGTCTTAAAGTTAATAAACAGGAGATTTAGGACAGGTTAAATAATGCTTACGATAAAAGGTTTCATCTCTCTCTCTCTGTTTCTCTGTCTTCATACAGAACCTTCTACATGGCGCATGTTTAACAAGCACTTGATAAACTGTGGGGAAAAAAGATTTTTAAATTAGATTTAGGAAAAATAGATCTCAGTTCTCATTTGTTACAAGAGGAGCCCTCTAACTCCCTACTGTAGACATAGCCATTTTCTCAGAGTTGGAGTGTCTCTTTGGCCACTTTGGGTATAAAAATGAAACTACTATCAATTAATTGTCCTCACAAGAGAATAGTATATTATATTCAAGATTATATAAAATTAATTTTATTTAACTGTATACTATTAGCTATATGAACAAGAATTTGGGCAGGAAAGCCAGAGACAAGGAAATTCCTGGCACTCTAATTGTTTTTTAGAAACAAAATGTTGAAGTGTAGTGAGCATTTTTTATTTTTAGTAAAAAAGTTATAGAGGATGATTAAGATGGAGATGATACTGGTACCTTTTTTTTGAGACAGAGTTTCACCCTTGTCTCCCAGACAAGGGTGCAGTGACGCAATCTTGGCTCACTGCAGCCTCCGCCTCCTGGGTTCAAGCAATTCTCCTGCCTCAGCCTCCCAAGTGGCTGGGATTACAGGCACCTGCCACCACGCCCAGCTAATTTTTGCATTTTTAGTAGAGACGGAGTTTCACCACATTGGCCAGGCTGGTCTTGAACTCCTGATCTCAGGTGATCCGCCCTCCTCGGCCTCCCAAAGTCCTGAGATTACAGGCATGAGCCTCCATGCCCACTACTGGTACTTTTAATGACTGGGATGAGAAGAGGTTACTTTAAAAAATTATTTTCTTTTCACTTGGTTATTTATTTTGCCCAATCAGCACTGTTCTATAAAAGCTTAGATGAGCTCAGTGTTTGAAATAGCTCCTTCTGCTCAAAGTTACTCCATTTTTCCTCTGTGGAGAGGCTATACAGAGAATTGAAGCACTTTTGTAAGCCTCAGGAGACTCTCAAGAGGAAGTCTGTCACCAGCTGGAAGGGGAATACAGCCGTTAGGGAGCAGCCTCTGAGGGGAGACTGAAGCAGGTTGCATCTTTCAGCCGTCTCTGCCACCTGCCACTCATTGTCCCTGTGGCTGTGGCCCTCATTGTCCTGGCTTCTTGGCTGTAGCTCTCAGTTAATGAAAAAACATGTGCCATTTAAAAGCAGCTGGGAGTTTCTCTCAGGAGAAACTCTTTTTGGTTATCACTATTGTTTTCTTTTGCTTGATTTTTGTTTTTTAAGTTATTTGTAGCAATTCCACCTCATTTATTCATGTGTCTTTTATCAAACTATCCCAGTTACTTTTGGAAGAGTTTTATCTCTAACAGGAAATCAACTGTCATAAATATGTTTACAAAAAAGGCAATAACTGGGCTCATTACCCCATGTGCCCTATGCTTGGGAACACAGGTGATGAGTAAGATGCATAATTTATTCTGTGTATCGGAATTTGCTGACATAGGCCAAAGACGGATATCTGTAAAAGTGGGGTTGAATTTTTATTTGCATTTGGATATTATCCTCCTTTCAGTGAATCCCCTGGGATTGCCGATTTGTGAGGGAGTCAGGCCCTTCTTGGCCAGTTTGTAAATCTCCTCCCTTCCATCTTCAGAGGCCAGCTTCAGCCAAGTGGGGACACTGCGGTGACAGGGAAGAGCCAATTGGAACAGGCCCTTCCTGGGAGCAGGCATGCAACTCATGATGTGGCAGTCAGGAGCAAAAAAACACCTCCTTTTCTTTAAAATGTAAAATGTGCTTACTATAGTTTTTTTTTATTATAATCTTATGAATCTAGCTCTAGAAAATCTTTTTAAAGCAATTCATTGGAGTTAAATACATTTCACACTGAGTTTTCAAAAAGCTTTAACTTCATGTAAACTTAGTCTATTTATTTTATTTTTTAATGATCCGTCAGGCCCTGAATTCTGTTTTGTAGTCTATGCCTTCCTGGGTCTAATAATAGCACAAGATCTTCACACCAGCTTGACATTAAAAAAATCACCTTCTAGTTTGCCTCATTAATTCAAGAAGGGTCCTATTCACTATGCTTGAGCTATTATAGCTAATAAAAGGAGAGCCTTAAATTACTTTTCTATCTCACTGATTAACGTTTCTTCTGACATCTTCTCTTTTTCTCCCACACAGTGAAAACAGAGGGAGCAATTATAGCCACTTAAAATGTCTATACTCTTCCTACGTGAAGTCTCTTGTGATAGTATTTCCCAAACTAAAATATCAGAGTCATTGCATTAGAATCTGGCATAGATTGTTCATCTGACCAGTCAAACAACACATCTGAGATGGGAATAAGGATTCTAAGGAAGGACCATTTGACCTGGTCTTAAGCTCTCTACTTATTATTGTTAGAAAGCAGCTAGCAGCAGTGTACTTGTCTCCAAAGTGAGGCAGAGCACCACAGTACTTAGCACCCTCCTATAGACCAGGGGTCCCCCAACCTCCTGGCCATGGACCAGTACTAGTACCGCACAGCGTGAGTGAGTGGCAGGCAAGTGAGCATTACAGCCTGAGCTCTGCCTCCTGTTAGATCAACAGTGGCGTTAGACTCTCTTAGGAGCACGAGCCCTATTGTGAACTATGCATGTGGGCGATCTAGGTTGTGTGCTCCCTATGAGAATCTAATGCCTGAGAACAGTTTCATTCCGAAACCATACCTCACCCCGTTTGTGGAAAAATTGTCTTCCACAAAACCAGCCCCTGGTGCCAAAAGGGTTGGGGACTGTCTGCAACCTATTTTTCCTGCCTAATCAGAAACTGCCCTGTGAAAACATGCTGCTATCACCAAGTGGTCTACTATTTTTACTTGAGATCTTCTTTGCTATCTCTGTATTCTTTCTTGTGTCTTTACACTAAAATTCTGTATCTATGCCCCAGAATTTCAAAATACTCAGTGCCCTGTATCTGCAGGTTCCATCTGCAAATTCAACCAACTGAGAATAGAAAATATTCAGAAAAAAGAATCAATAAAAAATAACAATACAACAACAAAAAGTACAAATTTGAAAATATAGCATAACAACTATATAGCATTTACATTATATCAGGTGTCATAAGTAATCTAGAGATGACTTATACAAGAGGATGTGCACAGGTTATATGCAAATACTATGCCATTTTATATAAGGGACTTCAGCATCCTCGGATTTTGGTATCTAAGGGGCTCCTGGAACCAGTTGCCCTTGGATACCAAGGGCCAACTGTATTCTTTCCTTACATGACCTACTGAAATAACTATAACTACTCTGTCATTAAACCATAATGACCACCCCACCAAGAAATAGCCTATTCTTTTGTACTCTTTTACACTTATTTTTGTCTCACTTGTTTAGCTGCTACTATATTTTTCCTGTAGTTGTTTTATTTTTTTAGAGACAGATTTCTTCTGACATCTTCTCTTTTTCTCCCACACAGTGAAAACAGAAGGAGCAATTATAGCCACTTAAAATGTCTGTACTCTTCCTACGTGAAGTCTCTTGTGATAGAATTCCCCAAACTAAAATATCAGAGTCATTGCATGAGACAGGGTCTCATTCTAATGCCCAGGCTGGAGTGCAGTGTCATGATCATACCTTACTGCAACCTTGAACTCCTGGGCTCAAGTGGTCCTCCTGCCTGAGCCTCCTGAGTAGCTCAGAATAAAGGTGCATGCCACTGTGCCCAGCTAATTTTTTAAAAAAAATTTGTAAACACTGGGGGGGTCTCACCATATCTGGTCTAAGCAGTCCTCCTACCTCAGCCTCCTAAACTGTTGGGATTACAGGCCTGAGCCACTGTGTCTGGCCTCTGTAGTTATTTTAACATGAGCAGCTGCCTCATCTCCCCAAACAGATTCTCTAGGGCAGAGATCAGTTCTTGTACTTCTTAAAGTCCAGCAAAGCAGTTGTCTCACACACACTTGGTGGGCATTAATATTAGATGGGTGGTAGATTTATGTGTTGATTCTAAGTCATTTTACCAACCAAAAATGTCAGTTTTAACATTTGCTGAAGTGGCACTTTCTAGTTTTAATCACATTTTCATATACATTATCTATTTGAGTACCCTAACTCTGTGAGAGCAGTGCTATAGCAAAAGAACTAAAGTCAAGCAAAAGCAATTGGCTTGTCTGAGATCCCACAGCAAATAAGTGACAAACCTGGGACCAGAAAGCAGGTCTCTCAATTCCACTTGAAGGACTCTTCATGATCTCCTAATGCCTCTGAGTCAACACAACATTCTTGGAAACTTTCATAGTTCCCTTTGACATCTCTGAATATTTGATAAGAGTTTGTTAATTCCTGTGAATAGTGACTTAGCAAACTAAACAGCAGATATGAAATATCTGTACCATTTTTATACACTTTTCTCTTACAGTAATTGTCTCTACCTACCTTGTTTTCATCTTCTCCAAAAAAGTATAAGCTACCTAAAGTTAGGAACCTTGTTATCAATTAATTTCTTTTATTTCCTAGGTATTGTGAATAATATTTGCAGTTTAGAATGAAAGGTATAAATAACAAAGTTCTATATAATGTATTTCTGTGGCATGATCTAGTGATGTGCAGAATGCTGTAGGAGAAAGGAGGAGGAGTAACTCACACTACCTGGGATTAAATGAGATAGATGATACCCAGAAGAATTTTTTTTCTGAGTTTGATGAGCAGATGGAAAGGCAGAGATGAATGAAAGAACATGGTGTGGTCTAAAATCAGTTAAAGGTTGAATATGATTGGCAGAAAGAGTCTTCATGTGGAAATAGTAGGGGATGAAGCAGAAAAAGTAGGTCAGATTTAAATGTGAAGGAACTTGAATATCATCTGAACTTGCTTTTCTCCTTTCAGCAAGGGAGAACCATTGAAAAATGTGATGACCATTGTGGTCAGATTTGTGTTATTGAAAGATTTGTGGCATTTGTGTCTGAAGCCACCACTAGCTAGCCTACCAAGCACCATTACATGAATTAGAAAAAGGTGCTCCTTCACCCCACTTGGTGACAACTTTCTGTTAGGGCAAAAAGCTTGTCAGAGCATGAGCAACATTTCAGCCCTATTTGCCCCCCTTGGCTGGGCATCCTTTTGTAGATACAAGCTTTACATCTGTACAAGGTGTCTTATTTTTCTCTGATCCACCTTTGTCTTCCTCACAATGCCTAGCATAGCACCTCATGTAGTTATTTTCGTTAAACAAATGGAGATTTTACATCTCAAATACATAAAGTACTTTCTGTAACTTTAAGATTTACCTCATAAGCACTTGCATAAAAATAAATTGGGCTATTAAAGATGTCTTTTGTAGAAGATACACAAATGGCCAACAAACATATGAAAAAATAGTCATCATCACTAATGATCAGGAAAATGAAAATCAAAACCACAATGCAGTACCACCTTACCCCTATAAGAATAGCCATAATCAAAAAATAATAGGTAAGGGCGTGGATGTGGTAAAAAGGAAATATCATTACACTGCTGGTGGGAATGTAAAGTAGTACAACCACTATGGAAAACAGTGTGGAGATTCCTTAAAGAACTAAAAGTAGAACTACCATTTGATCCAGCAATCCCACTACTGGTATCTACCCAGAGGAAATAAGTCATTATATGACAAAGATACTTACACATGCATGTTTATAGCAGCACAATTCGCAATTGCAAAAATATGGAACCAGCCCAATGGATAAAGAAATTGTGGCATATATATACACCATGGAATACTACTCAGCCATAAAAAGGAACGAAATAATGGTGTTTGCAGCAATCTGGATGGAATTGGCAACCATTATTCTAAGTGAAGTAACTCAGAAATGGAAACCCAAACATCTTATGTTCTCACTCATAAGTGGGAGCGAAGCTATGAGGATGCAAAGGCATAAGAATGATACAATGGACTTTGGGGACTGAGGGAAAAGGGTGTGAGAGGAGTGAGGGATAAAAGACTACACACTGGGTACAGTGTACACTGCTTGGGTGATGGGTGCACCAAAATCTCAGAAATCACCACTAAAGAACTTATCCATGTAACCAAATACCATGTGTTCCCCAAAAACCTATTGAAATAAAAAATGATAATAAATTTAATAAAAGGTCTTTTGTGCAAACTTAAACCTGCCATGAGGTACAGCACTTGGTATAAATTGCTAGAATATTAAGATTAAGGTGGATTATATCCTCTGAGCCATATTATATAACTTTGAATATAAACTGTAAGAACAAAGGCATAATCTCTGTACCTGTTTAGTGGCTAAAATATGGCTTCTCTGCTGTAAATGAATTATGAAAGGATCCTTCAGAGCAAAAATCAGCATATGCTAAAAGTAGATATTTAGGACTGTAACTTTTCAGCTAGTCCCGCACCACTCCCCTTTTCCCTTCCTCAGCATTTTATGATCTACATGCTAAGTGAAGAAATTTAGTAAAAGCCAAGACCCATCATGGCCACCTAGAACAACGTAAGTTTAGCCAAATCATTTATCATGTCTAGAACTCACTTTCATCTTTTAATAAGGGGATAGGAAAATGGTCTTTTTATAATCCTTTCAAGTGTTAAAAATCTGTGTGGTTATATACCTGTCATAAATTAAATTAATTATATAAGGAATCCCTTAGGGATTGGACCTCCAGAGATATGTAGTATGGTTACACTTCTCTTACAGTCTGTCCAGAAAGCTGGGATCTTGGGATCTTAGTCAATGCCTCTAAATATTTTCTTCTGTGGCCAAAAGATATTAATTATGGCACCAGAAGAATGGGGACCTTAAATGACTCTGACAGTACATAGAACTTGGATTTTAATAAAATTCTCCTTAGCAAACTTTAATAGTTTTCCACTGAGTAGAAATGAAAATTTCACATGCTCAGAGAGTTGAAGGCCTAGTGATTTTTTACCCTGACATCTTTGGTTGTTCTGCTTTTCACCTTCCTTAAGAACAGCTAGTCAAGTTCACTATCTATGATTTTGGAGATACTTGGATAAAAAGGGTTATAGAATGGAAATATGCAGCAGCCAACTTTTTCCTTAAACTCTTTGTTGGGAACGTAAGTGAAGGTTACAGAATTACAGTGTCGTTCATTTTAACTTACAATTTTTAAAACTTCAATGTATGGAGATACAATGTACTTACAGTGTATGGAGATTCTCTGTATTTCCAAACTTCACCTTCTGCTTAAATTGGCAACAAAAGTACATTCAGCTTACCTGAAGGCTATTTTAGATAGGATGTTTACACCAAAGCTAATCATACTCCAGAACACCTTGTGCTGCCATACCTGTATTGCTGACTCTATGCCAGGTATTTAAAACTGCTGTGAGTTTACAAGAAGTATTAGTCAGAAAGGAAGTGGATATTGAATGAGAGGCTGGTTAGCAACAAATTTCATATAACATTTTACACCCAAACATGGAAGTCTTTTTATAGGGAAGAAGTATATCCAGTGAACAAGTTAGTCAGGACCTACCAGATAATCTAGTCCCCAAGGCTGATATCCAGAGTAGATCTGTATCTATGGACAATTACTCAAGCCAGTGATAATGCCGATTTGAGCATTTTAACATTCCACCTTATTTCTACTCTTCCAAATTCTCAGTCTATTTCCTCATTCTGTTTCTCCAAAATTTTATATAAACCATTTGATCTTCAGAAGAGTGATAAAATGGAGACGGGGGGAAGGTTCTGTTAACCTGAGAGGAGCTTATGATTTTAAAAAAGAGATGTGCAAAGCATGCTATTAACTCTGTAGCATAGATTCTGGTAGTGACAGTTATTTTTGTTTGGTTATTTGAAGTGATGGAAGGTTGATTTCTAATAATAACCTAATTAATCTATATATGAAAAGATACACATGTAAAAACTGTTTCTTCTTTTAAGAACTTTTTTTTAACTATATGAAATTGAATTATGGTTAAGCACCCTGAGTTATGGAATGAGAAAGCTGTGAATCCAAATGCCAAGTCTTCCATTTCCTAGGTATGTGACCTTTTAATTCATATGTAAATAAGGCTAAGAGAGGTCCTTAACTTCATAGTTGTCCAGATTAGATGACATAATTTATATAAGGTGCTTATCCTAGTAAGCACATAACAGGTGCTCAGTAAATCAATTTTGTTATAATCAGCAAATTTAATTTGATATGTAGTATTAAAAAATTTACAATTTGCCTAATTTTTTCATATTGTGTTGCCATAGATTTTATGAATACTCATAATAAATGTTTCATTTATATATCTTGTTTTCAGTTTTAATGGTGTGTTCTTTAAACTATATTTAATAGTTTACATGCAGCATTTATTTCACCTGATTTATATTTATAAACATCTGTAATCCTATTTTTATTTTTTCCTTATTAAAGATGTATACTATTTTTTACTTTTCAAATGTGTAAAGCTAATGTTTTACACTTTCAAATGTGTAAAGCTAATTTTTTTTATAAACTGCCTGCATAATGTCCCTATTTCGGCATATTCTTTAGTTAATTGCTAGTTTCTCGCCTGTAGCTTCTTCCTAACTTTTTTTACATGTCTTATTAATTGAAAAGAAAAAAAACAGTAAACCAACTTTAGGAAGTTGAGGGTTTCTGTTTCCACTAGAATAATTGTTTAGGAAATAAGCATACCTCATTATTTTGCTCTTTTTTTGAAGTTAAGATCGGACCCCAGTGTTTAGGTAATAAGGCTGAGAAGTCTAATGCTGAGGATAGTAGCACCACATATCTGTTATTCAGTGTATGAAACACACAGTTGACATGTTCTCATTCTTCATCCCCAAATGACCATAATTCTGAGCTCTGAAAGAAGTCATTCTGTTAGAATGTTATTGAACTTTATAAAATGGTTGTTCAGAGCTGTAGTGCAGTGGTTACACTGTTCTTAAAGAAACCCTCCACTAGGTTTTAGAAACTGAAAAACAGAATTTAACCATGCCTTAGACTGACTAGAAAGAATTTAGATTCATAGGGTTTTCTCTTTTTATTTTGTTTGTGTTTCCAATTTCCAAAGATTATTTCTGATGTTCTTTAATAATAGCTCACTCCCTATTTACTATTAAATTCTGGAAAATGGGTTTTGCTTTTATATTTGTAGCAAAGTTTCCCTGTTTAGGAGCAAAGGAACTTTTGGTATAGTAAACATGCTACTTTACCATTGTGGAAGTTCCACATCATAAATTAGATATTTTCCCTTTTCCTTCAAAATTAAAAATAAGTCACACTACTTTTGGCACTTGGACAGGACAGTCTTTCAGTGACAGCAAAATTGGCCTTTTGGCATATTTTTATTCACTTTGAAAGAATCCTTAAGGAGTGGTTTTATGTTTGAAAGCAAGAATTGTATTTACTTTGCCTCAGGTAAATTTATTGCCTGAATATGTTAAAAAAACGTAAGTCAAACACTCTTAGATAAAAACAAATTAGTATCAAAAGATTTCATTACAATAACTTTTCTATATTTTATGACATAAAATAGTATATAATTAAGTTCTGTATTATTTTGAACTTTTATTTCTGCTACTACAGTAGTGATACATCTTGAGGAACTCCAAGGGGCCTAAACATAAGTTTACATAGGTATTTGAAGAATCAGTTGACTCACTGTCTGAACTGAATATGTCTGTAAAGCTATGTTTAAATATATCCCTATATTGAAACTAATCATGGCTTATAAGCTAATCACCCATGAAAAGTGTATATTTTCTTTTTAATAGCCAGTATGTTAGACAATCAATCTATAATTTATATTTATATTCATAGACACACACAGTTTCCAATTGGTATTTCAATGCCTCTTTCCTAAATATGAGTTGAAAACTAAGGACCACTAATATTTGAAGAAAACTAAAAATATAAAAGATAGTCTAAAACAAGCACAGGGAGAAGAGAGATAATTAGGGAGCAGATGAAAAAAAAAAGAGACAAGAATAATACGACCACAAAACAAGCACCAGAAGCTCTAAAACAGAAGGCTCAATTGTTCCTTAATTGAAAATGTAAAACATTCAGGTAGAAATAAAAAACAAATAGAAGAATTGGATGATCAAGTTGAAAAAGTCTCCCAGAAAGTCAAACAAAAAGACAAAGAGATGAGAACTGTAGACATGGTAACATCTGACTAATAGAGGTCTCAGAAGGAACAATGAAATCAGAAGAGAGAAAACTATCAAAACTTCTTTCCAAGAATTGAACATTAAATTTCTGGATGGAAAGCCTTTACCAAGTGTCTGGCCTCAAACCATCACATTCAGAGGACTAAAAATTTGGATTGCCACAAATTTATCAACAGCAGAAGCTATAAGACAGAAGAGCTATCTTGAAATTTCTGAGGGGAAATTATTTCCAACCTAGAGTTCTATATCTAGCCAAACAATGAAATCATATGTGAAGATGGAATAAATTCATTTTAGACATGTAAGACCTAAAATATGTTTATCTTCATGCATGTCTTTTTAGGAAGTTACTAGTAAATGCATTCCACCAAAAACAAGGAAAAAACATGGGATCCAGGAAACAGGCCATTCAGCACATGAGAACAGCGAAGAGAATTCTCAGAGCAATAAAGAAATCCTGGAAAAGACATTTTTAAGCTTTTCTATAAATCTGTCAAGGAAATTCATTCTCATCAAGTTGTCACTATTTGACTCTACTTTCCAATTGAGAATAAATAATAAGAAAGACTAGTAGGTGAAAGTTACATCAGCTACACTAGGAATTATAAAAGCAAAGTATTGCCTGAAGAAACCATCATATATTCTTTTCACCTCTTTATTCCAATCCAGAACTATGTTTCTCCATGAAAGCTTTATTTTAGAATTAAGTGTTACTGTTTTCTGTAATTTTTAAAACTTCTAATGTGTAGTTTCTGAAAGATTTTAATAGCAGAATCTTTCCCCTCCATCAAATAAAACCGTACGTGGGAAGCCCATTATATTGGATCTACTTTGGCGAGGTCCCTGTCCCACCTGCATGCCTCTTCCTCCTCCCCGGGCATGCTGCCTCCTCTGAGGCACCTTGGAGATTCCGCAGAGCAGTTTAAAAACTGTTACTGTAGCAAAAACACTGCTGAACACATGGCTTCATTCTTATTTCTCAGAAACATGAGTACCCATTAGTTTCATGAACTCACAGAAACAAAACATTCTTGTGACATGTCTTGCATAGTGGGTTGTATGCCTCTGTATCTGTGAAATGAACACTGAAAGTCCATCTTGACAAGTTTGCACCTATCTGAATATATTCCTTTTAAATGAAATGTCTTTGCCTTGGTTTCAAATAAAAATTGGAACCTCTAGTTTTTACATTCCTGACATTTTAAAGTTTGAAATTAGTAACTCATGTTTCTTTTCCCTTGTAAGTATGAGCTGAGACGAACATGAAGCACCAAAATAGCACTATACTATGGGGTGGGGAACCTGCATTTCAACTGCTCCTTGTAATACATCCTTCGTCCCCCTTAATGCAGTCTTTTCTTTTTCTGATGTCACCTTTGTAAAAGAAGCTGTTCAAAGATTCATTGTTCAGGTTTTTTTTGTTTTGCTTTGTTGAAATGGATTCTCGCTCTGTCGCCAGGCTGGAGTGCAGTGGCACGATCTCGGCTCACTGCAACCTCCACCTCCCAGGTTCAAGCGACTCTCCTGCCTCAGCCTCCCGAGTAGCTGGGACTACAGATGCCCGCCACCACGCCCAGCTAATTATTTGTATTTTAGTAGAGACAGGGTTTCACCATGTTGGCCAGGATGGTCTCGATTTCCTGACCTCATGATCCGCCCGCCTCGGCTTCCCAAAGTGCTGGGATTACAGGCGTGAGCTACCACGCCCGGCCAGATTTATAGTTTTAAATAACTTTGCAGATGTAATCTTTTCTGGTAAATAAAACTAAGAGATAGGGCTAAATGGTAAAAACAGACTAACTTAATATTACGGGAATTTTAGTTTTTATCTAGTGTGGTCATTATGGGATGTCTGTCACATCAGAATTGAATCTTCCTGTGCACCATGAAAATGTAAAAGATAAAACAGGAGAGCATGACAATAACTATCTAGTCTGAAAAATGATTTATCATCGGTGGATATTTTAAAAATGCCAACTCTGTTGCCTTTACTGCATGTATACCCTCTGTGGGGAATGGTACTCCCTAACCAAACATTTTGTGAATTGGTTAATGTTTAATTAATATTGATTAGCAAGGCTTAGAAATGTAAAAAAGAAATAGCTATAAAACTTGTGTGCTTTGTGCATCAAAGAATTTAGGTGCATGTTGCTTTCTCATTTACTTATTCCTTTTAGGTTCTTCAGCGAAATAATGCAAAAAACATAGCTCATGAAATTAAAGAGGAATACTTAAGCAGAAAAATAAAAAAGATTTTAAAAAGAAAGAGGAATACAACATCTTAAAAACCTCACCTTTTATATCCTTACTTATAATTTTAAGAATTAAAACCTTGAGCAAGTGCCTATCTTGGCAGGCAAATTATTTGACATAAAGTTTGATCAAAGTACAATTAGAAGAAAACTCAGAATCATAGCTGGAAATGTTATTATCTTCTTAGGTTCAACCTAAAAAGCCAGTGTACATACCAGTTAGCATTTCAAACTCAAAGGAATTGTTTTCATCTTAAAGACGATGAAAGGCCAGCTACATTTAGAAATCAACAACAATCCATCATTTTTATCCCTCAGTCATTCTCTAAGGGTATTTTTTTGTGACACCTGTGAAGAAGCAAAGCCATGAAGGTATATCAGTTATAACCAAATTTGCACTACTGATGATGCCATTGTAGACCACTGCAGAACAATGCTGGAGAGTGAATATAGCACTCCAGAAAAGCCTCTCACTTAGGTGCCAAGTTCAAGGCCCAAGAATTACTTAGATATACCTTTAGAGATAAATTATGTCTTCCCAAATTTCTAAGAAAATAATAGTGGGAATGGCTTGAGAATGTTCTTCTATGCTTTTTTGCCATCTTCTGGCTTTTTTCACTTGTGAAAACTGCGTCAATCATTGTTGTTTTGGTTTTTTGTTTTGTTTTGTTTTAATTAAATAAGGATCATTTTATTATCAAGAATTGAAGGTTTCTGCGAATTTCTGCCAGCAGGGTCACAGCTGCCAGCAATGCACAGCTTTGGTGTGAGGTAATAGGGGTTCCATGTGGATACTGTCCCTAGACTAAGGGAAAGCCCCATTGCTGAGGCTTGTTTGGTGATTCTGCCTACCAACCCCATTTTAAATAGCTTATCATGTGTGGTTTATGGCTTGTAGGATGCTTATTCCTCTGGGTTAAGTTTTCCTCTTATTCTCCTTTGGTGTCTAGCTGACTTAGTTGTGAGAGCAGAAGATTACCTGGGTGCTTGAGACCCATTGTTCATGTGATGGAACTGTGATGCACATACATTTGAATACATTTAAGTTTTTTTATTTGCCATTTCTAACTTATACTGGAAAGCCATCCTGGTCCTACAGTTAAAATTTTTCCCTGAGTATTATTCCTAATATGTTTTTATTTTCATTCCCCAAAATGATGTTTATAATTCTCATTTTCTCACTGGCACATTAGTAAGATTTACTTATGCTGGTTTTGAAAGGTTTAGAATAATCAGTATTTCACTTGCTAAAAATCGAAACATTAACAATAATACACTGTAATACATAGTGAACTTATTTGAGGCATTGACACCAATGATCTTTCCTATCAACTTATAAATGCTTCCACTGATCAGCAAAGGTAGTGCAAGATTTCATCACTCAGTCCTGATACTCAGATAACACCAGAGTAGTCAGGGTGACACTGTTGAGCTTCTGACTGCTAGAAAATGTTTTGCTTTCCATTTTTCAAAGATAGTTGTTGACAGATAATCCATTCTCTTTGGGTATGTATGTAATGAAAATAGCCACCGTGAGCTCAGTAAACCCCTCCTTACTAAATATACACAAAAATCCATTTTTATGTTTTTGTTATTTACAAAACTTGGTTATGTACAATAACACGAACATACAAACTTCCCCCTTCATGCTTATTTGCTGTTTACCAATATCATTACCCTTGAGACTCCAGTATTAGATGCTATATGACTGTACAAATTGGTTTGGGATTACAGTCGTTTCTCCTCAGAACCCCACTTAGCAATTTCTATGATTCTCAGGGAAAATGCTCCAGCAGAAGTAGACCTTTAGGAATTAGAGACAAGTTACAACCAAAGTGGGGACATATCTACCTGCAGCAGCTTATAAAAGCACATGAGATACAAGCATCGTGGACTACTCACATTGACATCTACTTGCAGATGCTGGTCATTAGTGACTTCACTGAGCACTGAAGGCAGTTTCATTGGAGGAGCAGTAAGGGCAAAAACTAGATCGTAGAGAACTAAAGTCAAAATAGTAGTTGAAATTTATTCTGGATATCTCCTTTCAAGAATTTTGAATGAAAAAGAGAGGAGAGAGATTAGATTGGTAACTAGAGAGATACTGGTAGGGGCAAGGTATATTCATAGAATGGAAGAGACTTGAACATGTTTATAGGTTGAAGTGGAAGAGTCAGCAGAGAGAAGAGTGTGAAAATATCCAAGAGAAAAATGAGAAAGGGGATAACTAATGAAGGAAGATCACAGAAGACTGCAGTCATGGACACAAAGAAAGGTTTTGCCTTCAGCTGAAGGATAGGAGACTTTATTCTCTTATTCAGAAAGAAGTAAGAATGATTGTGAATATAGACAATTTCTTAGGTAGAGGGCTAGAAAGGTGAAAAGGGTGGTTGGACTCAGTCATCGCTAAGCTTCAACTTAAAAGCCTTTTCCACGAATCTTTTATTTTATATTACTGGATCCATATATAATGAGCTACGTTAACATTGGGTTTTACTGTACATTATGCATAGTATAATACACAGAAAGTCTGATCCCTCTTTTTAAATAATATATAGAAATCTAAACTTTATCAATGTAAACATACTGAGTTTGAGGTGTCTATGGATCATCTTAATGGAGATGTCATACAGATTAGCTTTCATTTTTAAATTTCTCCCTATTTCATTGAAAATATAATTCACTATATAAACTTCTAATACAGATATATTACATAAAGACAAAGGAGAAGCTCTATATGTATGGATGATCACATACTAATGGAAGATTTTTTAAATTATAAATTAATAATGTTTCCTAGACAAGGCAATGGGATTGAGTATACAAGTTGAACATCCCTAATCTGAAAATCCAAAATCCAAAATGCTCCAAAATCCAAAACTTTTTGAGCACTGGCATGATGCCCCAAGTGGAAAATTCCACACCTGACTTCATGTGATGGGCTGCAGTAAAACATTGTTTCATGCACATGATTATTTATTGTATAAAATTTCTTTCAGGCTATCTGTATAAGATGTAGATGAAACACAAATGAAGTTCATGTTTAGACTTGGATCCCATCCCCAAGAGAAATTATTATGTATATGCAAATATTCTTGAATCCAAAATTTAAATACTTCTGGTTTCAAGCATTTTGGAATAGGGTTACTTAACCTGTACTGAGGTGACAGGTAATCTCTTAGTCTTCTGGCTTTATATAATTACTAGTTAGCTCAGGACTTGTCTATGTTAGAAGTCTTGTCCATGCCACATTTTTTCCGGTTAAACTTCTACTGTAGCTTTTTCTTATTTTCTGACCTGCTTGATAATCTATTCTTATATTCATTCTCACAGTGAATTAGTCTATACAGTGCATTAGTTATAACTCAGTGTATTCTTAAAGGGTTTCCTCAATTATTTTATATTTGACCTGCAATAATCTGAGAACTATTTTCATTTTCCATACATAATGGCTTTGTAATTCAGTGTTAAAGCTTTGGAATCTTCAGAGTTAATTGATAAAAGAAAACTAATAGTGCCTGGCCCCCAGTTTGCACTTAATAAATGTTTGATGAATGAAAGACTGAATGCATGCAATTTCATTTTTGTGAAAGTTTACCATACTAAAAACTCTCTAATTTTTTTTTTTTTTAAAGAAATAGTACATGTTCTTTTTGGACTGTCTGAAACCATTGAATCTTAACCATAATAACAAATAACTTTTATGAGTCCCAAGCTGGAGATAAAGAGACCTAGTTACTTCCTTTTACCTTGGGTATGAGTTTTGATATTTGATGATAACAAATTTGGATCGTTGCTGGTTTGGGCAAGATTCAGATTAATTATATAAAAGAGTACATAATTTAAAAAAAAAAAAAAAAACCCTATCATATCCTGTTACCCAGTTCTCTGGTACAAGAGCTTTAGGCACTGATTTAATCTTGAAATGATAATTGGACTTCCCACTAGATTAGCCCATATGTTTTGAGAGGCTGTCTGGTAATGAGAGGATGTCATTCCTATATGAAGGAACATGAGGCAAGAATCCAGAATGAAGAACCATTAGTCTGTCTTACCAGAGTTCTAACAACACTGTGATCTGAAAATGTTTTGGCCAAAGTCGGATTTACTGAGGGTCATAATTTTCAGTAAAAGGAATCCCAGAGGAAGTTATTTGATGGTTGGAATAAAAATATGACTTATACACTACATGATTCAGCTGCTTTGGTGTTGTTTTTTGAGTTGTACCCATATATTCACCTTCACATCCAAGTGTGCTGGAAATAGTTTGTGTTCTGATTGAATTATGTTCTCCTTAATTTCCTCTGCAATGCTTTTCCCTCAGGCAGACCTTTGAGGGATTGTCTTTTTTACCTCCTCCATTTACACCATTCTCATTTTATGTGTTCAAGTTAAATGTGAACAGTGCAAACAACTACCCTGTAAAACATACCATTTCTTTCCTTGAATCAATGCATTCACTTTTCTGGTAAATGATTTTGGCGGCCTGCAGAAACCAAATGATGAGACCCCTGTAGGTGGTGAAGAGGAGTTTGCAAGCAATGTTTGCATAAAGTTCTCCTGGCCTCTTCTGCTCTTGTTTGGTTTGTTCTTTTAAACACTGTCTTAACTACAAAATTTTTTTTTATGACTTTGGTCTCTTTGGAGCAAGGAAAATGACCTGGAGGGACAGTCCTATGGCAGTCCAGCTTATATTCTTATGTAATTGACTTAACTGATGTATGCCTTGGTTTTCCTTTTTTTATATATATATAACTTTTATTTTAGGTTCAAGTGGTACATGTGCAGGTTTGTTACATAGGTAAACTGCATGTCATGGGGGTTTCATGTACAGATCATTTCATTGCCCAGGTAATAAGCACAGTATCAGATAGGTATTTTTTCTGATCCTCTCCTTTCTCCAACCCCCCAACCTCAAGTAGGCCTTAGTGTCTGTTGTTCCCCTCTTTGTGTCCATGTGTTCTTGTTGTTTACCTTCTTATAAGTGAGAACATGTGGTATTTGGTTTTCTGCTGCTGCGTCAGTTTGCTTAGGATAATGGCCTCCAGCTTCATCTATGCTGCTGCAAAAGACATGATCTTGTGTTTTATGGCTGCATAGTATTCTGTGATATATATGTGCCATTTTTTCTTTACCCAGTCTACTATTAATAAGCATCTAGGTTGACTCCATATCTTTGCTATTATGAATAGTGCTACAGTGAACATACATATGCATGTGTCTTTATTGTAGAATGATTTCTATTCCTTTGAGTATCTACCCCGTAATGGGACTGCTGGCTTAAATGATAATTCTGTTTTGAATTCTTTGAGGAATTGCCATACTGCTTTCCACAATGGCTAAGTTCATTTAAACTCCCACCAGTAGGATATAATCATTCCCTTTTCCCTGACACCTCACCAGAGTGGTTTTTTTTACTTTTTAATAATAGCCACTCTGACTGGTGTCAAATGGTATCTCGTTGTGGTTTTGACTTGCATTTCGCTAATGATTAGTGATGTTGAGCATTTTTCTGTATGCTTGTTGACCACATGTATGTCTTCTTTTGAAAGTGTCTGTTCATATTCTTTGCCCACTTTTTAATGATGCTGAGGTTTTTTTGCCTGTAAATGTTAAGTTCCTTATAGATTCTGGATATTTTATCTTTGTGGGATGCATAGCTGCAAATATTTTCTCCCATTCTGTAGATTATCTATTTACTCTGTCAGTAGTTTCTTTTGATATACAAAAGCTCTTTAGTTTAATCAAGTCCCATTTGTCAATTTTTGTTTTCATTGCAATTGCCTTTGGCATCTTCATCATGAGATCTTTGTCAGGCCTCAAGTCCAGAATGGTATCTCCTACGTTATCTTCCAGGGATTTTATAGGTTTAGGTTTTACATTTACATCTTTAATCCATCTTGAGTTGATTTTTGTATATGATGTAAAGAAGGGGTCTAGTTTCAATCTTCTGTACATGACTAGCCAATTCCCCCAGCACCGCTTACTGAGTAGGGAGTCCTTGCTCTATTGCTTGTTTTTGCTGACTTTGTCAAAACTCAGATAGTTGTAGGCATATGGTCTTATTTCTGGGTTCTATTCTGTTTATTGGTCTATGTTTCTAGTTTTTTTACCAGTACCATGTTGTTTTGGTTACTGTAGCCTTGTAGTATAGTTTGAAGTTGAGTAACATGATGCCTCCAACTTTGTTCATTTTGCTTAGGATTATGTTGGCTATTGGGCTTTTTGGTTTCGTATGAATTTTAAAATAGTTTTTTCTAATTCTGTGAAGAATGTCATTGGTAATTTGATAGGAATAGCACTGAATCTGTAAATTGCTTTGGACATTGTGGCCATTTTAACAGTATTGATTTCTTCCTATCTGTGAGCATGGAATGTTTTTCTATTTTTGTGTTATCTTTGATTTCTTTCAGCAGTGTCATAATTCTCCTTGTAGACATCTTTCACTTCCTTGGTTAGCCGTATTCTTAGGTATAGTTTATTATTTTTGTGGCAATTGTGCGTGGGATTGCATTCTTGATTTGGCTCTCAGCTTGGATGTTTTTGGTGTACACAAATGCTACTGATTTTTGTACATTGACTTTGTATCCTGAAACTTTTACTGAAGTTATCAGATCCAGGAGCTTTTGGGCTGAAGCTATGGGGTTTTCTAGATATAGAATCATGTTGTCTGCAAGCAGGGATAGTTTGACTTTTTCTCTTCCTATTTGGATATCTTATTTCTTCCTCTTACTTGATTTCTCTGGCCAGGACTTCCAGTACTATGCGGAGTAGGAGTAGTGAGAGAGGGCATTCTGGTCTTATGCTGTTTTTCAAGGAGAATGCTTCCATCTTTTGCCCATTCAGTATGATGTTGGTTGTGAGTTTGTCATAGATGGCTCTTATTATTTTGAAGTTTGTTCCTTCTATGCCTGGTTTATTGAGGGTTTTCTAAATGAAGCATTGTTGAATTGTATCAAAAGCTTTTTCTGAATCTATTGACATAGTCATGTTTCTGTTTTTAGCTCTGTTTATAGAATTAATCACATTTATTGATTTGTAATGCTGAAAAAAACTTCCATCCCAGGGATAAAGCCTACTTGATCATGGTGGATTTGCTTTTTCATGTGCTACTGGATTTGGTTTGCTAGTATTTTGTTGAGGATTTTTGTATCAATGTCCATCGAGTATATTGGCCCTAAGTTTTCTTTTTTTGTTGTGTTTCTGCCAGATTTGGGTATCACAATGATGCTGGCCTCATAGAATGAGTTGGGGAGGGATCCCTCCTCCCTAATTTTTTGAAATTGTTTCAGTAGGAATGGTACCAGCTGTTCTTTATACATCTGGTAGAATTCTGTCTGGTCCTGGGCTTTTCTTTGTTGGTAGACTTTTTTATTACTGCTTCAGTTTTGGAACTTGTTATTGGTCTGTTTAGGGATTCATTTTCTTAGGTTCAGTCTTGGGAGGTTGTATGTGTCCAGGAATTTATCAGTTTATTCTAGATCTTCTAGTTTGTATGCACAGAGGTCTTCATAGTACTCTCTGAGGGTTTTTTTTTGTATTTCTGTGAGGTCAGTGGTAACGTCCCCTTTGTCATTTCTAATTGTGTTTATTTGGATCTTTCTTTTTATTAGTCTAGCTAGTGGTCTGTCTTATTAATTTTTTCAAAGAAGCTATGCCTGGATTCATTGACCTTCTGTATGGTTTTTCATATCTCAGTTTCCTTCAATTCAGCTCTGATTTTGGTGATTTCTTGTCTTTTGCAACCTTTGGGATTTATTTGTTTTTGATACTCTAGTTCTTCTAGTTGTGATAGGATGTTGTTAATTTGAGATCTTGCTAACTTTTTGATGTGAGCTTTTAACACTATAAACTTCCCTCTCAACACTGCCTTAGCTGTGTCCTAGAGATTCAGGTATGTTGTATCTTTGTTCTCATTAGTTTTGAAGAATTTCTTGATTTCTGCCCTAATTTCATCATTTACCCAAAAGTCACTTGAGAGCAGGCTGTTTAATATCCATCTAATTGTATGGTTTGAGCAATTTTCTTAATATTGATTTTCATTTTATTGTCTTTTGCCTTAATTTTCATTTATAAAAATATAAAAAAATATAAATATAACACATGTGATAAATGCAGGAAGTACAATACTCATGCTTTTTCTTTGATATGTACATTCCAGAAATTAGTTATGTTTACACATTAGGGTGAGTCATATGCTGAGCCTTTAAGGGGAAATTTTAAACCTTAATCTGTATATTTCTAATGTAAATGGCACCATATATCTCTGGGACACAGTAACAGACCCCAGAATTTAGGACCATGTCAAAGAAATCTGAAATGTTTTAATTTTTCTCCTACTGTGAGTTTGCTTTATCTCTGCTTGAAAAATGAAGTTTCTTTTCGGCCAGACACAGTGGCTCACACCTGTAATCCCAGCACTTTGGGAGGCCAAGGCAGGTGGATCACCTTAGGTCAGGAGTTTGAGACCAGCCTAGCCAACGTGGTGAAACCCCATCTCTACTAAAAATACAAAAATGAGCCGGGTGTGGTGGCAAGCACCTGTAATCCCAGCTGAGGTTGGGGCAAGAAAATCACTTGAACTCGGGAGGTGGAGGTTGCAGTGAGCCGAGATCATGCCATTGCACTCCAGCCTGGGTGACAGGGCAAGAGTCCATCTCAGAAAAAAAAAAAAAAAAGAACTAATGTATACAAATATACATACAAGTTGGAAGTATAGCAACTCAGTTTCTGAAATTAGGAAAAGCAAAATTTGAATCCCATCTCTGCCATTTACTAACTCTATGACTCTGGAAAGTTTTCTAATACGTATCATAGTTGTAATAATAGTACTTTCTTCCTAGGGTCATCGTGAAGATTAAATTGTATCACCCAAGAAAGCGCGTGTACATATCATGCACCAGAGATTATAACGAATCCAGTTTTTCAGTTCACTGAAGAAAAATGAAAGTAATTGCCCAATGTAGATGTCAGCACATACTGAAGGGTTCAAGAAATGAGAGTTGTAATTGTCATTGCTGTTATCAGTAGATCATCAATAAGTAGAAGTTAACTTATCAGTTAGCTCAAATTGAGCAATCAATACATGAGTTACTAGAAAGCAATATTTTTTTAAAGGTCTATTACAATATAAAAGACAGCTAAGGGATTGGGAATAAATGTGTATACATTTACATAAGAACAAGTGTTTAACTCCAATTTCTTTTAATTAGGTTAGTTCGAATTTATGATAGAGCCATACATATTGCAGAGGACACTACCATGTGCAATGCTAAGTGATATTTTCTTATGAGGTTTAGTGTGCAGGTTCTTCGGGTAGAAGAAGCACAGGCAGTGGCATTTAGTAGACCTGAGTTCCAATCCTAGCTCTGCCATTTATCAGCTGTATGACATTGAGTAATTTAGTGAACCTGTCTGAGACTCTGTAAAATGGCAATAGTATTACTTAACTTTCATAGGCATTATGAAGATTGGAAATAATATATAGGGTACTTAGTAAATAATAGCTATTGTTGTTATTCTACCACTACTTTTTTTAATTAATAGACTGTGTACTACCACCATTTTAATTAATAAAGTTAGGTTCCTTTATAAATAAACATTAGTTTTCTATCCCTGCTGTAACAAATTGCCATAAACATCGTAACTTAAAACAACACAAATTTATTATCTTACAGTTCTGGAAGCCAGAAATCTGACAAAGGTCTCATTGAACTAAGATTAAGATGTCAGCAGGGCTGTACTCCTTTATGGAGCCTCTTGGGAATAATCCATCTCTTCGCCTTTTTCAGCTTTCTGAGGCCCCCTGCATTCCTTGGTTCATGGCCTTTTCCTCCATCTTCAAAGCTAGCAGCCTAACATCTTCAAGTATCTTTCTATTTCTGACCTATGCCTCCCTGTTCCACATCTAAAAGATGCTTCTGATTACATTTGACCTATCCAGATAATCCAGGATAATCTCCCTATTTTAGGGTCAGGTGATTAGCAATCATAATTCCATGTGTAACCCTAATTCCCCCTTGACATGTAACATAACATATTCACGGTTCCAGGGATTAGAAGGTGGACATCTTGGGGGTGGGGCATTATTTTGTCTACCACAATAATCAGAAAAAGCATATGTTGCATAGTATTGTATTTGCCTTAATAATCATGAGAAAATAGTTACAGATCAGCTGGCACCATAAATTTTCACATATTAGCATTTTTTTGTTTTCATTTTGTTTTTTTAAATGTTATTTTAGTATCTTGGTTGAAAGTAGTATCATTTTGGAAATTCACATTTTTGGCTACTATAGCTGTATTGTGTTTTTTATTTAAATTGCTATATTCGAAGCTCTAAAGATACAACTGCATGAATATATGTGGGCAAATTTTTGAACTATTTTGTGGATAAAGGGAAAAAGGGTAGGGACCGGATATTTTTCATCAGTTTTTAGGAGTCATTACAAAGCTAACAGGAAAATATGTCTCCCTTCTAAGATAAAAGGTACCAAATATTTGTCTCTAATATTAGAAAGCAAATGGCTCTCAAAAATTCTCAAAGATAATATGAATCATATTCTTTTATAACACTGGATAAAGGGGGGAAAAAAGTGACATTTGGGGTATTAAACGTGAGCCAAACATCCTAATCCAGAGAGTAGGTGATCTTTAGACCTACAGGCTGCCAGTGAGGTGTTGTCAGATGTTGGGGTTTAGGCATAGACAAATGCACTGGGAAGAAAACAGTGCCATTGGCCCGTCACTTCAATTCTGGGCCTCAGTTTTTCTCATACCTATTTTGTGGATTATGTGCATTGCTAATTAAGACCCCCATCTACCTTTGATGCTCTTTAAAGTAGAAGAAAGAAATTTAAACAAATGAACGACACTAAAAACAAAACAGAAACCACCAAGATGTCCTTCAACAGGTGAATGGATGAATAAAAATCCAGACAATGGAATATTATTCAGTGCTAAAAAGAAAATGAGCTATAAAGCCATGACAATACATGGAAGAACCTTAAATGTATATGACTAAATGGAAGTAGCCAGTCCAAAAAGGCTACATACTCTGTGATTCCAAATGTATGATATTCTGGAAAAAACAAAACTAAGGAGACAGTAAAAAAGATCAGTAGTTGTCAGGGATTAGGGGAAGGGAGGGATGAATAGGCAGAGCACACAGGATTTTTAGGGCAGTGCAACTACTGTGTTCACTACAGTGGTGGATACATTTCACTATACACGTGACAGTGTAACAATGTAGGTTCATCACTTATAACAAATGTACCACTCTGATGTGAGTTTTTGAGTATAGTGGGCATGCTGTGTGTATGCGAGGGCAAAGAGTATCTGAGAACTCTGTACTTTATGCCCAGTTTTACTGTTAACCTCAAACTGCCCTAAAAATTAAGTCTATTTAAAAAATTAAACAGGGTTGGAAGAAATGGAAGGGGAGAAAATAAAAAGGCTACTCACTGAGCCTTTCCTCATCTCCACTGCCTGTTTCACACACTTGGCTTTTTCACTCTGTAGTTTTTCCTCTCCTCCAACCTTAGTCACTTTCACGTGGATAGTTAAGACAGCTTTTTCACTCTGGTGGATAAAGTATGCTCTAAGTTATCTAAAACAAGCATGTTCGTCTTTCTTTTTTTTTTTTTTTTTTTGAGACGGAGTCTCGCTCTGCCACCCAGGCTGGAGTGCAGTGGCCGGATCTCAGCTCACTGCAAGCTCTGCCTCCCGGGTTCACGCCATTCTCCTGCCTCAGCCTCCCGAGTAGCTGGGACTACAGGCGCCCGCCACCTCGCCCGGCTAGTTTTTTTTTTTGTATTTTTTTTTAGTAGAGACAGGGTTTCACCGTGTCAGCCAGGATGGTCTCGATCTCCTGACCTCGTGATCCGCCCGTCTCGGCCTCCCAAAGTGCTGGGATTACAGGCTTGAGCCACCGCGCCCGGCCCGCATGTTCGTCTTTCTTATTGGGTTAGGGAGAATCTGCTGTATGATCCAAATAATATGCTCAGCACATTAACTAGGATCCAGTATAACATGAGTGATTGGTCCACAAAAATCCAACTCTGGAAGTATCAATTCATGTTTTACAACTATTTTTGGAGAGTGTATTTCTTTTTAAATCTTCCTTAGGTCATTGTTACCCTTAAGAATACACTATGTCTGGATCAGCAAGATCACACAGCCACCCCTGTGCCCAGAGAGACTGGGTTCTATGACTGGCTTATCAAAGAGTTGGCATAGCTGAGGGACAGTTCCCCAAAGAGGTAGTCCACTTGTTCAAAGAACTAAGAAGTCCTGTTATTTAAAATTTAAAAAAAAAAAGTACAACGGAAAGAAAGGATGGGGGGAAGAAAAGAAGGTAAGGAAGGGAACAGAAAGGAAAGACGAGGGAAAAATACCATGTTTCCTGTATCAAGGTTGTATCGAGCCCATCAAGACACCTACCAGGATGTTTTACAAGATTTTCTTTGACACAGAAGGGGCAAGTCAGTGTTTCTTCTGTATCAGAACACTTCATGTATGAAAATGATTTTGCTTCACAAAAACTGTGAACATAAATGCCTTGCACTTTTATATTTTGTCCCTGAAAGTCTAGGTCATAAAGGTTTTGGATACGATCTCTAAAGCATATGTTCCACCAAGAAGTCTTTGTATATTCACCATCTGTCTGGTTTCTATGGAGGTGATGATGGAACTTATGTATAATTTCACACTAGCATTGTGCTGCAAATGATGTTTATAAAATATTAAATTCTGATAAAGGGAATAATATTTTAAGTCATTCTTAATTCCTGAATAATGCTGCATATTCATGGTTAGATATCATTTGACTTCAAAGTCTTTCACAACATAAACTTGATTTCATACTAGTATAAGTGTCCTGGTAGGAAAAAAAAAAGAGAGCGAGAGAGAGATGTTTGTCTTTCTGATAGGGCTAGGGAGAATCTGCTGTATGTTCCAAATAAATGTTTTCTACCATTACCATTTTGTTAAGCTAATGCAAAGAAGAACAGCAGTTTTTCTTACCCAGAATCCCAGATGTCCTACTATGAAGGGAGTTAACTGTCTAAATCAGGGATCATTAAACTACAGTTTGAGGATCAAATATGGCCCACAAACTGTTTTTGTAAAGCCCACAAGCTACGAATGTTTTACCTTTTTAAGGGATTGAAGAAAAATCGAAAGAAGAGTAATACCTCATGACACATGAAAAAATGTATGAAATTCTAATTCCAATGTCCATAAAGTTGTATTGGAACACAGCCACACACATTCATTTACATATTGCCCATGGCTGCTTCCACACTACAAGGGCAGATTTGAGTAGTTCCAGGAGGAACTGTGTTCTGTGCAAGACCAGAACACTTGCTGTCTGGCCCTTTACAGCGTAAGTTTGCGCACCCTAACGTAAAGAATTGTTTCACCATCTTCCCACGTCTCCACTGACACACATATTCTTCCTATCATCTCTCTCTCCTTCCTTCCCTTCTTCTCTTCCTCTTCACACACACATACCTCACTTTGAATTTGGCAATTATGATTACCTACAGTAAAGGGTAAGTGGAAATACATTTTAATTTTCATTTGTCATCTCTCTCCTTCCTGTCTGCTTTCCCTTTCCTCTACTGCCTTTATATAGAATGTCTGAGGGCTGTGCCCTTTTCCCAAAATATTTTGTTTTTAAGGTGGGGGTCAGATCTTGGTACATTTTTTGACTTCCATGGAAAGTTCTGTGTTAGTATGTGGTCCCATTCTTAACCTATTTGCAGACACCCCCGATTATCTAAAATCACTTTCACATGGGGCTGAGGTTAAGCTTTATTTCTTTTGGCATGTCCCTGCCACAGCAGACACTTCCTCTTTGCCTTGAAAGGACAAAACGATGTTCAGCTGTCTGGGCTTAGGCCCAGTATTTGATTTATACATTATTTAATTTCCTCCTGAAAATTGGAAGCAGGACTTTCAGGAATGGAAGTCAGTATTTTTCGTTTGTTTTAGAATACTTCTAGGTCTAATATAATCATCAGTGGTAGATGTCAGCATGATTAGGGGGTGACTTAAGGTAAAGCAAATAAAATGTGAATACAAAGGAAAATTATTTGACAATGGAGAAGTTCTGAAGTTTTTGAATAATCATTATTGTATGTGTTATTAGGTTTTGGGGGTACTACATTTTGGGGCACCTGTCTTTACTTTACCCATTGAAGGAAAGACCTCTATTATGTTATAGTTGCAATTGTTGGGGGATTAGAAGTTTGAGGAGAATGTAATGTAACCCTTCCAGTAATTTTAGAGGATTTTTGGATTCTCTGTGAGCTGCTACTGCATTTGTCTTCACAATTAAGTTCCTACGAATGCCAGCATGTGAATGCCAAAATAGTTTGGATTTTAACAGCCGTGAACTCAGGAAATTAAAAATTAACTCTGGAAATACTATTTCATATTTTACAACCATTTTTGGATAGTGTGTTCCTTTTTAACCTTCCTTAGATCATTGTTACTCTTAGGTTACAACCTGTCTCTTTTTTACCACCAAAGTTCTTAAAAGTCTGGCACACCTACTGCCTCTACTTCCTCACTCCTAATTTGCTTCTCAAACCCTGGCAGTCTGGGCTTTCCCTCCCTCTGCACACTGCTAAGCTGACCTCACAATCTCCTTCTCTCCAATTTAATAACCAGCTCTAAGTCCTCAGCTTTCCTGACCTTTTTGCTCCATCTACCAGAATTCATACTGTCTTCCTAAAGCCCTCTTTCAGTTTTTATGTGGGACTGTCTTAATTTCCTCTACTTCTACCTCGCTTTTATAGACCCATCTCCCTAGTATGGAGCTGGACTTAAGTGTCCCCCAGGTTCTGTTTCTTGGACCATTTTTCTCTCTACATTCTTAGGCTTTTTCCCTTCTCATTTTTTCTCATTACCTGAGACACTTCAGGAGAACTCAGAGGGCTGCAAAGAGCACAGTTTGAAAACCACCCCGGTCCTGTCAGACTACTTTTGAGTCCTTAATACAGTACACCCTATGCCACCTCTGTGCCTTCACATGAGTGTGTACCTTAGTGTGGGAGCGTGCACTTGCCACCAACACCACCAGCTACATCTCTCCACATTCTTGTAAAGCATATTCCTAAAGCATCTAGTCTTTGATGTTACCAGGCTCCCAGTAGATGCTTTCCCTCCCTCATCTGAGCTATGGTGAGTAGAGAAAAGGTACTAGAGTCAGACAGATATGGATTTAAATATGGATCCACCACTTACCTGTGTGTGATGTTGAACAAATTTACCTAAAGGCTTTAAAATCAGAAATTTATAAATTTCTTCATTTATAAATTGGGGGTAGGGGGAAGAATTTTACCTACCACATTAGATTGTTGGATAGATTCGGTAACTTATGTGAAGGCAGAGAACACTTGGAAATCAGTGGTGGTGGAGGTGGTAGTGCTAATAGTGCTATTATCACCATCGTCAATATAATTATTTCCACACCAGCATTTTGTTTCTCATACGTCAGTTACATCACTGTACTTATTGTCTTGTTCTCATTTCAGAATGTCAGACTCCTTGAGGTTTTATTTATATTCCCCTGTTCCTCAAGAGCATAGAACAAGGAATTAAGCATAGGTTTTCCTAAGTGAGTTGAGTTGCACAGAATAGCCCTCCTCCCCTAAAGGAAAATACTGACTCCACAGTATTCTTAAAAGTGAGAGCTGGTAAGTTTGTAGCTGTCTCTTCATATTTTAATCAAACATTATCACACTAAAAAAAATCATTGTTGTTACATTTTGTCACACTAAAACTTGAAACTAAGTAGCCTTTAAATTTTAAATTTTAATCTCTCCAAGAGTTAATGACTTATATATTTAGATATGGGGGGTCTGAAGTAATTATTTTTAAAAGGACTACTTTCGTATTTGATGCATAAATTATATAAGTAGTAAAACATTTAGAGAAGGTAAATTAATATATATTCAAACATTAAATTGCTTTTGATTTTATACATTTGATTTTGTGTCCATCTTATTTTTGATTTTGTAAAATCAACGCTAACTGCAAAGTTTTTTAGCTTAAATAGCCAGCAGTTTTTCTTTTTACATGTTTTTACTTACAAAACCTTTAACTTCTATCTCTCAATATATTTCTGGAAAAATTTTCTGCTTCTGGGAAACATCACTTTTTCACAAATCACACATTGACCTGGTTATAAAAACCTGTAACTGCTTTGCTTGTTGCTCTGAGGGCCAGAGTTGTGGATTAGGTTCTACTACGGATTTCTGAAGGCTAAGGTAGGGAAGGAGTGGTTGTACTATTGTGATCTGAACTTCTGTAACAGGAGAGTAGCAAAGCAGTGAGGAGTTGAAAGGCCTTTAAAAAAAAAAAAAGTATACATTCACATGGAGTCCTTCTGAATAAGTACCAGCACCCCAAAGTCACTAAAATTACTCCCCAAATCAGGCATTCATCAATCAGAAAGCCTTTATGGATCACCAGTTTTGCAGGGCTCGATATTTGGTGGCGTCCTCACAGCTTTGAACCAGACATGCTTCTCCTGAGTTAAGGACACCTCTACTGGCAGGCCACTAGACAGTGGCTCAGGGTACTGATGGGGTCAGAAAAGGGAGGGTGTGGCCAAAGAGCAGATTGAGTCCACACTTAGGAATATAAACTAGTATCATGGCTGAGAGCTTTATTTAACATTCCACTTAGTTGTAATCTCTACTTCATCCCTACTGTTTTTATTCGGCTACTAGCTATTTAGTGTAGCCCCATTTTTGTGGAAGGCTGGCCAAGAGCACACGTCAACTCAATAGTAGTAAAAACCAGCTCTACTCAACCTACATGAACACATGAGCACAAAATTGTGTGATTCTGAAGTTTGTGGGGGTATTTTTTAGTTTTTGATAAATCTTCATCTGCCTAAGCAGTATATACAATGTAAAATTAAATATGACACCTGCTATAAGACATATAAACTCCACATTTGGTCAAAAACCAACTTGTTCAGACTAAAGTCCTAAATTAGTTAACATGAAGTCAAATATTTTATGCTCTTCATATATTTTCCTTCTTTCCTTCATTGTTCTTTTTCATTCCTTCATATATTTGTTGACCATGTACTATGTGCCAGATAAGGTTCTAGGCACTAGCACAATATTAACAAAGAAAATAAAGAAGTCTATTTTGTGAGAGGCAACAGACCATCAACAAAATAAAATACAGTATGTGGCAATAAGAGAGAAGGAGCAAAATAAAGCAGGGTAGGAGAATGGGATTATAGGGAGGTTTGCAGGTTTTAATAGAGTGGCCATGGAAAACCTTGCTGAGAAGGTGGCATTTGTGTAAAGACTTGAGGCGAGTGAACTGTGCAGTTATCCAAAGGAAGCACATTTGAGGGAGAGGTAACAAGAAGTCCACATGCTCTGAACACTACTGTTCTTTGCACATTCAAGAACGGCCAGGAAGCCAGGGTCAATGGAGTGAAGAAAGTGTGAGGGGGTTCTAGAGCCCAGTTGAAAAATGTGGGAGTGATTGGTGTCACATGCTGCTAATAGATTAAATAGATTGAGGACTGAGGATTGACCATTGGATTAGTGACCTTGACAGAGCAATTCAGTGGGGGAGTGTTCAGAAGTGTCATTTGAATGGGTTTAAATGAGAATGGGAAGAGAGGAAATGGAAAACGGAAAATAAAGACAGCTCTTCCAAGGAGTGTTGCTAATTGGAATGAAAGCAGATATGGAGACAAGGAAGGGACTAGATTACATCTATAAGGTGAGAAATTACAGCGTGTTTTCATGGTGGTGGTAAAGCTTGACTCAGGTAAAAGGAAATGGAACCCCATGCATAAATAGAAGGATTGATCTTGGCAGCACAGATACTTCATCTATTGAAACAGGAAAGAAAGTTGAGTGTGTACATACAAGTAGAGGGAAAGGGTAGACTCAATGGTGATAGCATGTTGAAAGTTATTTTATGCCACATGAACAAACTTTCTTTCTAGTGCTTAAATAACATCTGCAGAATCGTTCTCATATGGTCATTTGCACAGTATCTCGACAGCTATCTCATATTTGGCCAGCTTATAAATTGTTAATGTATTTCTTCCTCTTACTGAGCAAAAACCTTTCTTCTAGAACATTGATCCTAGTTCTGCTTCCCATAGCCTCCCAAGATGGACAGTTTTAATTTTTCTATAGAAGAGCCTTTCAAGGATTGGAGGGCTGATGTGGTTTCTCAAGGCCGACCTCATTCCTGCTGGTTCTCACACCTAGCCCTTCGGTGTTTCTGCTGGCATGTGTAGTTTTAACCCCTGTCACATTCAGACATCTCATCTAACAGGGCCCAGGGTATTTAATCAGTTTCCTTTGCTAATCAGGCCTCATTGGTCCTGGCCTTTGGTATCTGTTTTTCTCCCAGGCTTTTTTCTACATATTTAGTGTTTCTCACAAATACTAACATTGAACCAGCATACCATTAAGATTTATTTATTTATTTCAGTCACTTTAGGGGTACAAGTGGTTTTTGGTTACATGGATAAATTGTATAGTGGTGAAGTCTGGGCTTTTAATATACCTGTCACCCAAAATAGTGTACATTGTACCCAATAGGTAATTTTTCATTCCTTACCCCCACTCCCACCCTACCCACTTCTGAGTCTCCAGTGTCCATTATACCACTCCATATGCCTTTCTATACCCATAACTTAGCTCCCACTTAATACTGCATGTGAGAACCAAATACTGCATGTGAGAAATGCAGTATTTGGTTTTCCATTCTTGAGTTATGTTGCTTAGGGGAATGACCTCCAGTTCCATCCAAGTTGCTGTCAAAGACATTCCTTTGTTATTTTTTCTGGCTGGGTAGTATTCCATGGCATATATATACCACATTTTCTCCATCCACTTATTGGTTGATGGACATTTAGGTTGATTCCATACCCTTGTGATGGTGAACTGTACTGTAGTAAACATATACATGCAGATGTCTCTTTTATATAATGATTTCTTTTCCTTTAGGTAGATACCCAGTAGTGGGATTGAAGGATCAAATGGTAATTCTACCTTTAGTTCTTTGAGATATCTCCATACTGTTTTCCATAAAGGTTGTACTAATTTACCTTCTCACCACTAGTGTATAAGCATTCCCTTTTCTCTGCATCCTCATCAACATCTGTTGTTTTTCTGTTTTTGTTTTTTGTATTTTTAGTAACAGCTTTTCTGACTGGGGTAAGATGATATCTCATTGTGGTTTTAATTTGGAGTTCTCTGATGAATAGTGCTGCTGAGCATTTTTTTTTTTTTTTTTTTGGTTGTTGGCCATTTGTATGTCTGTTTGTGAAAAATGTCTGTCTGTGTCCTTTGCCCACTTTTTTTTAAGTTCCAGGGTACATGTACATGTTTTACAAGTTACATAGGTAAACATGTGCCGTGGTGGTTTGCTGCACCTATCAACACATTACCTAAGTATTAAGTCCAGTATGCATTCAGTATTTATCCTGATGCTCTCTCTCCCTGCCCCCCAACAGGCCTACTTTTTAATGGAGTGCTGTTGAGTTGTTTGAATTCTTTGTAAATTCTGGATATCAGTCCCGTATCAGAGGCATAGTTTGACAATATTTTCTCTCATTCTTCAGGATGTCTGTTCACTCTCTTGATAATTTCCTTTGCGGTGCAGAAGCATTTTAGTTCAATTAAGTTCCGATTGTCTGTTTTTGCTTTTGTTGCTTGTGCTTTTGAGGTCTTAGTCATGAATTCTTTGCCTAGACCAATGTCCAGCAATCTTCCTTAGGTTTTCTTTAGTATTTTTACAGTTTCGGTTCTTACATTGAAGTTTTCGATCCATCTTGAGTTCTTTTTTGTATATACAGTTAGAGATAAGGGTCCAATTTCATTCTCCTGTGTATGGCAATCCAATTTTCCCAGCACCATTTATTAAAAAAGGTGTCCTTTCTCCAGTGTATGTTTTTGTCATAAAAGATTGTTGGCTATAGATATGTATTAGTCCATTTTCACACTGCTGATAAAGACATACCCACCACTGGGCAATTTACAAAAGAAGGAGGTTTAATTGGACTCACAGTTCCACGTGACTAGGGAGGCCTCACAATCATGGTGGAAGGCAAGGAGGAGCAAGTCACATCTTAAATGGATTGCAGCAGGCAAAAAGAGGGCTTGTGCAGGGAAACTCCTGTTTTTAAAACCATCACATTTCATGAGACTCATTCACTGTCACAAGAACAGTGCAGGAAAGACACACCCCCGTAATTCAATCACCTCCCACCAGGTTCCTCCCATAACACATGGGAACTGTGGGAGTTAAAAATCAAGATGAGATTTGGGTGGGGACACAGCCAAACTATATCAAGATTTATGGCTTTATTTTTGAGCTCTCTATTCTGTTTCATTGATCTGTCTGTTTTTATACTAATACCATGCTGTTTTGGTTAATACATCCTTATGGTATAGTTTGAGATCAGATAATGTGATGCCTCCAGGTTTGTTCTTCTTGCTTAGGATTGCTTTGACTATTTGGGCTCCTTTTTGGTTCCATCAGAATTTTAGGACTGTTCTTTCTAATTCTGTGAAAAATGATGGTGGTATTTTGACAGGGATTGCACTGAATATGTATATTGCTTGGGAAGTATGGCCATTTTCACAATAATGATTTTTCCAATCCATGAGTATGTGATTGTTTTCCCATTTGTTTGTGTCTTTGTGTCATTATGATTTCTTTCATCAATGTCTTATAGTTCTTCTTATAGAGATATTTCACCTCTTTGGTTAAGTATATTACTAGGTGTTGTGTGTGCGGTGGGGGTTGCAGCTATTGTAAATGGGATTATATTCTTGATTTAATTCTCAGCTTGGCGATTATTGGTGTATAGGAGTGTTACTAATTTGTGTACATTGATTTTATAACCTGACACTTTACTGAATTTATTTTTCAAATACAGGAGTCTTCTGGAGGAGTCTTTAGGATTTTCTAGATATCATATCATATCATTGGCAAACAGAGATAGTTTGACTTCCTCTTTTCCAATTTGGATGTCCTTTATTTCCTTCTCTTAACTGATTGCTCTTACTAGGACTTCCAGCACTGTGTTGAATAAAAATGGTGGAAGTGAGTATCCTTATCTTGTTCCAGTTCTTAGGGGGAATGCTTTCAGTCCATTTAGTAAATCCTTTCAGTGTGATGTTGGCTGTAGGTTTGCCATGTATGACATTTATTATTTTCAGGTATGTTCCTTCTATGCCTAGTTTGTTGAGGGTTTTTATCAAAAAGGATGCTGGGTTTTTTTGAATGGGTTTTCTGTGTCTATTGAGATGATATGGTTTTTGTTTTTAATTGTTTATGTGGTGAATCACGTTCATTGACTTGCCTGTATTGAACCATTCTTGTATCCCTAGGATGAAACCTACTTGATTATGGTGAATTATCTTTTGATGTGCTGTTGGATTTCCTTTGCTAGTATTTTATTGAGGATTTTTGCATCTATGTTTATCAGGAATATTGGTTTGTTGTTGTTGTTGTTTCCTTTCCTGGCTGTGGTATCAAAGCAGTACTAGGTTTGTATTATGGAATGAGTTAGGGAGGATTCCCTCTTTCTCGATCTTATGGAATAGCTTCACTAGAATTGGTGCCAGTTATCCTTTGAATGTCTGACAGAATTTGGCTATCAGACATGAATTGGTCCTGGGCTTTTTTGTTGTTGTTGGGAGACATTTAAATTACTTATTCAGTCTCACTGCTTGTTACTGGTCTGTTCGAGATTTCTATTTCTTCTTGATTCAAGCTTGGCAGATTGAATGTTTCCAGGAATTTATCCATTTCCTCTGAATTTTCTTGTTTGTGTGTACAGGGGAGTTCATAGTAGTCTCAAGTGATCTTTTGTATTTCTGTGGTATCAGTAATAATGACTCCATTTTTATTTCTGACTGAGCTTATTTGCATCTCCCTTCTTCTTGGTTCATCTAGCTAGTGATCTATCAATGTTGTTTATATTTTCAAAGAAACAATGTTTCATTTCATTGATTCCTTGTATTGTTTTGTCTGTTTATTTCTATCAATTTTATTTAGTTCTACTCTCATCTTTGCTATTTGTTTTCTTCTGCTAGATTTGAGTTTGGTTTGTTCTTGTTTCTCTAATTCCTTGAGGTGTGATGTTAGCTTGTCAATTTGTGATCTTCCTGTCTTTTTAATGTAGTCATTTAATTCCTCTTAGCTTGCTTTTGCTGTATCCCAGAGATTTTGATAACGTATCACTATTGCATTCATTTCAAAGTTTTTAAAATTTTTTATCTTGACTTCATTGTCAACCGAAAGATAATTCAGGAGCAGATTGTTTAATTCCCATGTCTACGTCTATACATTTTGACAGTTCCTCTCAGACTAGGTTTCTAGTTTTATTCCTCTGTGGTCTGAGAAGATACTTGATATGATTTCAATTTTTTAAAATTTATTGAGATTTATTTGTGGCCTATTATATGGTCTGTTTGGAAAATGTTCCACATGCTGATAAGAAGAATGTACATTCTTCAGTTTTTGGGTAGCATATTCTGTAAATATCTATTAGATCCATTTGTTTTAGAGTCCAGTTTTAAGTCAAGTGTGGTTTTTTTTGTGGACTTTCTGTCGGTGGAGTGTTGAAGTCCCCCACTATTATTCTATTGCTCTCTGTCTTTTCTTAGGTCTGGAGCATTTGTTTTATGAATCTGGGAGCCCTGGAGTTAGGTGCATATTTATTTAGGATTGTTATATTTTCTTGTGGAACTGATCTCTTTATCATTATATAATGACCCTCTGTGGGGTTTTTTTGTTTGTTTTTGTTTTGTTTTTACTATTATTGATTTAAACTGATTTATCTAATATAAGAATGGCTATTACTGCTTGCTTTTGGTTTCATTTGCATGGAATATTTTTTTCATCCCCTTACCTTGAGTCTATAAGAATCTTTACGACTTCAGTGGGTCCCTTGAAGACAGGAGATATTTGGCTTGTGTTTCTTTATCCATTCTGCCAGTCAGTATCTTTTAAGTGGGGCATTTAGACCCACTATTTAGACTCATATTCAACATTAATATTGATATGTGAGGTACAGTTCTATTGATCATTTTGATTGTTACCTAGTTGTTTTGTTTTCTTCATTATGTTACTGTTTTATAAGCTCTGAGTTTTATGCTTTCAAATGTTTTTATACTGGTGCATATTGACCTTTCATTTTGAAATTTAGAACTCCTTTTAGCATCTCTTGTAGGGCTGGTCAAGTAGTGACAAATTCCCTCAGCATTTGCTTGTCTGGGAAAGTTTCTCTCTCATTTATGAAAATTAGTTTTGCAGGATACAAAATTCTTGGCTCCCCATGGGAGAAGCCCCAGCTGTGTCTGCAGTGATGGGCTGACAGTTATTCTGTTTTTGAGGAGATTAAAGATAGGACACCAATCTTTTCTGGTTTATAAGGTTTCTGCTGAGAAATCTCCTGTTAGTCTAATAGGTTTTCCTTTATCTTTCCTTTCAAGTTATCTGATGCTTTTGTCTCACTGCTCTTAGAATTACTTCATTCACATTGACATTAGATAGCCTGATGAATATATGCCTTGCTGATGTCCTTTTTGCAGTGAAACTCCTAGGAATTCTTTGAGCATCTGGTATTTGGATGTCTAAGTCTCTAGCAAGACCAGGGAAGCTTCCCTCAATTATTCCCTCAGATAGGTTTTCTGAATGATTTGCTTTTTCTTCTCTCTCAGGAACACTTATGATTCTTAGGTTTGAATGTTTTATATAATCTCATATTTCTTGGAGACTTTGTTCATTCCTTTTAACTCTTGTTTCATTATTTTTTTCTGATTTAGTTGCTTCAAAAGTGTCTTCAAGCTCTGACATTCTTTCTTCTCCTTGGTCTAGTCTATTTTCAAAACTTTGCATTGCATTTTGTAATTCCCAAAATATGTCTTTCATTTTTAGAACTTATGGTTTTTCTTCAAAATATGTCTCTTTAGAAAACTTTCCATTCATATTCTAAGTTGTTATTGTGATTTCTTTATGTTGGTTTTCAACTTTCTCCTGGATCTCATTGAGCAACTTAATAGTCAGCATTTTTAATTTTTTTATCTGGCATTTCAAAGATTTTGTTTTGGTTTGGATCCATTGCTGGGAGGTTAGTGAGATCTTTGGAGGGTGTTGTAGAACTGTGCTTTTTATATTGCATAATTATTTTTCTGGTTCCTTATCATTTGGGTAGACTACTTTTTCTTACTATTTTTGAATTTATTTTTTATTCTACTGGATTAAAAAAATTCCCCTTGAGGATGTGACTTTAATGTGTGCAGTATAGTTACCTAGCTTAGGCTCTGAATGCTTTCAGTGGCAAAGACTTTACAAGTTCCTTGGTTATAAAACATCTTTGTGCAGTGGTTTTCTCATATGCTGGTTGTAGTAGCAGTGTGCTAGGTGTGTGAACAGGTTCACTGTCTTGTGGGGCTGGAATGGCAGAGGTCCCATGAAGCTTACCTCATTCTCCAGTGGTATGTACTTTTCAATTTTTTTCCCATAATATTTTTCACTGAGTTGAACAGTTCAGCTTTTGGGCCAGTAGGAGGTACCACAGGTAAAAACCAGCTGCAGCTTAAGCAGATGGATATATGCGATACCCCAGTGGTGGACAGAAGTCCCAGCCTTGACAGAAGCAATGCAGGGAGCTCTCCTTAAGGCATTGAGGTCTTTGCAGGAGAAAGGGAGGGAGCCACCTCAGCTCCTCTTCCAGACCAGCACAAAAGCAGTCTACCTCCCTGTCACACTCCTGTCCCAATGTTCTGGATATTCAGATCAGACAAGGCACTTCTGTGGATCTGCAGAAATGCTGACATTGATTTAGAGAGGGATTGTGACCCTACCCCAAAGTGCTTCAGAAAGGCCATCCATAGGTGCACCTAAGCCAAGCTCCCATGGAGGAGTCCCAGCCACATCTGCAGTGACAGGCAAAGGGTAGAAGAAGTCCCCTTCTCCAGGTCCCTTCACGAGCACTGGGGCTGCCCAGCTGCTGGGGTAGAATGACAGTTTTTTCCCCCACTTAGCCCAGCACTGCATCTGTGCCTCTGCTGAAAGAAACTTCCCACAAGCAGAAAGTTCTAGGACTCAAAGACTGCACTCTACTTTATTTTGTCCCACAGGGTGCTCCCTTGATATGGTACCCTTTCCCTTCCCCTAGGAGTGGCAGTCCCTTACGGCCAGACTACTGTAAATACTGCTGCTTCTCTAGGTATAGCCACCCTGTGGGGACTGCCACAATCCAGGCTGGTGCTGGGGAATGTCTGTAAGGGATTCAGTGATGTGAAGATACAAGGGTTAAAGGATACTGAGCACAAGAAAGTCCCACAACCTATGTGCATGAATATGGCAGCCGCTACTACAGCTCAGGCCTAGGGCAAGAGGGAATGGACACTGTGCAAACAAGGCAGTGCCCTCAAGAAGTCCCCAGATCACAATCCACTACTGTACTTGTGCTCATAAGGGCAGAGACACTCTGCCTGAGTTTAGATGCCAGCAGTCTGCCACAAGACCTAGAGATGCTAAGAGTACTCCCATCTACCCTTTCCGAAGATTACTAGGCTTCTCGGGGTTTGACGTCTGCCAGCTTCTTGTAAAATAAAGCACACTTAATTTTCTGTGTGTATCATAGGTTCTTCCAGTGAACTCTGTGATAGGCTCTAGCACTCTCCCCTTATCACTCCATTTGGGCTATGATTATTCACCTATAACTTTGGTTCTTCCTTCTGAAGAGAATTGGTCACGCATGTCTCTTATCAGCCAGCTGGAGAAGTTCTCTGATGCCACAGGTTGTGGACAGGTCTGCAGGATGTGCACTGGATTGGGCTCTGCTCTTAGCTTCAGAGGGGAGTGATGTTGCATGGAGCTGAACTGAACTGACCTGTCCTCTGGTCTCCCAAAAGCAAGTGCAAGCACCAGCTCTGATGAGAGTGGCAGGGGAGCGACATAGACTCTGTAAGATTTATTTGGTTATAAATAGCCCTAGTGTGGCTCAATGAGTGAGAACTCACTGAATATAGTTTTCAGATGCCAGCTATAGAAGTAATGTGCTGGGCACATGAACAGGCTCACCATTAAGTTTTTATCTAATGTGTTTATCCTTAGGATGAGGCCAAGGACAAAGTACAACCATCAAAGAATCCCGTCCAAACCTATATTTATCCATTAGCTAACCCCATCTAGACAGGATTGTAATTTCTTAGTATTCACATGATCCCAGGTAACTCACCATCAAGTCCAGGAGACTTGGTCAGATTAAATGGTGTGAAGCAAAGAAAAAGGGGCATATTACCAGTGTGTTGAAGCCAACATGCCTGGGAGTATAGTGTATCACTGAAACTGAGTTCTTAGGGCAGGCAGTTTTCAACTCAAGATGACACATCTAATGTTGAAACACTGTGGGTTGTAAGTACCCAGAGAGATACCTGAGCTAAAGATGAACATTTCACAGTTATTTGCATAGGAGTGATACTTAAAAGACATGAGAGTAAATTCGTTCTTTGAGAGATTATAGGTAAAGACTAAAAACCAGGGGCCAAGGATAATACATCATATGTCTATGGCATATAAGTATGTGATCTTAGGAGAATTAGAAGCTAGTCCTAGCACATTATCATGTACATGAAAAGTTGATATAAGAGAACCATACTGGTTTGCAGCACCTGTATAAATATAATCATCCTAATTTTCCTACTATCTCATTTCCTCAAGCCCGTGATTGCTGCTTCTCACAGTTTAGAAGCTGTATCTGAGCTGATCTTAGTCCCATGACCAGCCCCATTAGCACTGCTACCGCCTTTACCATTACAACAGAGCATTAGTAGCAATGGTGATAACCAGAAGACTGAGTGTGAGTCAGCTCCAATAGCCAAGCTTAGGAGAAAACGCAGGTCATTTCAATAGCATGAAGCCACTTGGAGATATGGAAAGGTAGAGCTGTGACTAAAGCTGGCAGAGGCATAAGTCTTGGAAGGCTGGTTGGGGCAAGGTGAAAAATGGGAAGAACAGAAGCAGGTAAAGAAGCCAGAAAAGGCAAGATTTTACCAGGTTCTTTCCTCTTTACTGGAATTTGAATTTTGTCCTACTTGCCTGTTGTGAGACTTTGACTGACATAAATAAATCTTAAAACGAAAAGGGAACAAAAGACTGAAAACAGCTCAAATAAACTATGGGTTAAATAAACTTTGCTCCTATAAAACGAATGAGAAATAACTCTCTATATAGCTATGAAGTTGTTTCTAGGATAAATTGTTAAGTGAAAAAGACAAAGCAGAACCAGATGCCGTGGCTCATGCCTATAATCCCAACTCTTTGGGAGGCCAAGTTGGGCAGATCATTTCAACCCAGGAGTCTGAGAAAGTTGAGAAGCAGAAAGTTCTAGGACTCAAAGCCTTCTGCACTCTACCAAACATGGTGAAAACCTGCCAGCATGGCGAAACCCTGTCTCTACCAAAAATACAAAATTAGCCAGGCATGGTAATGCATGCCTGTAATCCCAGCTATTCTGGAGGCTGAAGTGGGAGGATGGCTTGAGCCCAGGAAGTCAAGGCTTCAATGAGCCAGGATCACACCATCTCACCAGCTGAGCACGATCTTATCTCAAAAGCAAAACAAAACAAAAAAAGGTAAAGCAGAGAAAAGCGTAAACACGATGCTAACATTTTTCGGGAAGGTGACAGAAGAGGTGGGAAAGCGTCCCTTTATCAATATATCCCAGCTAATAAATGAAGAAGGAATAACAGAAATAGGATAGCATCATTGTGCAGCCCTTCATGAATGAAGAGACCCAGACAATCATAAGTGTCTACTAACACATGAAAAGAGTAGCCATACATTATGTGCATCTCAGCAATACCTATGAATTATTTGTTCAAAAAAAAAATCAAACCTGAAACTCCTCAAGCCTCTGGATCTTATTACAAGTTAATAAGAAATACAGGAGGTAGGAGATGTTAAATAACACCAGAGGGATGCAGGAAGCAAAATAAGGAATATGGGAGACTGGATAGGATATATAATTCTGTTTCTTCAACATAAATTTTAAGGGAAAGGAGAAAGATAAATCCCTTAGATACGAGATATAGTAACTAAATGTAATGTGTCACACCTATTTTGATCCCAATTGAAACCAGCCATCTGTGAAATATACTGACTGGTAAATTTTAACACTAACTAAATTGATAATATTAAGGAAACGTTGCTAATTTTAATGTGGCATAAAATAGTTACACTATATCTTTAGAGAGATACACACTGAAATATTTATGTTAAATATTGTGATTCTGAGGTTTGCTTCAAAAAAATCAGTGCAGTGTGGGAGATAGGATTACAGTGTAGATGAAACACGACTGGCCATGAGTTGGTCATTGTTAAAGCTGGGTGGCAGGCGAGTGATTTCACTGTATACTGTTCTCTGTACTGTTGTATGTGTTTGAATTTTCTATCGTTAAAAAATATTAAACAAGAAGAAAACAAATAGCATTATCTTTTCCCTAAATGTTCACAATCTCCTCTGTCACCCCTTTCTCCTATTTTCTAAGGAGAAAGAATTGGGCAAGTTTACAAAGTGGGGTGGAGCTGTTGTGAAAGATACTTCAAATCATTTTTTAGCTACTCAGAATTGTAGCATGAAGTTAAAGTTCTCTAGGCTTGAAATGCTGTATACCTCATTCCTCCCCTCCTTAAGCCCTGTCAACACACATTTCCAGTTATATGCACAATTTTAATTGACTGTAGAGAATTATTTTCAAATAACATTTCCACACTGAACAGCTCCAGATTGGAGTTTTGTAAGCTATTAGCCATTCATGACCCCTCCCTCACCCACAAAAAAGTTGTTTTTGTTTGCTTTTTCTTCTGATTTTAATTTAGACTTCATTCTTTGCCACAGAAGTGAATAGATTTCACACAAAGATAGCATTTTCTAACTTTGACCACAATCCATACTGGAATCATCATTCAAAAATAATAGTTGAATTGTTCCTACAAATTTCATAATCATTTTCAAAGAAGTTGATTAGTGGCCCTTGAGGCTTTTCAACTTTATCCTATTTTGGATGATATCTGTGGCCTGGAAATCAGTCATATAGCCCAAAATGTTACCTAGACTACTAACGAACAGCATGGTCTAAGAAAATGACAACTAGAGGCCGGGCACGGTGGCTCATGCCTGTAATCCCAGCGCTTTGGGAGGCCAAGGCGGGCAGATCACGAGGTCAGGAGATTGAGACCATCCTGGCTAACACGGTGAAACCCCATCTCTACTAAAAATACAAAAAAGTAGCCTGGCGTGGTGGCGGGTGCCTGTAGTCCCGCTACTTGGGAGGCTGAGGCAGCAGAATGGCATGAACTCCGGAAGCGGAGCTTGCAGTGAGCCGAGATTGTGCCACTGCACTCCAGCCTGGGGGACAGAGTGAGACTCCATCTCAACAAAAAAAAAGAAAAAGAAAGAAAATGGCAACTAGAAACAAACAGCCCCATTGCAGCACGCTGAACACCGTTTTTTAGAAGCATGCACCACTGAGCAGGAATTCCAAAATGGCACCTTTGCAATAGTACATTTTGAGGCACTGTGTTGCCAAGACAGAAAGAGAAGCAACAGTGTGTAAGCACCACAGATTTACATATACATAGAAAATGACAGAGGGCAGTTTTTACATCCTCTCTCTCATTTCCTCCACCAACCAACAATAGGCCTGACTCAGATTACCTGTCTAGCCCTCCTAAGGATCTTCACTTCCTCCCCCTAAAACACTAGAGTCGCTGTGTTGTCATAGTGTGAAAACACACACATACACATACACACACACACACACTTGATTTGGTGCATAGGAAGTGACCTAATTCAATTTGTCCTCATCATAGTGACAACTAGACTGAGCCAATCAGAGACTTTCTGTGGGGTTTTGATTACTGGAATTGAAAAAATGAGGGCTTTCTGGTGGGTGAAGCTGTGAGATGTAAAACACAGCTACTGTGCCGGGTCATGTGAAGCCAAAGTACAGAGAGAAGCAGAGACAAAAACTATGGAGACGAAATCCCGATGGCATCCCAGGACCTGCTTCCAGCTGGTCCGCTGAGGCCCAGCCACACTGCTTTCTTTAAGTTCAGTTCGACCCATTAATATCATTACAATAAATTCCTCCTTTTGGATTCAAATTGGCTTTCCATCCCTAGCAGTTCAGTCCTCATATACAGCAGATGTCACAACTGATTGCACATATTTGGAGAAATAGGAGTAGCTGAGGCAGAATTTAGTCTACCTTGCTCAGAGACATTCACAGATACAGTATGAAACTACTCATGAGTCCCCTTTGCTTAAAGTTACCCCAGTCATGTTTATTTCAGCATGTAAAGGTACATAGCCTTAAAGTCTTTTCAGGACTTGGGATTTTTCTTAAAGAAAACAAATCAAGAGTGTTCATTAAAAGATTGGTATAAAAATATCAATAATTCTGAAGTTAACCCGAAACTTAATGTAATCTTCCATGGGAACATTTGTTGATGTGTGTGGGGGTTAATTCCACAAATATTATTAAAATGAGCAATCAGCAGAAAGATGTTTTAAAATATTTCGTTTCAGCATGTAAAATCTCGTTTTATTACAGAATTCTTTTGTTAAAGGCACAGCTATGCCGGGTTGCTGCCAGCGTGATAGGATCATAACAGCCCAGTTAATTTTGAAAGATTCACAAGTGCTAGGCCTTGGAACTACTGATGGCAACATGTACATCACATTTCAGTATAATGCTTACACTTACACCACATCTTATGAATTTATATGCATCTGCAAATATGTGTGTGTGTGTCTGTGTCTATGTGCACGCATGCATATAGATACACATATATTTATTTCAAAGAGAATAGAGTTGGTGGGAAGTAGGACAGACTTGTGAAGTAATTAAGAATTTCTACTGGCTCTCACATTCTTCAGTGTAACTTAAAATGTGTACAAAAGATATCTTGAATACACTGTGTCAAAGCTGGTCTGGTTTTATTTCCAGTTAGATGCCAGCATGCTAAAATGGAGATGCTTGTTACCGAGGTGTAGCTTGTCTAAAGTTTAGTAATTAGATCTCCAAATGAAAAAGTACAGCCTAAAGAGGAAATTCTTGGCACTTGTTTCAGTTATCGCCTCTTTAGAACATTATAGGGTGCTTTTATGTGTATGTATTATCATTCATAATAGAGAGTACATTGACTAAGGTTGCAAAATCGTTTCCATTGTATCCTAATCCCCTTGTGTCCAGTTGACTCACATCTCCGAAAAATTTCTGCTCAGTTACAAATGTCTTCTGGTCTCTTTCCAACAATACTTTTTTCGTTTGTTTGTTTGTTTGTTTGACGGTTGGAAATCTGAAGAAAGTTCACTTAGTTAAAATGGTGATATAAAGTATATGAGTACAGTCCTAAAATTTACTAAATGTACATACTCAAATTTACTCAACTTTAGGTCATCAGATTTTAAAAACTAGATTAATAATCAAGTTCTTCAAGAATACCAACTGCTGTGTTTCCAATACCAAAACAACCTTATCAAGTGATCATTTAATGACAGCTTTTAAATGAAATTTTAAAACACGATTTATTCATGATCAACAAGGTTCATCCACCCTTCTTTTTCTACAACTATTTGCATATCTGTAGGCCTGCTATTTATTACAACCTTTCTCATAATTTTTAGTGTAGGCTTAACAAGCATACAGTTTTAAATCTTTCCTTAGGAGACTGTCTGGCTTTTCTCATTGCTGAACTCAACACAAACCTTATTCTCTTATTAGCATTCTTGCAAAGGAGTTTAAGTAATAATAGTTAAGAAAGAATGTTTAAGTTTGATAGTACTTTAAATAATAGACAATGATCAGAAGAGGAAAAAAATGTGTGGGTATTTTGGTTAAGGTTTTCAAAACCTGAATCATCTTTATTCTCCCCCTTGGCCTGAACAAAGAATAACTATAATGAAAATTTGGCCTATGTGGCTTTCACACAAAGTGTTATTTCTTTCAGTTACATCATATATATAATTTTTTGTTGTTATTAAAATGCAACAGCTGGATCTCACTATTGGCTTTCAGATCAGTAAAATCAGAGATTGCCCTTTCTTTGTTTCCTTTTTAGTGGACCTACAGGAAATAAAGTTCAGAGCGTGTGTACCTCACTCCTTATAAGACAACAGCTTATATAATTTTGCAGATAAGGAAACAACTCCTTCAGTTTCTAAATACCCAGTATATAGTGTTGTTATCAAACATCAAAACCTGTATGCATTTAAATTCACTCACGGGTTAAATGAAATTACACGTAGTTAATACCTGCCACTTGTAAAGTCTAATCTTATGTTGGGAACTCGGATTTTGCATTCCTTAACTAGTGCACTTAAATTTGCAGTTGTATTATCCTATCTTTTTTTTTTCTTTTTTTTTTAAGTAGATGAAAATAAGACACAGGTCTTTAGATTTCTCTTCATGTCGATAAAGATCTAAACAAGCATTTAGTTATACTTAGGGGCAGCTGTTGAAATGTTCTAGGGTACAAGAGAGGATCTAAGAAAATAAAACCCACTCACCTCTAGCATGATCAGCTCCATTTTGTATTTTCTGTACTCCCCAACTATGATAATTCCAACCAAACTGTATTCTGGCCTTATTGATCTGGAAAGGGGAAAGCAGGTATTATTATGAAGCATTCAGAGGATTTAAGAAGATTTGAAATGTAGTTACTATAGAGCAGTAGTTCCTAACCCCTTTTTGGTTCTGGATCCTTTTTAGACTGTAATGAAAGTTTTGAACCTTCTCTCTATAGAAAAATATATAATATGTATATACGGGTATATGTTTTCATAAGTTTCAATGTATTCTTAGACCCATCTAGATATCCATAGACTCTCAGTTAAGAATCTTTACTATATGGCCAACAAACATACAAAATTAGTGAAATGCCAATTGAAATAGTATCTAGTTCATGAAACAAAGACAAGATTGCTTTATTATTTGAAATTAAAATAAAGTAATACAATGTGAGTTTCTAAATAAATGACTTATAAATAAGTATTATAAGTCAGAGGAAGCAGAGATCATCTTAAAAATATAAAAATAAAGAAGATACGTGAGTATATACTCAATATTTTCAGAATATCTTATGTAATGGGGATAATGTGATTTCACCTAATTTATATCCATATTTGTTTATATGCTAGATGGGGAAAAAAGAGCTTTCTTCCAGAAAAAAAAAAAATACCACTGTCAATGAGTATGACATGCATAAAATAAGTGTAATATAAATAATTGTATTTTCTTCTCACTCTCTATTATGTGTTAATGGTATACTTATTGGTTATTCATGAGGACCTATCTTCACCTGCCCCTTACCTAGCTGTAGACTGTCAAATCATTTTCCCCCCCTGTATAACACAGATAGCCATTAACACCATGCCATCTGCTTTAAATGTAAAATCATTTAGAGATGCCAAGCAAATCTGCTGATTAGCTCAGGCCAGCCTACACCAGATTGGAGAATGGGAAAGTAGTGAAAGACACGCATTACAGAATAAGACTGGGTATAAAGAGAAGACTCTAACAACCCACCCCCACCAAATATGCCACACAAATGCTCAGAGAGACTAGAGTTCCAAACTAGACTACCCAGGTGAAACTACAGAGTTTCACAGGAGGCAGCTTTATGTGTGTGTATCAGTAGGGCAAGATGTGAGGGCTGGCAGTAAAGAAGTCTGACAGATGAGGAAACATGGGGAATATTAAAACCAGTTTAACACACTTGCCCACACCTTCCCCCGAGCCGCTTCCTCCCAAGCTCCCAGAGCACTGGCAGGGAGGTTGAGACACTCTAGACTTGGGGAGGAGTCCTGAAGTTTTTCAGGAACTTTGCTTGCTTTCTCTCCCAAGGACATCCGTTGTCCTCCTCTCCTCTTTGCCCAAGGCCAACCTCAAGCTCTCCCATTACATGAGTGCTTTTACCCAAAGTGTGGTTCCTTTTCCAGAGCTGTCAGCTTTCTGGCTATAGCTTGGTCATCAGCCCCACAAGGGCCCACAAATGCAAACCTCAGCATAGGATGACTCATTGTGCCTGATACTTTTTTGCCTTTTTAGTCCATAGTAGACAATTACCTTGACTATAGTTATGCCAGCAGGAGCTGCCTCTGTGTATGTGTGTATATGTGTGTGTGTTTTTTCTAAGGCAAAAACTAGTTTATATCTTTGTTCAAAGATGACCTTAGCAAGAGACCTTTTTCTGGACTTGATTGGCAGGTCAAGCCATGTGCTAACCTGGTATGTCTGGGAAGCAGAGCAGGACCAAGGCTGCAGGGCCTTGATGGAATTTCTGTGCTAGGAAGGGAGATAGACATTTGACACAAATATCTCTATATCTTGACAATTGCGATACGGTAGGAAAGTACAGGCACCTATGGGACTACAAAACCAATCCTAAACCAAGCAGGCATGGGGAGGTAGTGAGGTCACCTCTAGGAATGCCTCCCCAGTGGAAACATTTGCACTGAACCTTGAAGATTAGGTAGATGAACCAGTGCTTTTGCCCACCTTGTTCCATGAGAGCAAGACTGTTTTTTTACTGTTGTATTACCCATTGCTTGCTTCCTTATAGGTAATCAATAAAGCTTTCTTGAATAAATGAAAGAATAAGGGGCTCCCAACATCTGTTTGCTCTGTTATCCCTCTCCTTTCCTACCACAGTGGTTCCTGTTCTCTCCATTCCCATACCAATTGGTATGTTATTTTTAAAACTAAAAATACTCCTTTTTATCTTATTATTATTCAATTAAAGTTAGAAACATTTAAAATCCCCACAGATGCGAATGCTAGAACAATGAAATAAAAGCTCAAGATCTTTTCTGCCCCAAAGCTCTGTGGAATAATCAATTTTATAAGTGTTTAAAAAACAAAAACTATTTGGAAGGCTGAAGCAAGAGGACTGCTCGAGCCCAGGAGTTCAAGGCCAGCCTGGGCAACATTGCAAGACCCCATCTCCTAAAACAAATACGTAAATAAAATTTTAAAAAGCAAAAACTAGGCTTCGCCGTGCAAGTATATAATAAAAAGTTATGCACTGAATATATACTTTAGCTATATATTTCAAAGACCTCAAGATAACGTTAAGACCAGGCATGGTGGTTCACGCCTATAGTCACAACACTTGGCAGGCCAGCTGGAGAGGACCACTTGAGGCCAGGAGTTAGAGACCAGCCTGGACAACATGGTGAGACTTCATCTCTATAAAATATAAAAAAGCCAGGCGTGGTGGCACACACCTGTAGTCTTAGCTACTTGGAAAGCTGAGGCTGGAGGATCACTTGAGCCCAGGAAGTCGAGACTGCAGTGACCCATGTTCAAACTACTGCATTCCAGCCTAGGTGACAGAGAGCGACCCTGTCTTTAACAAAAACAAACAAACCAAACCAACTTTGAATCAGCAAAATTAAGCAACCAAGTGTGTTTCCCTTCTCTAATATCATTAAGCTTTGAGTGTGTTTTTACAGTAATTTTTATTTTCTTATGTATGGCATCCTAGATTATATGACTTTAACATAATTCCAGATGGATTTATTATCATGAAGCCTATTTTGCAGACTATTCAAGCGAATTTAGCCCAAGAGCAAAAGTTAGGTAATTCCTTAAATCTGAAATCTGTCCTCCGAAATACTCACTTCTCTACTCACCGCTTAAATGGTTTTCAGCGAAGTGGCACTTTAAAAATAAGCGCTGCATGCTTTACCTCTGAATTCCCTTCTCCAACGCCATTTTACTCCCTGAGCTGCTTTCTTGGCAGTTTGGGGCACCCCTTGCTGTTTGTGCCTGTGATAGTCTGACTTCCATCTGCCGCTCTGCAGCCAGGAGCCTGCTGTGCTCCCTTCAGTCACATCTTTCATGCCTGGCCATTCAAGCACCTTTCATCAGGTCTCAATGGGCCTGGGTAAAGGGCCCTCCCCGCTGCATCCACATGAGCACATAATCTCCCAGGTAGCCTCCTCCTTGAAGCACCTCCAGCGCATGTGTTCGCAAACAGCAGGACATCACTCTCTACTGGGTTCCTAATCCCTCAGACACACAGAGGAAGGAGGTCGCAAGGCCGTGAAAGTGAAAAGAAAAGCGAGGGGGCGGGTGAGCAGAGGGAACACAATGTCAGCGCCTGGGCCCTCCAGCGGCTGCTCCACAATCATCGCCAGCTGCAGCCCAATTAAGCTCAACAGGTCACAGGTGTTCCAGACAGAAGATGCTTTTAACAAAACCACTTTCTTGAAAATACCTAAGACTTTTTAAAGCACTGCAGCCCATTTCTTTTGGTAGATTCTTTAAAGCTATTTAGTACCCTTGAAATACAAAGAAGCTGAGAAATACATTTCAGCCTCAGTGGAAGGCGTGCTTGCTTCATGCAAAACAGCGGGGGCAGCAGCCAGGCTGCCGTGGCCGAGCCCAGAGACAGCATCTCTGCCAATGCGTGGAATCAGTTTGCAGCTGCAGAATAAGAACGTGAGGGTGTCTCCCTCCTCCAGCTTGGTCCCTTCTGATACTGTAGCCTGAACTGTGCAGTTCACTCACTCACGCAAGAAATTGCTGCATGGCCATGACCTTGTGTGTACTCTTAAATTACAGTCTCTAGGATGCACTTGTAGTTTTCCTATGAACTTTTAAGCAGCCCTGCCACACGCTGGTTAAACTAGGTGTATGAATTCAGCTATCAGGAACTACTTTTCATCTTCTGACACATTTTAAAGTGCTGGCTTCATTTTCTCCGCAGATCCAAGTGCTCCCTGTGCCTGCCAGAAGTATGGGGAGGGGATGACAGAATCCAAGCAGAATTTAGGTAGCTGTTTAAGTCACCTTCGGACCTTTGTTACCCTTCCACCTTTCTTTGAGGATCTCGATAATCTCTGAGAGGCAGTTAGGAATGTAGTGGGGAAGGTCAAGTTAGAATTTCGGCATCCCTATTGGAAGGGAGTGGTTCTTAGTTGCCCTACTCTACAGGCGCACTTAGAGCGGCATCCCTTCTTCCCACGCCAGCGTGCCACTCTCATGTGTATGTTTGCCTGTTGTCATTATTGTAAACTGTTTGCAGCCAATAGCAAGGACATGCTGACACTACCCAGGTCTTATCTGGAAATGGAAGCAACTGCTTAAATTTACAATTGGGTTTCTAATCCGTCAATGCACCAGAAAAGCCCTGAGTACTACTGTGAAACTGAAAAGAACACGGGAAGAGTTAAGCACAGCGGGAATGAATACCCAGAATAGGGCCCAACGTTTTTCAGCTTTTCCTTCCTGTTGATTAGTTTTTGGTAAACAGTCTTTGCCTTGACTGTTACTCTTTACCACGTCATTTTTTTAAATTATTACTGCTTGCTTAGAAACCATGTTGGTTTTAATTTTCACAATACGCCTGTTTCTGTTTTGCTAAGCTGAGCCACCTGTTTAAACTCTTCTTGTCTCATGAATTGAGGGAAAGAACCGTAGGCAATGTATAAGAGGTTTCATTTTTTTCCACAGTGAAGTAAGACATTGTTCTTATTCTTCATGGCATTCAGAATTCTGCACAATTGCCTCTTTTGCCCTTTTGCATTTAAAAGTGAGGTAATTAGATTTCCCAAGGTTCAATGGTCAAGAGCCTTCTCATCCCGCGGAGCTGCTTCCCCACACTGCTCACAAGTGGAGCTGTCTCGCGTAATCCAGTTATTGCTATATTGTTATTATAAAGGGACTGCTTTTTCAGAGAGCTAGCATAGCATGAAACTTTATACTTATATGTCCCTTTGCTTTCATTGCTAACTAACTTTTTTCCCCACATTTGAAACTAATTACTATTTTATTCAGTGTCTATGAGGATTTCTAACATTTTTGTTAAAAATCTTTTCCTTTCCTACATCTTAGGAATTCATTTCAAATATGCCTAAATCCTTCATATTGTGAGCTCCTGCCTTTGTTGTTTTATGTTTTTGTCAGATATTTGATCGTCAGATCTATTATTACAGTTGAACAAATGGAAAGAAAATTTGTGACGTGTTGGCACCAAATAAATTAGTGTCATAGCCACTGAAACAAAGGCATGTCTTCGTCCAGCCCTGACAGTGAGATCTTGGGCCCACTCTGCTAGTTTTTTGTCTCATTTTCTCATTTCCACAAGCAGGTAGTGTTTTTACCTTTGCAAAAAGGTGCATATATATTTTAAAGCTAGGGTATCAATTTTTTTTTCTTTCTTTCTTTTTCTGAGATGGGGCTTCACTCTTGTTGCCCAAGCCAGAGTGCAATGGTGCGATCTCGGCTCACTGCAACCTCTGCCTCCCGGGTTCAAGCAATTCTCCTGCCTCAGCCTCCCAAGTAGCTGGAATTACAGGCATGCACCACCATGCCTGGCTAATTTTTTGTATTTTTAGTAGAAATGGGGTTTCACCATTTTGGCCAGGCTGGTCAGGTATCAATTTTTTAGTCAAAATTGAATAAGATGAAATACTCAGATTTACAGAGCCAACCAAAACGTTTCTGTTTTTACAGCCTAATAGCAAAAGCAATCTTGCTGGTAGTTGGCTAATAATTCATTTCTGTGATCTAGTCTGCAGCCTATGGGGGAAGAGGACAAGATGGTGAAGGGATTAGGGGAAAGCTTCCAAAATCCTTTTTGCCAAAGAAGTTAAAGAGCTTGAGTGACCGAGGTTTTCTTTCTAAACGAGTCAGTTTAACATTCCAGACAGTCTGTGATTCAAACTTGTCTATTCACTTATACATCTTCTCAGCAGAGTTCTTTATGGCCTCATGGCAAAAATTCAGCTGAATTCCCCCATCACTGAAACTGTTCCAGACTTTATCTACTTTTGCTTTTTGATTTTTAGAGACAGAGTCTTGCAGTGTTGCCCAGCGTGGCCTTGAACTCCCGGGTTCAGATGATCCTCCCATCTTAGCCTCCTAAGTAGCATGACTACAGGCCCACACCATTACACCCAGCTCCATCTGCATTTTGAATGTGATGTCAGCAGAGTGATAAGCTTGTGGTGGTCCCTGGGTTCGGTGGAGACACACACACACACACACACACACACACTTATCTCATTAGGTTTTCCTATAAACTTTATAGGTAGTAATGAGAAAGGTCCTAGTTTAAATTGAAGGATTTTTTCCCCTTAGTTTCTGTAGTATTCATTCCCAAATAGAGAGAGAGATGTTGGCAAATTTATCTGAAAAGACCTCACTTTTCCAAAGCTTAACACAGAAAGGAAAATCCCATAATCTTAGGTTAGTTTCATCAAGTGAGACAATAAATCGCCATTTGCATAATTTTATTTTAGCAAAGATTCCATTCTAATCCTCCAAAACAATCTACAGTCATGCGCCACATAATGACATTTCAGTCAACAATGGACCAAACACATGATGGTGGTCCCATAAGATTACAATATTATATTTTTGCTGTACCTTTTCTATGTTTAGATACACAAATACTTACCATTGCATTACAGTTGCCTGCCTACAGTATTCAGTAACATGCTGTACAGGTGTGTAGTGTAGGAGCAATAGGATAGACCCTATAGCCTAGTGTGGAATGGGCTATTACCATCTAGATTTGTGTAAGGACACTATCTACACAACAATGAAAGCACCTAACAATGCACTTCTCAGAACATATCCCTGTTGTTGAGCAACACATGACTATATGTTACTACACTGTTTGTAAATTTTCTGAAGTCGTGCTCAATTCCAATGCAGTTTTATTTTCTATGACAGTACAACAAAGAAGCTCCTGTTCCTGTGGGATATATTTTGATACCTAAGAAAGCATCTCTCAAATATAACAAAAGCATAGTTGTATTCTTGCTAGAATTTCTAATTAATGTTAGAAATTAGTTCTACAGAAAGAACTAAATGCAGGGTAGTGCTTCAAACTGAAAACATAGCTTGAGATGAACATATATCACAGTATTAAACAATTTTAGTTATTTACTTTCTCTTCATTCCAAGAACTTAAGAAGACCTGACAACATCTAGATCAGGGGTTTCCACCTCCAGGTCATGCACCAGTACTAGTCTATGGCATGTTAGGAACCAGGCCACGCAGCAGGAGGTGAGCAGTGGGCAAGCGAGCATTATCATCTGAACTCCACCTCCTGTCAGATCAGTGGCGGCATTAGATCCTCATAGGCGTGGGAACCCTATTGTGAACTGTGCATGCGAGGGATCTAGGTTGTGCACTCCTTATGAGAATCTAATGCCTGATGATCTGAGGTGGAACAAATTCATTCTGAAACCACCCCCACTCCCCCACCCCCTGTCCATGGAAAAACTGTCTTCCACGAAACCAGTCCCTGGTGCTAAAAAGGTTGGGGACTACTTACCTAGATTGTATGAAACATAAGTAATAAAAATACTGTAGATTGGCCATATCTGGGAAAGATGCACATAGCACGCATCTTTTTGAAAATGTACTTGTAGTTAAGTAACTATTCAGTTCAGCAAACATACCTTGACTATTTACATATCCAGAGCACAAGTGCCTTGGCTGCTGCCACTGTTGCTGCCCTTTGACTCCATTAAACACACTGGCCTTCCTTCTGTCCCCCGGGCCTCTCCCCATCTTCTCAGAAACACAAAGAATATGTTTATTCCTTGTGTTTCTGTCCTCCACCCCCTTCCTTTTCCTATTTTGGAGCAGGGGAGAGCAAAAGTAAAAAGCTATGCTAATAAGCAAGAGCCATAATGTGCCCTGAGTGAGTTGTTTGGTATCTCCCAAAGTATGTGCCAAAGATCACCAGTAACCCATTTACAGATATTCTGCCAGAAATAGGAAGGGAAGAGTTCCATGGGAAACAATGAGTGTCATTGTCCATTCTGGCTGCTATAACAAAATAACTTAGAATGGGCAATTTATAAATAATACAAATTTATTGCTCACACTTCTGAAAACTGGGAAGTCCAAGATCAAGGTGCCAGCAGATTTGGTGTCTGGTGAGGGCCTATTCCTCATAGACATACCTTCTAGCTGTGTCCTCACATGGTGGAAGGAGCCAACCAGCTCCATCAGGCTTCTTTTGTAAGGGTACTAATTCTGTCAATGAGCACAGAACCCTCATAACCTAATCACCTCCCACAGGCCTCACTTCTTAATACTAGTAGCATTGGAGATTAAGTTTCAACATATAAATTTTGGAGAAAAACATTCAGACCATTCCATTGGCTTAAAGAAAATCAAACTGATCATCATTACTAGCCTTTGTAAAACCTTTAAAATTCTATTGTGCACCATGGGGAACAGAATATATACAGGTTAAGTGTCACTAATCTGAAATCCACAATGCTCCAAAATTCACAACTTTTAAGTACCAACATAACACACAAAAGAAATGCTCATTGGAGCATTTTGGATTTCAAATTTTCAGATTACAAATGTTCAACCAATAAGTAAAATGCAGATATTCCAAAATATGTAACATGTCTAGTCCCAGGCATTTCAGATAAGGAATAATCAACCTGTATAGTGTTGCCTAAAACTTATTTGACCATGGAACACTTCTGAACAGACACTGATTTCTTAAGGGAAATGTTGGCACGGGCCATGAGAAGAACAGGAGAGCTGCACTTTTCTTGGGAGGTGTTATGTCATATCTTGGAACTCAGGCCACAGTAAGTGGCTCCCAGAGCAAATAGAAACCAGCCATCATGGACATCCTAAGAATTTATCTGTTTCCAGATCTACCATTTTATTTGGGGTAGGAGAAAAGAACCAATAATCCAGTCAATGCTTTTGCTTTGGAATTTCTACTAAGAAGCCTTTTCATGAGGAAAAAATAAAAACAAAAGGAACTTTTAGGAGTTGCGCTCTGTCAGCTGCTTGTGCATCAGCTGCTTGTGGATTTGGTTCAGAGTTTTAGAGAGGACTGGCATTGACTAGCTTTCACTGTCACTGTGGCCCACATGACTTTGAAAACACTATCATTGTTAATTTTAGTTATATTTGATGGTAGACTTATTATTTTTTAAAAAAATTTCTCCCGTCTACTGAGGCTAGTTCACTGTAATCCGTGTTTTCTTCTTCCCACCTTGCTGTTTTTCTGCTCGTTTTATTACCTCTAGTCCTTTTCCTTACCTGTATGCATGTCTCAGTTCTGTTCTTCACACTTTGGTTTCCAAAGCTGTAATTTATTCCTTCTCTCCACACTAAAGCCCTTTCCATTTGCCTCCCTGACAGTACTTCTAATACCATGGCACACACGGCATTTAACTTATGTGCATCCACTACTGGTTTGTGAGCATGGGAAGACAGGTGCTAAGTCTTAGACATGCCTGGATCTTCCACCTGGCTTCATATAGTTATCGCACAGAGTAGCTATTCACTGGATGTTGATTAATGAAAGAATGACTGGCTAATTATTTGTAGTGTCCTGTTTACATTTCCCTCAGTTACTGGCTGTATATTGCTAAGTAAATGTGATAGGAAAGTAAGAGTGGCAGAAGAAGATGACCTTATTGACTAGTTCTTCAGAGCATCCTTTATAAATAGAAATAAACAGAGTAATGTCTATTGAAGCAAGTGTTGAATTCAGGCAGTGTTTCTCCCACCCTAGGACATACAGACAGCTGCAGTCCTTCCTCTACACAGAAGAAGACACGTTCATATGAGGTCCTTGAGTACCCATGTTTCTCTTTTCATTAACTCTCAAAAGTTCTCTAGGTCATCCCTATCTAATCCAAACATTAGTGATCTGGTCAAAACTCTGTCCAAGTTTTCTATATCTCACAGTTTCATAGTTCTCCAAGCTAGATGGAATGGTTTATTAAGAGTCAGGGGAGTACTAAATATAGTAGGAGAATTTTTTCTCAAATGTTGACATATACTAGAGGCCCCAAGTTACAAACATCCACACTTCAAGTGCTCACTACTTCTCTAACCATAACTGATCACTAATACCTGCTTTGTCACTACCATGTAAGCTACCACAAAACAACAATTTATAGCTCATAGAAAAATCTATAGAAGCAGGCCGAGCGTGGTAGCTCACGCCTGTAATCCCAGCACTTTGGGAGGCTGAGGCGGGCGGATCGCGAGGTTAGGAGATCGAGACCATCCTGGCTAATATGGTGTAACCTCGTCTCTACTAAAAATACCAAAAATTTACCCAGTCGTGGTGGCGGGCGCCTGTAGTCCCAGCTACTCAGGAGGCTGAGGCAGAAGAATCGCTTGAACCCAGGAGGTGGAGGTTGCAGTGAGCCAAGATTGCACCACTGCACTCCAGCCTGGTGACAGAACGAGACTCTGTCTCAAAAAAGAGAAAAATCTATAGAAGCAAATGTGAAGGACAGAAAGTGGATCTTCTAAGAGGAATTGCCCAGGGGAACTGACCCTAAGGACAGCCTTCTAGGCCCTAATGATATAACACTTCCCACTACCTACATTTATTTACCACGCTGGGTTAGGCTTCCTGAGGTTCCAGTGATTACAGGAGTACAATCATTTCTTCTTCTGCCAGTTTGATTACTTTGTGTTGAGAGTGGAAGCCTATCTGACAATTGGTTCCCTTCCTCAGATATGCCAGCTGGGCAAACCACCCATCTAGCCATGTGAACCAAAACCCAGAAACTTTGAGAGGTTCCAGGCAGCCTTTTGGTTACCTCTCTTTTTCTCAACCCCCTTCTTTTTCCACGCCCCACCCCAGCCACCATGGTACACACACTCATCTGACCACTCTATTGGATGTGTTTCCATCTGACTTTACATATACCCCTATTAGCAAGACCACTGCTGTGCAAAAACAGGGAGACATCAGTCATATAGCAAATGAATTAGTACAGTAATTAGTATTTGTGCACTCACATAGTAGGTGCTCAATAAATGTTTCCAACCATTATGTGCCAGGCTCTGTATTCTCTGAGGGAGTCTCAGCTATGAGGTTGGGGGAGGTATGCAGGAGACAGAAAGAGAGCTCCGCCACCTGGCAGGAAATGTAGTGCTCTTTGCCTCTTCCAGTGATTCTTCAGCCTTTTTAGCCTTGCAACCATTGCTTCAAATTCTTGTCCAGATGAAAGAAGTGCTGCTCAGAGAGGTGTGGGAGGGGACTCTTCCCACTTGGTCCCTTCACCTCCCTTTGTAGAGATCCCCTTAGAACACAGTGGAACCATCGGATAGCCAGTTTACCATGCTGGGCATTTCACAGGCTTTTACTGTGCTTATTAATTATCACATTCTTGTTTTCAAAAGAGCTCTTTTTGCACCAGAACATGTGATAAAGTGGTTTTACTAATCCCTTGAAGTTTTGTTTTTTCCTTCAACAAGATGATAGCTACTCTCTTTTTTCAGAAAAACATTAACATGCATAACCACTATAGTTAACTTCAGTGCTCATTAATGAAGCCCAGAACTAATAGTTACATTGTGGTAATTTGACAAAGCCATCTAAATCTATGCATGTTTTTGAAAGCTCCCTAAACATGCTGCTAAATCCCCTAAAAAGCTACTAAACTGCTTTGGCAGCCATTAGCCTAGCATAAGCAGAGGAACTCTTTTCAGTGAGTGAACAAACAGAGAAAATATGCTGAATGGCTGGACAAATGTGTTTCAGCTGGCCCTTTCATTTACCGATATAAGGGCGCAGTCAATATCAATCACTGTTTTCCCTGTTGCCCTGAAAATCACAATATCTCTTTTCATCCCCCAAGCTCTTTTCACTACCATAATGTGTCTTTAGAATGACACTGGCATCAGCCTGCTTCCGCTGTCTGAAGTCCAGAAAGCTTAAAAACACATTTCAGGATTCTTGAACCTTCCTCCCCTTCCGTTTTCCTACTGCCTCCTCCCTCCTCCCTCTGCATCCATTCCGCCCCCTCCCCAGATTCTTTTCAATTCTTCCAGCTTTCCTGGCTGAGTAAACAGCATTCACTTCTCTGTTCTAATGCAGCTCTCCAAAGTAAATGTTGACAACCCTATCTGATATTCCTGAGATTTAAGAACTCATTAAAGAGATACACATAAAGAAATGCTTTTACATGTGGGTAATACATCAAAGGTTGAAAGGAATGTGGAAACTGCTATGACACGGTGTGTTGATGAGCAGGGCCTCACTCTGTATCAGAATATCTCCCCGCTCTGCCCTCCCTTGACCATTGGCTCCTGCCTCCCCCCACCACATAGACACATGCATCCTTTGCTATCCCATGTTAAAAGTATGTGCGTGCACAGCTACCTACCCTTACAGTTAAGAGCAAATGCCCTTAAAAGAAAATGCCACTTCTTAGATATCTTTTGGCACTCCTGGTTCTGAGTACTTTATACATTGCTTTGGGATGAAGGAAAGAATAGAATGCTCTGTATATGATTACCTTTTATCTTTTTGAAAACTTGAGTGGACTAATTCTTGCAGATAAATTTTAGCGATGGGCATTTAGTTGTAGATGTTACCACAGATGAATATTTGGAATATTATGTTTCTAAAAGAGTATTGATTGTTTTCTACCTCCTTTTATTTACTTATTTTTTAAAAATTCAGATTGTAGCCGTCTGCAGAGAGGCAGCTCTTCTGGCTCTGGAAGAAGACATTCAAGCCAATCTCATCATGAAAAGACATTTCACTCAGGCCTTGAGCACTGTGACACCTAGAATTCCTGAGTCATTGAGACGTTTTTATGAAGATTATCAAGAGAAGAGTGGGCTGCATACACTCTGAGAAAATATATATATTCAAAATGATGAAAATCCTTTCCAGAGAAAATTTGTTTCTTTTTAAAATTTTTTGAGAGTGTTAAAAAAAATTTTTACTAGGCAAAATGTTTGAAGTATATTCAGTAGAATTTAGGGGCTTTGGTTCTTACAGGTTTTCAACTCATGTAAGTACAGTGACAATATCTCTGAGCATAAGTTTCAATCAGTTTGATCTGGAAATTTGTGGTGCGGTTTAAAAATCAAATGTTTAGCGTTTTCATTTGTGACCTAGTCTGTTCATCCCATGAAGCGATTTCTTTTTCCAGAATCTGTTTGAGTGTCTTTCTAAAAATCTGTTTTTGAGTGTCTTTCTAAAATGCCAAACGTGTTGGCATCAGTTTTATACAGGGATATAAAAAAATGTATGTGGATAAATTTTTTTTAATCTTTATTTTTGAAGGCCAGTCAGTAATTTGGCCCAGTGTGCCAGCCAGGCTTATGTGGCCTTGTTTTCAAATATGCATATATGTGTTATTAAAATTCACAGATGCATTTTTGCTTTAGTCTTCTTAATCTCTACCTATGGCCAAAAAAAATTTTTGAGAGATATTTTGAATAATACAATGCCCTTTGAAAGTTAGAAAACAAAATGTAAGTGTAAGCCCACTCTAAGCCTAGAGCAGTAGGCTTGGGATTTTGTTGTTGTTGTTTCGTCTTGTTTTTTTGTTTGTTTGTTTGTTTTTGAGACAGAGTCTCACTCTGTCACCTAAGCTGGAGTGCAGTGGCACGATCTCAGCTCACTGCAACCTCCGCCTCCTGAGTTCAAGCAATTCTCCTGCCTCAACCTCCTGAGTAGCTGGGATTACAAGCGTGCACCACCACACGCAGCTAATTTTTGTATTTTTAGTAGAGACAGCATTTCACCATGTTGGCCAGGCTGGTCTCGAACTGCTGGCCTCAGGTGATCCACCCACCTCAGCCTCCCAAGGTACTGGGATTATAGGCGTGAGCCACCGCACCTGGTCAGGTTATTTTTCTTTTTAATAAAATGCTATTAATAAATCATATGATGCACTCATGTTTTTACTTAACATATTTTCAGGGTACTAGTAAACTTTTTAGTTCAAAGATAGACCAAATTGTACTCTTTTTTTTTTTTTTGAGACAGGAGTCTCGCTGCCCTGTCGCCCAGGCTGAACTGCAATGGCGCTATCTAGGCTCACTACAAGCTCTGTCTCCTGGGTTTACTTATGCCATTCTCCTGCCACAGCCTCCCGAGTAGCTGGGACTACAGGTGCCCGCCACCATGCCTGGCTAATTTTTATTTTTATTTTTATTTTTATTTTGTATTTTTAGTAGAGATGGGGTTTCATCATGTTAGCCAGGATGATCTCGATCTCCTGACCTCGTGATCCACCCGCCTCGGCCTCCCGAAGTGCTGGGATTATAGGCATGAGCCACCGCTCCCAGCTGCCAAATTGTACTCTTAAGCATATTAAGTTGCATTCTAAATATGTATATTTATGCTTCTTATTGTTTATCCTCAGGATTTCTTCACACTTTATTACTTCATAAATACTCTTGAAAAAGCTTTCAGAAAGTGATTCTCTGACTTCAGATCAGAAACTGGCAATGGGAAGAATGTGCACTTAAACTTGATTGCTGTAGCTCTTTGAAAATTCCCAGAAAGACAGATCAGACAGGAAATACCTGATTATCAAAATAATGGACTATACAGTTTTGTAGTGGCATATGTTCCTTGTTGTTTGTTTGTTTGTTTGTTTAGAGACAGGGTCTTGTTCTGTCACCCAGGCTGGAATGCAGTGGCACGGTCATAGCTCACTACAGCTTCAAACTCCTGGAGCTCAAGTGATCCTCCTGACTCAGCCTCCTGAATAGCTAGGAAAACAGGTGCACACCACCATGTCTGGCTAATTTTTTTTTTTAAACAGAGAGAGTCTTGCTGTGTTGTCCAGGCTGGTCTCCAACTCCTGGCCGCGGGTGACCCTCCTGCCTCAGCTTCCCAAAGTGCTGAGATTACAGGTGTAAGCCACCATGCCCAGCCTGTGGTGACATATATTCTGAAGTCACATCTCAAATATTTCATCCTCAAATATATTTACATCCTCAAAAATACCAGATTTTCAAGACAACACTGGTTTACCAGTACATAAACCCACCCAGGGGTCAAAGAATATTACCATTTAAAACTGTGTTGTCAAAAACAATAACCATTAATTATATCTGACCATTTTAATTAAATTAATTAAAATTAAATAATATTTATGAACTAGTTTATCAGACATATCAGCCACATTTCAAATGCTTAGTAGCCACATATGGCAAGGGTCTGCCTCACTGGAGAGAGTAGAAAACATTCCCATCATTCAGAAGGTTCTCTTGGATGCTGCAGATCTGGAAAATAAGACTTCCATATCGAAATAAATACAACCTCAAAACTTTTATGCTCTGTGTTCCCTTTAGTTGTTATTTACATAGAAAATCATGAAAAGAGAGAGGACCTTACCTTCTTCCCTATTAAATATATGGCTAAGGGCATAAGAAAATAAGAGGAAAACTTATCCCTCAGGGCCTAAACAAGAAAATGAAAGAAATGTCATTCCCAATAAAATAAAAACCAGAAGCTTGAAATGACCCTGGGGCAGGAGGCTGGGTGGTGGGGAGGAGGGTAGCAGTCCCAATCAACAAGTTCAGATATTAATGGCCACTCAAAGCCCTCAGCCCATACAACATGAAGTTACAACTGAGCTCTGCACATAATGCTCAAGCTCTTTAATAACCAGCACTCTCAGCACAAGGGTAGACAAGAAAACAAAAATCTCCTGCTGGCCAGGACGACCACAAGGAGCCTTTCTGACTTGGCCTGTGCTTTTGATTTTTAAAACATTTTTAAAAAGAGGCCTCTCGAGGCCGGGCGCGGTGGCTCACGCCTGTAATCCCAGCACTTTGGGAGGCCAAGGCGGGCGGATCACGAGGTCAGGAGATCAAGACCATCCTGGCTAACACGGTGAAACCCCGTCTCTACTAAAAATTCAAAAAATTAACTGGGCATGGTGACGGGCGCCTGTAGTCCCAGCTACACGGGAGGCTGAGGCAGGAAAATGGCGTGAACCTGGGAGGCGGAGCTTGCAGTGAGCTGAGATCTTGCCACTGCACTCCAGCCTGGGCGACAGAAGGAGACTCCATCTCAAAAAGAAAAAAAAAGAGGCCTCTCTGAGAATTCTGACTATGAGCTTACCTGCCCATGGCTTCAGGATTTGAATTCACACTGCCTTCAAATTCATGAAACCTCAGAACCTACAAATTAACTTAAAAACGTGGAGCCAACCTACAAATGCCCTGGAGGTAACTAGCACTTGCACTAGTTAGAGGAATGTATCCTCATCTCACAGGATTCCAAAAGCTAATGCCCAGCTTACCAAGGGCTTGTAATCTCACAGGATGTGAAGCAGTGGGGCCTCAGATCTGCTGATGGGAGCATAGATTGGTACAACCACTTTGGAAGGCAACTAGCTATCTAGCAATGTTGAAGACCCTACAATCTAATGGTTCTCCTAGGTGCATATCCCTGAGCAAGTCTCACATTGGTGCAGTGAGATAGCGAACAGGAAAGTTCATAGTACTATTATTTTTAAGTAGTAAGAACCTGGAAACAATCTAAATATCCATCAATAATAGATTCATATGATAGGCATACAATGGAATACTGTGGCAATAAAAAATATTTGTAGCTACATATGAAATAGGGATGAAACAGATGAACAAAGAATAATGTTTTAGAAGAATATGATATTTAAAATTTGAAGCATGAAAAATATATGTTTATGGGGGCATATATAGTGGAAGAATAAATGAAAAGAAAAGCACCAAATACTGGCAAAGAATTTCCTCAGGGGAGAAAAGTCAAGCTGCTTCAATTGTGTCAGTAATGTTTCATATCTTAAGGTGGACGATGGGAATATAGGTGCTGATTTAATATAGTCTGTACTTTTTGTGTACCTAAATATTTCATGATAATTTTTTAAAGATGGGCCTTAAACCAATACAGTCATACCATTTAACTCAGTTCCATGAATTTACAATGCAATCCACAGTGCCCACAACCCCATGTTTCTGGAAAATCAGGAGTACTGGGTACAATGGAATAAAATGCAAGAAGGCAAATAAGAGATCAGGCTTTTAGGACCTAGGAAACAAATTGAGAGAAATTTGTTGCTGAAAGTAATGTCTAGATGACACTCTCATTACCTGACAGGATGGGAGACATTATGTCTGGGAATAAGACATCTATTTCCATAGCATTTTAGCCCTGCAAAGGAATTGGAAGTTACGAATTTTTAAAGATTTTAGAATATTATATCTTTAGTCTCTCATAAGCCAGTTATTTATATCTCCACATAGCCCATTATTACCATTGAAAAGGCATGCAATTCTTCTATTTGAAGCTTGTTCCTTTTTTACAAAAGAACTGGTAAAAATCTGAGTCACACAAAAGAGCAGGTCAGGTGTCACTAATAACAGTTTACCTCAGCTTCATCTCTATGAAGGTTTTACTTCTAATCCCAGAGTCTCATGTTTATGTATTTACAAGAGTGTATGAAAGCTGGGCATGTTGGCACACACCAGTAGTCCCAGCTACTCAGGGGGTTGAGGTGAGAGGATCACTTGAGCTCAGGAGTTTGAATCCAGCCTGGTCAATGTAGCGAGATCCTATCTCTTGAAAATAAAAAAAAAAAGGAAAACAGTATATGATCCTATTATTTAGGTTTGTGTGTGATAGAATACATGGTATGTAGTTCACAGAAAATTTAAGTTCAGCAAGGAAAGAAAATGGCCAGCTTCCTGTCTTAGGAAGACAATTTACTTTTTGGCATCTGTTTGGTCGAAAGTTTGCCTTTGATCCAGATTCTTTCGGATGTCAGGGATATTCACATTGACATGTCTTTTCAGTGTTCCAGGAGATTTTAGTTTAAATAGTACAATTTTTTCTTCTTACAACAAAACTTAGAGCGGCATCTAACTTATTTCTTCATGGCCAAGAAACTATCCTAACTTAGCTTGATAAATATTTAGTTCTGTCTTATTTCTAATGTGTAAAACAGGTTTTAAAAATAATATATAGATTTTGCATTTATAAAAAAAGATTTAATTTATAGAACCAAACTTGAACATATATTTAATTTAGCCTAATCAGAAGGTTACAGAAAAAGTTGCTGTAAAGATAGAATAAAAGTGTTGTACTGGTCTGTTTTTACTGAAGTTCCAGAATGTGAGGTTATTAGAGTCTTGGCTTATTGTGTCATGTTTTCCTGAATGCTTCCTTTGATGATGAGCACACAGCAAAGCATCCTTTGATATTATGTATGGATTAAATTAACACTGGTTTCCAAATGTGGTCCACATAGAAATTCTAATGTTACAAAATTGCCTTTCTTCCTTGGATTTTCATTATAACAGTTGTGTGCATACATAGACCTTTTACCTAATGTCTTTATCAAATATACCCCTTACTCCAATAAATTTTAGCAGAAAGAGATGTTACAGGGTTTTGAGAGTCCTACAAAATCATATGGAAATTTGTAGACTCCTCTTTCAGGATTTAGTGATAAACATTTCTGGAAGGATGGTTCCTTTTTCAGGATTTAGTGATAAACATTTCTGGAAAGATGGTTAAGTGTCACACCCACACACAGCAAAACCCAAGGATATGAAAATTAAAAACAAAAATAGAAACATAGAATTCATCTATGCTTAAAATAGGGAACAAATATAACACATATTACAGATTTCAATTTTGGACCAACTTAAAAAGGATCCAGGAAGTTTTACATGTACTGTGCTTGACAACACATTCAATGTGATAGGAAATACCTTGTTTACTTGGTTTCAATACACCATCAATTGTAAGCCTCACTATTTAAAAACATCTCCTTCTAGAAAAAAGATAAAGTACTATAATATTGATTTGCATGTTAGTAGTATTACATACTGATTCCAGAAACATTAAAATGTGAATAATATGTACAATAAAAATCGATGAAATACAGTTAAATGCAAAGGAAATTGACATGTAATAATACATTCAAATATTTTATCATACACCCACAGCCATTTAAATATTACTTGCACCCAACATAATTATAGGCAATAAGAAAATTGCAACAAGCAAATAGGAGAATTAAAGATACTGAATGCAGATTATTCTGGGGCAATGAACAATCACAAAGCGAAATATCCCAAATGAAAATAGCAGGGGAACTATGCCAAAAATGTGGGGCAAGGGGGAAGGTTGGGAGGAGGAGAGAAACAAAACATCAAAAGAAAGCTGGGGTACATTTGGAAGAAGGAACATTTTCTGAGGAAAGAGGAAAAAAGTTTAGAATACAATGGCTTTGAAGTCTCAAAAAAAGTTAAGAAAACATGGATGATGTGATTCAGAAGATAAAATAATTGAGTCAGATTTAAAGAGAATTAACAGCAAAGGAAAAGGATTAAGAAGAAAAATAATACTCTAATGTAGCCTTTGATTCAGAAGTTCCACATCAAACCATTTATCATTCAGATATACTTCCACAATTACCAAATGATATGTATAAAAATTTTTCATTACAGCTTTGTTAAAATATTCGACACAATTCAATTATCCATAAGGGCTATGTAAATAAAGTATGGTACATCCATATAATGGAACATTATGCTGCTATAAAAAAGAAAAAGTTATGACCTAGTATAGACATTATCTCCAAGATACAGTGGATCTGAATACTAACTAATAACAAATATGTTTAAACTCTGCAAATAGAGAATGCACATCATTTTATACTCATGATACATATAACTATAGGGTACATGCACACACGTATATAACAATGTATTTGCTAAAGTAGATATGGTGCAGAATGTACTTTATAACTACCATGACATAAAACTAAAGTAATGTAGAAACAACAATTACAACAAAAATCAACCAATTAAAAGCTCAAAACTAATTTTTAAGTGATTCCTTAAAGAAGAAATCGACATCAAAATTGGAGAATATCTAGAAAATAATAATGAAAGTACTGTATGTTAAAATCTACGGGCCACAATTAACATTCTACACAGGATAATTTGTACACCTGAACGCTTTCCTTAACAGAATAAGATTAACCGAATTAAGCATTCTACTAAAAACTTACATTTTTTAAAAAACTACACAACCTCAAAAAAATGTAAAAGCTGAAATCAATAAATTAAAAAACAGTAGAAGTGGTCAGTCCAACAGCTCATTCTTTGAAAAACAAACTCTAAAACAAAACAAATCATTCTTTTTGTGTTCGACAGAATGATCCTCCAAGTATGTCCATGTCCTAATCCTCAGAACCTATGCATGTGTTTGTTATGTAGCCTTCAGATGGCAAAAGGAACTTTGCAGATGTGATTGCATTAAGGATCTTGATAGGAGATTCGCCTTAATTTTTCTAGTAGGCCCAGTGTAGTCACAAGGATCCTTATGAGGGAAAGATGGAGGCAAGAGAATCAGTCAATGAAGCAAAGGTCAGAGAGAGAGATTTGAAGATGCTCCACAGCTGGATTTGAGGATGGAGAAAGTGCCCACAAGCCAAAGAAAGCAGGTGGCCTCTGGAAGCTGGAAAAGTCTAGGAAAGGGATTCTTCCCTAATGCTTCTAAACCACAGCTCTACCAACATCTTGATTTCAGCCCCATTTTATAGACTCATTTCAGACTTCTGACCTCCAGAACTATGAGATAATACATTTGTGTTTTAATCCACTAATTTGTGATATGTTACAGCAGAAACTGAAAATTACTACACTTTCTAGATTGCTTTTTAAAAGATAACAAAAACATCTCTAGCATTTTGATATACCAATGACAATCAAGCTGAGAATCAAATCGAGAACACAATCCCGTTCACAATAGCTACAAAGAAAAAGTAAAATATCTAGGAAGATACTTAACCAAGAAGGTGAAAAATCTCCACAAGAAAAACTACAAAACACTGATGAAAGAAATCATAGATGATACAAACAGATAGGGAAAATGCCATATTCATAGATTGGAAGAATTAATATTGTGAAAATGACCATACTGCCCAAAGCAATCTACAGACACAGTGCAATCCCTATCAAAATGCCAACATCATTTTTCACAGAATTAGAACAATCTTAAAATTAATATGTAACCAAAAAGGAGCCCAAATAGCCAAAGCAATCTTAAGCAAAAAGAACAAAGCTGCTGGCATCACATTATCTGACCTCAAACTATACTACAAGGATATAGTAACCAGAACAGCATAATATTGGTATAAAAACAGATCAATGGAACAGAATAGAGAACTCAGAAATAAAGCCACATATCTTTGATAAAGCCAACAATCTTTGACAAAGCTGACAAAAACATACACTGGAGAAAGGACACCCTTTTCAGTAAATGGTGCTGGGAAAATTGGATTGCCATATGTGTAAGAGTGAATTTGGACCCCTACCTCTCACCATATACAAAAACCAACTCAAGGTGGGTCACAAACTTAAATGTGAGACCTGATACTGTAAAAATACCAGAAGAAAACCTAGGGAAATTTGCTGGACATTGGTCTAGGCAAAGAATTCATGACTAAGACCTCAAAAGCACAAGCAAGAAAAACAAAAATAGACATACGGGACTTCAGTAAACTAAAAGGCTTCTGCAGAACAAAAGGACAGAGTGAACAAACATTCTGAAGAATGGGAGAAAATATTTGCAAACGATGTATCCAGCAGAGAACTGATACTCAGAATTTACAAGGAACTCAAATAACAACAGCAACAAAATAACCCCATTTAAAAGTGGGCAAACTGGTGGGAATATAAACTAGTACAACCACTATGATCCAGCAATCTCACTAGTGAATATCTACCCAGAGGAAAATAAATCATTATACGAAAAAGATACTTGCTCATGCATGTTTACAGCAGCATAATTCGCAATTGCAAAAATGTGGAACCAACCAAAATGCCCATCAATCAACGAGTGGATAAAGAAACTGTGGGGTGTGTGTGTGTGTGTGTGTGTGTGTGTGTGTGTGTGTGTGCATGTATATACCATGGGATACTGCTCAACCATAAAAAGGATTGAATTAATGGCATTCAAAGCAACCTGGATGGGATTGCAGACTGTTATTCTAAGTGAAGTAACTCAGGAATGGAAAACGAAACATCATATGTTCTCACTTATAAGTGGGAGCTAAGCTATGAGGATGAAAAAGCATAAGAATCACACAATGGACTTTGGGGACTCAGGAGGAAAGGATGGGAAGGGGGTGAGCAATAAAAGACTACAAATTGGGTTCAGTGTATACTGCTTGGGAAATGGGTGCACCAAAATCCCACAAATCACTGAAGAACTTATGTAACCAAATACTACCTGTTTCCCAAAAACCTATGAAAATAAAAAATTTCAAAAATAAATAAAAAGTGAGCAAAGAACATGAATAGACATTTTTCAAAAAAAAAGAGAAATGATCAACAACCATATGAAAAAATGCTCAACACCACTAATCATCAGAGAACTCCAAATTAAAACCACAATGAGATATCATCTTACCCCAGTCAGAATGGCTATTATTAAAAAGAAAAAAAAAAGACATTGGTGAGGCTGCAGAGAAAAGGGAGTGCTTATACACTGTTGCTGGGAATATAAATTAGTATGTCTGTGGAAAACAGTATGGAGATTTCTGAAAGAACTGAAAGAACTACCATTCAATCCTGCAGTCCCCCTACTGGGGATATACCCAAAAGAAAAGAAATCGTTATGTCAAAAAGATACCTGCACTCATTATGTTCATAACAGGACTATTCACAATAGCAAAAGTATGGAATCAACCTAAGTGCCCATCAGCAGATGAGTGGATAAATAAATTGTGGCATATATTTTACCATGGTATACTATTCAGCTATAAAAAACATTGAAATATCTTTTGCAGCAACATGGATGGAACCGGAAGCTGTTATCTTAAGTGAAACTTCAGAAAAATACTGCATGTTCTCACTTCTAAATGAAAGCTAAATAAAGCACACACATTGGAGACTTGGAAGTGTAGGAGGGTGGGAGGGGGTGAGGGATGGGAAATTACATAATTGGTACAATGTACAGTATTCGGGTGATGTTTATACTAAAAGCCCAGACTTCAACACTATGTGGCAAATTCCTGTAACAAAACTGCACTTACAGTCCCTAAATTTATACAAAAATAAAGACAATAAAACCACAAATAAAATTATTAAGAAGGAACCACATTTATGAAGGAAATAAAAAGTTTGGTTACCTATGCTAATAAAAACACTGGTGATGTTTTTGTTGTTGTTTTTGTTTTTGAGACAGAGTCTCGCTCTGTCACCCAGGCTGGAGTGCGGTGGCACGGTCTCAGCTCACTGCAACCTCCACCTCCCAGGTTCAAGGGATTCTCCTGTCTCAGCCTCTTGAGTAGCTGGGACTACAGGGGCCTACCACCACGCCCGGCTATTTTTTGTATTTTTAGTAGAGATGGGATTTCTCCATGTTGGCCAGGCTGCTCTGAAATTCCTGACCTCAGGTGATCCACCTGCCTCGGCCTCCCAGAGTGCTGAGATTACAAGCTTGAGCCACCACGCTCGGCCTGAAATTGATTTTTATACAGCTACTTCTCAAAACATCCTTCAGCACAGATGACTTTATATGCAAAAATTTTTTCAGATTTTTCAACCCAGTCATTGTTATGCTATTTTAACTGTTGATGGCATAAAGAAAAAGCAAGTTTTTCTAGTTCTTGTTATGACTAAAATGGTGCTAAGCCCCCTTTCAGTAACTATGTATCGAAGTCTCTGAAAGAAGGACCTAAAAAATTATTACTCAAATCAAATAATCATTTAACATATGAATAAATCAAAGTAGAAAACAATAAGTCGGTCTTGGAATTTAACATCATTTCTCATTTAAAAAAAAAGTAAGGATAACATTAACATGTTAAAAATAATACTCCTAAACCAATAGCTAATAACATAAATATCAGAAGCTAGAACGAAGGTCCATTATCACCACTTTTGTTCATTATTCTTTGAGCATAAGTCAATGCAGTCCAACCAGGGAATAGAGTCAGAACCCCAAAATAATTAACTGAAGGATTATGTAAATATGTCCCCATACCTAACTGTTGTAACAAAATAAGGTCACATTTCCTTTAATACTCAATTTATGTCTTTGAGTCTTTCTCCCACCAATCACCACAAGCCCCTTCTACCAATTTCACTTCCTCAAATACTTTCTGGGACTCACTCCCTGATTAGTTCTTTAAGTTTGTTAAGTATATGTTGGCAGGAGCTTAACACCTGCTCTCCACTGCCAACTTCACCCCCATTCCACATTCTTCCCCAACCTGATAAGCCACTCCGCATCCCCAGGCCCCTGCTGCTGCCTGCTAACAAGCTCCTCCAGGTCTGCCCACCATGAACATCATAATGTTATGGTGCAGAGTCGTTTCATTCAATTGTCTCAAGCATTTTCATTGTAGAAAGAGATCTTTGTTTGTATTTTTTAATAACTAAAATTTACGTTGACTTTTTTAACCAAGAATCTTTGCCTCCAAGATAAATTTTTTCTCTATCTTGAGAACAACAGTAAACAACATCAGGAAGTTTTAAAACTGCTTTTAGATTATCACGGTTCCAGAAATGTTGTATTTTGTATTTCAGTCTTAAAGGAGCATGTTCCCTTTGTAAGCCCTGGAGTTCAGTAAACTGGATTCTTGGCTAGTGTCTCCACAAAGTGGATACGAAAAGGAAGAGAATGTAGACACATCAAAAGGACACCTCGTCAGTTGAGAAAGGCCTATTCAAGAAGCAGTAACAGAGGATCATGAGGATGAACCAATCCAGTAAAGGCCCTTGAATGTAGTTCCTAGTGGTTCATTAGTGACCTTTAAGGAAGCAGTATCAATGGGATAATGAATAAAGGGTAAATAGGAGTTGCACTATGAGTTACATAATTTGTTTTTTCAAAAATTGTTAATATAACAAGTGTGTCAGTTATTAAGTTCTCCTATCCCCAAACCCAAGCTTCTAAACTTTGCTTTGGGGTGCTAAGGCGGACACAAGTAGGAAGGAGGAACTTGTTCCTCTTTGTTTCCTGCAGACCCCACAAGTCTTTCCTGCTTGTTTCCTAAGCATCCCCTGACCATGGTATTTTTTTCCCCTTTTTAACCCTGACAGTAGCAGTCCCTTCCCACAGCAATGACTGAATCCAGCTTTTGCAAATTCAGCCTTACTGTGCTTTCCCTTCCCCTACACATCCCAACACTGGGAGAGAGAATGTTTGTGGGTGTGGATTCTAAAGGTATTAGACCAAGGTGGATTTAATGCAACACTGGAATCAGCTGAATTTATTGATATAGTTGCATTCACCAGAGATTCTGGATTAAATGTTTTAGTTTGGATAGCTGCAAGTGGCTCTATTAGGTTACTTTTTAATTTACTTATTTACTTGTTTGTCTGTTGCTTATTTTGCCTCACTGCTCCATGTGGCCAGGGATTTTTATCTGTTTTATTTGCTGCTATATTTTGGCATCGGAATCACAACTGATATACAGTACATAATAAATATTTGTTAAAGGAATAAATAAATGAACACTATGCTGAAAGTAAAATTAGGGGAAATATTTACTTGGTCTTTTCTAGTCTTCTGAAAAGGCTTGCCAAATAATTTCATGCCACATTAACTATTTGGCTGTAATAATTATTGCTCATGATGATCTTAATATATATGTGCCCATTTATTTTAGGAAGTATTTTGATGCATGCCGGGCTTAAAACCTAGATGACAGGTTGATGGGTGCAGCAAACCACCATGGCACATGTATACCTATGTAACAAACCTCTGCACATGTATGCCAGAACTTAAAGTAAACAGAAAAAAAAAAAAAAGTAATTTGTTTCCTGCATTCATCAGTTGTTCAAATATTGCCTTTAAAAAGCACACGGTCAAAAGCTTTTCTGAAGGCTCTCATGACATAAACAACTTAGAAACAAACAAAAATATACTCGACAATATTCAGACTTGGAAGTAAGTTATATAAGCTGGTTCCACCATAAGTATACATCTTTATTTCCCACCAGCCTCAAACAGTGTCTCCTACATTGCCAAACACGTTGAACCTTTAGACTTTATCCAGTTTCCAGTAGAAAGTCAGTGTAAGGTACTGAGTTCTAAGTACCTTAGATGGTAGAACTAAGGTACTGAGTTCTACCGCCTACCATCTATGGCGCTTCTCCCGTTTCTAATCTCATGGCATTCTTTTAGCTGAAAGCGTGTCCTCTCCCCAGGATGCCAGTTTTCAGTTTGGTATTCGCATGAAAGACCATGAGTTCACTTGGTTGATTGTCTGAAACTTGGGCTCAACAATGGCCTATGTTTAATAAGACTGAGACCCCAGAGCTTTCCTGGCATAATGAAGACAAAGGACGCTAGCCCTACATCCAGACCTAGTAAGTGGCAGAGACAGGAAAGATTACAGGGTTCAGGGCCTCAGGTGGGCTTGACCCTGGATAAGAGCACAAAGAAATTTCCTGTGGTTACAGTGGGGAAGGCAGGGTAGAGGATAATGGGGCAGATGGAGAGCATTTGGCAGAAACATAGGACTGTTTTTCTCAATGAAATAGGAAGCAGAGCTCTCAGCTGAGTATAGGGATGAAAGAGGAGACTTTGGAGGTTTGAGAAGAGAGAGTGAATGGCCCATAAATGTGTAGGAAGATGGCCAGGCAGCACTAAGGGCCTGCTGAGGTCAGTGGTCAGGAAATTAGGGCACAAAGAATTTCCTGTCATTGATCAAATTCTTACATTTCATCTCAAATTCATGTCTTTTTTTTTTTAGTTTTCCTGAAACCAGTCCCCAATTTCATCTCCAATTTCCATTATAAGTGAAGGAAAGTTATTTGGCCTCTATGCCAAATCTTAAAACATGACATTCTTTTTTCTTTGCATATTTCCAGAAAAATATTTCTGTGGCTTTCTCTGCTTCACCTCCTCCATTTAACTTCTCAGTAGGAGTTCTTCAGAAAAGTTGATGAGACTGATTGAGCGAATGGAAAAGAACCCACTGGCTGAGAGTCAAAGAAGGATGTTGCCATTCCAGCTGCTCCAACTAAGACTTCTGAGGTTCAGTCTAGAGAGAAATCAAGTCCTGTGCCTCCCAGATTCACCTTGAACAAGTCACCACTTTATCCCTCCACATCGCTCTCATTTTAGCAATAAAATATTAAGTAAAAGCTAGGAGTTGGAGGAATCATTCAAACAGATATTAAAACATTACCACACATTTTTAAACATTTCTTAAATCACAAAGTCCCAACTTCTGTAAAATTTTGAGATTTGGGTAGGTTTTTCTCACAAAAAGTTGATGTACCTAAAAATATATTACAGTAATGTTATAGCACAGAGTTGGGCTATACTAACCCAAAGAATTGTAAGGATTTTTCCAGTGGCTTTGGGTGTACTTCGTACTTTTCACCCTCTTGGGGTGGGTGCAAGTTCATCATTGCAGAGCCCACTAGCCCTGGAAACAGTCCAGTAGGATCAAGGACATTTGTCCAATTCTCTGGGCAGAAGTTGTCCATCATTGTCTGCCTGTGTCAGTTTCTCCTCTGGTTTTAGTGAATGGGAAGGTCCACATGCCGCTATTCTTTTCTCCCCTTCACTGGTGATTCACTGGAGATGGAGAATGACGGCCTTTCCCATCTCCACCACCAGTTTAGCTGTCAAGCTTTCTGTATACACGCACATCTCGTTTTATTGCACTTAGCCTTACTGTGCTTCATAGACACTAAATTTTTACAAATTGAAGGTTATGGCAACCCTGCATTGAACAAGTCTATTGGCATTGTTTTTCAATAGCATCTGCTCACTTTGTGTCTGTATTACATTTTGGTTATTCTAGTAATATTCCAAACTCTTTAATTTTTATTATACCTGTTATGTTGTTCTGTGATCAGTGCTGTTTGATGTTATTATTGTAATTTTATTGGGGTCCCATGAACCACATCTGTAAGATACAGAGAACTTAATCAGTAAATGTGTATGCTCCAACTGCTCCACCAACCAGCTCCTCTTTCCCTCTAACTGGGCTTGCCTGTTCCCTAATATACAACAACATTGAAAGTAGGCCAATGAATAACCCTACAATGTTCAAGTGTTCAAGTGAAAGAAAGAGTCATACATCTTCCACTTTAAGTAAAAAATTAGAAATGATTAATCTTCATAAGGAAGGCACGTTGAAAGCCAACACGGGCCAAAAGTTGTATCTCATATCTCTGGCACCAAACAGTTAACCAAATTGTGAATGCAAAGGAAACGTTCTTGAAGAAAATTAAAAGTGCTACTCCGGTGAACACGTGAATGCTAAGAAAGTGAAACAGCCGTATTGCTGATTTGGAGAAAGTTGAGTAGTCAGGATAGAAGATCAAACCAGCCACAACATTCCCTTAAGCCAAAGCCTAATCCAGAGCAAGGCCCTAACTCTCTTCAATTCTCTTAAGGTGGAGCGATGTAAGGAAGCTGCAGAAGAAAAGTTGGAAGCTAGCAGAGCTTGGTTCATAAGGTTTAGGAAAAGAAGCCATCTTCATAACATAAAAGTGTAAGGTGAAGCAGCAAGTGGTGAGGTCAAAGCTGCAGCAAGTTATCCAGAAGATCTAACTAAAACTATGCAGCCAGAAAGGAGAAGTCAATTCCTGGCTTCAAAGCTTCAAAGAACAGGCTGACTCTCTTGTTAAGGGCTAAGGCAGCTGGTTACTTTAGGTTGAAGCCAATGCTCATTTGCCATTCCGGAACTTCTAAGGCTCTTAAGATTTATGCTAAATCTATCCTGCCAGTGCTCTAAAAATGGACAGCAAAGCCTCGCTGACAGCCCATCTATTTACAGCATAGTTTATTGAATATTTCAGGTATACTGTTGAGATCTACTGCTCAGCAAAAAAGATTCCTTTTAAAATATTACTGTTCATTAACAATGCACCTGATCACCCAAGAGCACTGATGGAGATGTACAAGGGCATTAATGTTGTTAATGTTGTTTTTTTATTATTATTATTATACTTTCTTTTCTTTTTTTTTCTTTTTTTTGAGATGGAGTCTCACTCTGTTGCCCAGGCTGAAGTGCAGTGGTGCAATCTCGGCTCACTGCAACCTCCGCCTCCTGGATACAAGTGATTCTCCTGCCTCAGCCTCCGGAGTAGCTGGGATTATAGGCACCCACCACCACACCCCACTACTTTTTGCATTTTTGTAGAGATGCAGTTTCACCATGTTGGCCAGGATGGTCTCCATCTCCTGACCTCGTGATCTGCCCACCTCAGCCTCTCAAAGTGCTGGGATTACAGGTGTGAGCCATCATGCCAGGCCTTATTATTATACTTTAGGTTCTGGGATACATGTGCAGAACGTGCAGGTTTGTTACATAGGTATACATGTGCCATGGTGGTTTGCTGTACCCACTAACCCATCATCTACATTAAGTGTTTCTCCTAATGTCATCCCTCTCCTTACCCCTATCCCCCAATAGGGCCTGGTGTGTGATGTTCCCCTCCCTGTGTCCATGTGTTCTCACTGTTCAACTCCCACTTATGAGTGAGAACAGGCAGTGTTTGGTTTTCTGTTCCTGTGTTAGTTTGTTGAGAATGATGGCTTCCAGCTTCATCCATGTCCCTGCAAAGGACATGAACTCATTCTTTTTTATGGCTGCATAGTATTCCATGGTGTATATGTGCTATATTTTCTTTATCCAGTCTATTATTGATGGGCATTTGGGTTGGTTCCAAGTCTTTGCTATTGTGAATAGTGCTGCAATAAACATCATGTGCATGTGTTTTTATAGTAGAATGATTTATAATCCTTTGGGTATATATCCAGTAATGGGATTGCTAGGTCAAATGGTTTTTCCAGTTCTAGATACTTGAGGAATCGCCACACTGTCTTCCACAATGGTTGAACTAATTTACACTACCACCAACAGTGTAAAAGCATTCCTATTCCTCCACATGCTCTCCAGCATCTGTTGTTTCCTCAGTTTTTAACAATCACCATTCTAACTGGCATGAGATGGTGTGAGATGGTGGTTTTGATTTGCATTTCTCTAATGACCAGTGATAATGAGCTTTTTTTCATGTTTGTTGGCTGCATAAATGTCTTCTTTTGAGAAGTGTCTGTTCATATCTTTTGCCCACTTTTTGATGGGGTTGTTTGTTTTTTTCTTGTAAATTTGTTTAAGTTCTTTGTAGATTCAGATATTAGCCCTTTGTCAGATGGATAGATTGCAAAAATTTTCTCCCAATCTGTAGGCTGCCTGTTCATTCTGATGATGGTTTCTTTTGCTGTGCAGAAGCTCTTTAATTTAATTAGATCCCATTTGTCAATTTTGGCTTTTGTTGCAATTGCTTTTGGTGTTTTAGTCATGAAGTCTTCACCCATGCCTATGTCCTGAATGGTATTGCCTAGGTTTTCTTCTAGGGTTTTTATGGTTTTAGGTCTTATGTTTAAGTCTTTAATCCATCTTGAGTTAATTTTTGTATAAGGTGTAAGAAAGGGGTCCAATTTCAGTTTTCTGTATATGGCTAGCCAGTTTTCCCAATACCACTTATTAAATAGTGAATCCTTCGACCATTGCTTGTTTTTGTCAGGTTTTGTTAAAGATCAGATGGTTGTATTTGTGTGATGTTATTTCTGAGGCCTCTGTTCTGTTCCATTGGTTTATATTTTGCTACCACTACCATGCTTTTTTGGTTACTATAACCTTGTAGTATAGTCTGAAGTCAGGTAGCCTGATGCCTCTAGCTTTGTTCTTTTTGCTTAGGACTGCCGTGGCTATATGGGCTCCTTTTTGGCTCCATGTAAAAGAAGTAGTTTCTTCTAATTCTGTGAAGAAAGTCAATGGTAGCTTGATGGTAATAGTTTTGAACCTGTAAATTATTTTGGGCAGTATGATCAATTTCACGATATTGATTCTTCCTATCCATGAGCATGGAATATTTTTCCATTTGTTTGTGTCCTCTCTTTTTTCCTTCTGTAGTTGTCCTTGAAGAGGTCCTTCACATCCCTTGTAAGTTGGATTCCTAGGTATTTTATTATCTTTATAGCAATTGTGAATGGGAATTCACTCATGATTTGGCTCTCGGCTATTACTGATGTATAGTAATGCTTGTGATTTTTGCACATTGATTTTGTATCCTGAGATTTTGCTGAAGTCGCTTATCAGCTTAAGGAGTTTTGGGCTGAGATGATGGGGTTTTCTAAATATACAATCATGTCATCTGCAAACAGAGACACTTTAACTTCCTCTCTTCCTATTTGAATACACTTTATTTCTTTCTGTTGCCTGACTGTCCTGTCCAGAACTTCTAATATTATGTTGAATAGGAGTTGTGAGAGAGGGCATCCTTGTCTTGTGCCGGTTTTCAAAGGGAATGCTTCTGCCTTTTGCCCATTCAGTATGATATTGGCTGTGGGTTTGTCATAAATAGTTCTTATTATTTTGAGATATATTTCATCAATACCTAGTTTATTGAGAGTTTTTAGCATAAAGAGGTGTTGAGTTTTATCGAGGGCCTTTTCTGTATCGATTGAGATAATCATGTGGTTTTTGTCTTTGGTTCTGTTTATGTGATAAATTACATTTATTGATTTGCATATGTTGAACCAGCCTTGCATCCCAGGGATGAAGCTGACTTGATCGTGGTGAATAAGCTTTTTGCTGTGCTGCTGAATTTGGTTTGCCAGTATTTTATTGAGGATTTTTGCATCGCTGTTCATCAGGAATATTGGCCTGAATTTTTTGTTGTTGTTGTGTCTCTGCCTGGTTTTGGTATCAGGATAATGCTGGCCACATAAAATGAGTTAGGGTGGAGTCCCTCTTTTTCTATTGTTTGGAATAGTTTCAGAAGGAATGGTAGCAGCTCTTCTTTGTACCTCTAGTATAATTCGGCTGTGAATCTTTCTGGTCCTGGGCTTTTTTTGGCTGGTAGGCTACTAATTACTGCCTCAATTTCAGAACTCGTTATTGGTCTATTCAGGGATTCGACTTCTTCCTGGTTTAGTCTTTGGAGGGTGTATATGTCCAGGAACTTATCCATTTATTCTAAATTTTCTAGTTTATTAGTGTAGAGGTGTTTATAGCATTCTCTGATGGTAGTTTGTATTTCTGTGGGATCAGTGGTGATATCTCCTTTATCATTTTTTATTGTGTCCATTTGATTCTTCTCTTTTCCCTTCTTTATTAGTCTGGCTAGCAGTCTATCTGTTTTGTTAATCTTTTCAAAACATCAGCTCCTGGATTTATTGATTTTTTGAAGGGTTTTTTGTGTCTCTATCTTGTTCAGTTCTGCTCCAAACTTAATTATTTCTTGTCTTCTGCTAGCTTTTGGATTTGTTTGCTCTTGCTTCTCTAGTTCTTTTAATTGTGGTGTTAGGGTGTCAATTTTAGATGCTTCCTGCTTTCTCATGTGGGCATTTAGTGCTATAAATTTCCCTCTAAACAGTGCTTTAGCTGTGCCCCAGAGATTCTGGTACATTGTGTCTTTATTCTCATTGGTTTCAAAGAACTTATTTATTTCTGCCTTAATTTCGTTATTTACCCAGTAGTCATTCAGGAGCAGGTTGTTTAGTTTCCATGTAGTTGTGCGGTTTTGAGTGAGTTTCTTAATCCTGAGTTCTAATTTGATTGCACTGTGGTCTGAGAGACTGTTTGTCATGATTTCCATTCTTTTGCATTTGCTGAGGAGTGTTTTACTTCCAATTATGTGGTCAATTTTACAGTAAGTGCAATGTGGTGCTGAGAAGAATGTATATTCTGTTGATTTGGGGTGGAGAGTTCTGTAGATGTCTATTACGTCCACTTGGTCCAGAGCTGAGTTCAAGTCCTGAATATCATTGTTAATTTTCTGTCTCGTTGATCTGTCTAATATTGACAGTGCAGTGTTAAAGTCTCCCATTATTATTGTGTGGGAGTCTAAGTCTCTTTGTAGGTCTCCAAGAACTTGCTTTATGAATCTGGGTGCTCCTGTGTTGGGTGCATGTATATTTAGGACAGTTAGCTCTTCTTGTTGCATTGATCCCTTTACCATTATGTAATGCCCTTCTTTGTCTTTTTTGATCTTTGTTGATTTAAAGTCTGTTTTATTAGAGACTAGGACGGCAACCCCTGCTTTTTTTTTTTTTTTTTTTT
>NW_012101932.1:4905538-4913024 GCF_000951045.1 Mandrillus leucophaeus | reverse complement strand
GTCTCCTGAATACAACACACCGATGGGTCTTGACTCTTTATCCAATTTGCCAGTCTGTTATTTTAATTGGGTCATTTAGCCCATTTACATTTAAGGTTAGTATTGTTATGTTTGAATTTGATCCTGTCATCATGATGCTAGCCAGTTATTTTGCACATTAGTTGATGTATTTTCTTCATAGTGTCATTGGTCTTTATATTTTGGTATGTTTTTGCAGTGGCTGGCACTGGTTTTTCCTTTCTATATTTAGTGCTTCCTTCAGGAGCTTTTGTAAGGCAGGCCTGGTGGTGACAAATCCCTCAGCATTTGCTTGTCTGTAAAGGATTTTATTTCTCCTTCACCTATGAAGCTTAGTTTGGCTGGATATGAAATTCTGAGTTGAAAATTATTTTCTTTAAAAATGTTGAATATGGGCTCTCACTCTCTTCTCGCTTGTAAGATTTCTGCAGAGAGATTTGCTGCTAGTCTGATGGGCTTCCCTTTGTAGGTAACCTGGCCTTTCTCTCTGGCTGTCCTTAACATTTTTCCTTTGTTTCAACCTTGGTGAATCTGACAATTATATGACTTGGGGTTGTTCTTCTCGGGGAGCATCTTTGTGGTGTTCTCTGTATTTCCTGAATTTGAAGGTTGGCCTGTCTTGCTAGGGTGGAGAAGTTCTCCTGGATAATATCCTGAAGTGTTTTCCAACTTGGTTCCATTCTCACCATCACTTTCAGGTACAACAACCAATCATAGGTTTGGTCTTTTCACATAGTCCCATATTTCTTGGAGGCTTTGTTCATTCCCTTTCATTCTTTTTTCTCTAATCTTGTCTTCTCACTTTATTTCATTAAGTTTATCTTCTATCTCTGATATCCTTTCTTTGGCTTGATTGATTCAGCTATTGTACTTGTGTATGCTTCATGAAGTTCTTGTGCTGTGTTTTCCACCTCCATCAGATCATTTATGTTCTTCTCTAAACTGGTTATGCTAATTAGAAATTCCTTTAACCTTTCATCAAGGTTCCTAGTTTCCTTGCATTAGGTTAGAACATGATCCTTTAGCTCAGAGGAGTTTGTTATTATCCACCTTCTGAAGCCTCCTTCTGTGAATTCGTCAAACTCATTCTTCTTCCAGTTTGTTCCCTTGCTGGCAAAGAGTTGTGATCCTTTGAAAGAGAAGAAGCATTTTGGAATTTTCAGCATTTTTGTGCTGGTTTTTCCTCATCTTTGTGGATTTATCTACCTTTGATCTTTGATGCTGATGACTTTTCGATGGGGTTTTTGCATGAGCGTCCTTTTTTGTTTATGTTGATGTTATTGCTTTCTGTTTGTTAGTTTTTCTTCTAACAGTCTGCTGCTGATCTTCTAACTCTTCTGCAGGTCTGCTGGAATTTGCTGGAAGTCCACTCCCAACCCTGTTTGCCTAGGTATCACCAGCGGATGCTGCAGAACAGCAAAGATTGCTCCCTGTTCCTTCTCTGGAAGCTTTGTCCCAGAGGGGCACCCACTAGATACCAGCCAGAGCTCTCTTCTATGATGTGTCTGTTGACTCCTGCTGGGCAGTGTCTCCCAGTCAGGAGGCACGGGGGTCGGCGACCCACTTGAGGAGGCAGTCTGTCCCTTAGCAGAGCTCAAGTGCTGTGCTGGGAGATCCACTGCTCCCTTCAGAGCCAGCAGCCAGGAATGTTTAAGTCTGCTGATGCTGCACCCACAGCCACCCCTTCCCCCAGGTGCTCTGTCCCAGGGACATGGGAGTTTTATCTATAAGCCCCTGACTGGGGCTGCTGCCTTTATTTCAGAGAGGCCCTGCCCGGAGAGGAGGAATCTAGAGAGGCAGTCTGGCTACAGCAGCTTTGCCAAGCTGCGGTGCGTTCTGCCCAGTCCAAACTTCCTAGCAGCTTTGTTTACACTGTGAGGGGAAAACTGCCTACTCAAACCTCAGTAATGGTGGAAGCCCCTCCCTCCACCAAGCTCGAGCATCCCAGGTTGACTTCAGATTGCTGTGCTGGCAGTGAGAATTTCAAGCCAGTGGATTTTAGCTTGCTGGGCTCTGTGGGGGTGGGACCCACTGAGCAAGACTGCTTGGCTCCCTGGCTTCAGCCCCCTTTACAGGGGAGTGAAAGGTTCTGTCTCACTGGGGTTCCAGATGCCACTGGGATACAAAAGAAAAACTCCTGCAGCTAGCTCAGTGTCTGCTCAAACAGCCACCCAGTTTTGTGCTTGAAACTCAGGGCTCTGGTGGTGTAGGCACCTGAGGGAACCTTCTGGTCTGAGGGTTGCAAAAACCATAGGAAAAACGTAGTATCTGGGCCAGATAGCAGCGTCCCTCACAGCACAGTCCCTCATGGCTTCCTTTGACCCCTTGCACTTCCTGGGTGAGGCGACACCCCACCCTGCTTCTGCTCGCCCTCTGTGGGCTGCACCCACTGTCTAACCAGTCCCAAATGAGCCAGGTACCTCAGTTGGAAATACAGAAATCACCCACCTTCTCCATTGGTCTCACTGGGACCTGCCGACTGGAGCTGTTCCTATTCAGCCATCTTGCCAGATCCCCTAATGTTTTTATGCCTGCTAATAGAATACCCACTCTGCAGCCCATGGATCAAAGAGTAATTTAGACTTTCAAGTTTTATGATTTATAAAATGTATTTTGTAAATATCACTGCCACAGACAGTGATTCCCCTGATGGATCTGGGCAAAGTAAATTGAAAACACCCTCTAGAAAAGATTCATAATTTTTGATGCCACTAAGGACATTCCTGATTCAGGGAAGACGGTCAAAATAGCAACATTAACAGGAGTTTGGGAGAAGTAATTTGAGCCCTCCTAGATGACTTTGAGGGGTTCAGGGCTTCAATGGAAGAAGTAACTGCAAATGAGGTGGAAATAGGAGACAACTAGAATAAGAAGTAGAGTCTGAAGATGGAACTGAATTGCTACAATCTCAGGATAAAACTCTAACAGATTAGGAGTTGCTTCTTATGGATGAGCAAAGAAAGCAGTTCCTTGAGATGGAAGCTACTCCTGGTGGAGATGCTGCGAAGATTGTTGAAATGACAACAGAAGATTTAGAATATTCCATAAACTTAGTTGATAAAGCAGGAGCAGGTTTTGAGAGGATTGTCTCCAATTCTGAAAGAAGTTCTACTGTGGGTAAAATGTTATCCAATAGTATCTCATCCTACAGAGAAATATTTAGCAAAAGGATGAGTCAATGTATGTGGCAAACATCATTTTTGTCTTATTTTAAGAAATAGCCACAGCCACCCCAACCTTCAGCAACCACTATTCTGATCAGTCAGCCCTCATCAACGTGGAGGCAAGACCCTCCACCAGCAAAAAGATCACAACTCACTGAAGGCTCAGATGGTCATTAGCATTTTTTAGCAATAAAATATTTTTAAATTAAGACATGTACTTTTTGGTCGGCAGTGGTGGCTCACAAGTGTAATCCCAGAACTTTGGGAGGCCTAGGCGGGCAGATCACCTGAGGTCAGAAGTTCAAGACCAGCCTGGCTAACATGGCAAAACCCCGTCTCTACTGAAAATACAAAAATTAGCTGCATGTGGTGCCACATGTCTGTAATCCCAGCTACTCCAGAGGCTGAAGCAGGAGAATTGAACCTGGGAGGCAGAGGTTGCAGTGAGCCGAGATGGCACCATTGCACTCCAGCCTGATCAACAGAGTAAGACTGTGTCTCAAAAAAAAAAAAAAGACATACTTTTTTTAGGCATATGCTATACACTTAATAGACTACAGTATAATATAAATGTAGCTTATATGTGCACTGGCAAACCAAAAACATTCATGTGACTCTATCACAATGCCTGCTTTATTGCTCTGATCCAGAACTAAACCCGCAATATCTCCGAGGTTGCCTGTATCACAGTTCACATTCTTCTTTTTCGTTTCCTTTTTATTGCTAGTTCGTTTCTTTACCATGGTCTTAACTGGCCAGCCACAGTGGACTAAAGATGAATTCTATTAAAAAGCACACTGGGGAAGAAGGCAAAGGAATTTTGGCAAAATCACAAAATGGGGATAATAATACACCAATTGGAAGGGAATACTCACCCATCTTGTGGGGGTGCTGTGAGAATTAATTAATGTTTGTAAAGGCCTTTGAGTTCCATGGAGGGAAGGTGCCACCAGAGTGCTAAGCATTATTGTGAAGGGATTATGTGCACAAATACAATACCAGAAGCCAGGATATTACTAAAAATAAAGCAGAACTTTCTGTGAGGAAGGTAAGGAAGGAAATGCCTCCTTGAAAAAAAAGCTGAACCGTCTTTTAATACAAATGCTTAGGCTACCCGGTAATGGAACAGCAAATCTGAGATTCTATTGTAAGTAAAGGATTATGTTTTCTCGGCATTGTCAAGGTGCTGTGGAACAAAACAAAATGACTGCTTTACGCAAAAGAAGGTTAGAGTCTTTGAAAAAGAGATTAAGAGGATGTTTGGCTATTGCACTGTGTAGTCCATCCAGGAGGAAAAGGCAACAGTAAAGGCGAATGTTTGTTTGCATTTTGGGGGAAGGGGTTTTAAAAATGGGGAAAAAAGGGAACTGTTCCAAATTAAAATAATTGTTGATGGTTGCTCCCAATAAATCTAGTAATGAAGATTAAAGCTTGTTAGAATCCTACACACATTTTTCATTTGCTTTTCTCTCTAAAAAGTACTTTATATCCTAGGTTTAAAGTAGCAGAAAAAAATATATTCTTGCTTATGCATTTACAGAGAATGATCACATTAACATTGTTAAAAACAAAACAAAAACAAAACAAATAAAAAACTCTACTTTGTCCGTATTATAAGTAATGTATGTTGCATTTAAGGAGTGGATTCTACCGCGTTTTTGAAATCCCCTTTAGGCATTTAGTTAACAAAACTTATAGCATAAATGGGAGCGAAATCCCTGATCTTCCTTTTCCTAACCCCTTTCTTTCTAGCCCTTTCCTCTCCCCAACCCCCTTATTTTATAACAAGGTCTGTGGAGTCTGAAGCAGATTAGCAAATAGATAAATCCTTTAATGTCATGGAATACTTTCCACAGCATAAATGGGATTAATCTGCCAACTAGCAAACTCTACATTTCAAACACCTCAGCTGCATAATAAGCCATTTCCCCCAACCCCCTAATTTATGGCACAAGGGTCATTTGATTTTAATGTTTGCACTGGTTAGACTTTCTTTCTCCAATCTTCCCTCCCACAACATCTCCAGCTCTCTCCATTTTCTACCTTTGAAAATGCTCCTTACATAGCCTTTAGAAAAGCATCAAAGGGTACAAACAATAACCTGTGCTTCACAGAGAAGCCAGAAGACAGAGAGGATGTGGAGCCTAAGCTGCCTTCCACTGGCCCCAGCAGGTCCCTCTCCAGAGCCTGCGAGGTGACTGTGAGGGAGCTTTGGCCTGGGGCTGGCCACACAGCCCTGGGTTTGAGGATCCAACATCATGGCCAAACACGGGTACTATACAGCCACCAACACCTGTTTCAAAAAATGTTTACTGTAATGAGGAAAAACACAGTCCCAGTTGTGACATTTTAAGAACTAGAAATGCTCTATGTGAACACAGAAGGCAGGCAGTGTAGTCTCTGACCCTAGAATTAGAACTGGGGTATCTCTCTGCGCCATTGCATTCAGTGACTGGCCCAAGGTCACAAAGTTGGAGGTGGGTGGCTTGCATCTACCAGGTTGTCAGCCCGCCAGGGCTGTCCTGCACCTCCCAAGCCACACTGCTTCCTTTAGGAAAGTATGGCCACGCTGCTCTCCTTCAGCAACCCCAGGAGAAAAAGACTATTTTGGGGTTATTTACTCAAAACCATTGGGTAAATTCTGACTCATATTAACGTTTCCCTTTACTCACCCTTTGAAATCAGAGCAACATGAGTCACCTTACTGTTCTATCCTCTTGGTTGGTGACCAAAGGGAAATGCTTCATTTTAAGAAGTAAGTCCTCGTAGCTGTTGTGGGTGAAGCTCTGAGAGTCACAATGAGGCCGGAACACCCCTGCAGCTGTGAGCCCCAAATGTCCCTACGGCACATGGACCAGAGAGACTCCTCCTTCCCGAAACAGGGTCTTCGCCAGGTCTTTATACTAAAATAGTAGAAACAATGGGATAAGAACGAGAATGTGAGTATATTTCTAAAAAGCAGTCATGACAATTTTATTTCGAAACAGCAAAGTAGCATAGCGAATGAACTACAGCTACATGCAGATGGGTGAATCTTTGCAATGCGATAGAAATGAAAGTTGCAAAACATACACCACATGATACCTTATATATAGTGTAAAGTAGCTAAAATGTTTTAAAATACATGTAGTTTAGGACTACAATAATCTACATCGACAGAAAAGCGAGGAAAACCAGGATGGTGCTGGGGAGGATGGGGTGAGGTTGCTGGGGGAACATGTCATTAGCTTTGACTTATTTTCCAGACCGACTTTTATTTAGGAGATGGGCTTGCAGATGTTTAATATAATACTAAAAATAAATAAATAACTGACTATAAGCTGGACATCCACAACCCAATGATGACAATTTGAGGATCATAATTAAGCCAGTTAACACACACCAAATTAAAAACAAAACTGACGATTGTATTAGTTTACTAGGGCTGCTGTGACAGAGTACCATCAACCAGGCTGATATGTTTAAAATACAAACTGACCATAAACAAAATAATAGATAGCTTACATGAAGGTAAAATACAAAGCACAAACATTGCCCCCAGTGCATGATATATAGTAAATGTTGGCCTGACCTGGGGTAGGTTTGTGATGTAATGACCTGTGATGCTCTGATGAAGCTTTATGGCTCATCTAACTGAGGCTCTCACCTCTAAGTTCAGTCATGCCTCAGTGTTTAAGTAGAAGGAACAGATGGGACATGGGTTAGTGGCTAAAATCAATTTCATCACATCGACCTTGGTATCCTAGCTCTTTTCTACAACCGAGTCTCTTCCTCTTTTCCAAGGGACGTTCATTCCTGCTTCTTCCCCAGTTCCCCAATAACTGGCTTTCCCATCCTTAAACTGAACTCTCTCCATGGCTGAGGCCCCATGCCAGCTGCTCCAGATTCCTTGTGCCACTGTCTGCTTGGCTGGACTTCTACAGCAGCTACCCTTGACTTTTTTTTTTTTTTTTTTTTTTTTTTTTTGAGACAGAGTCTCCCTCTGTCACCCAGGTTGGAGTGCAGTGGTGCAATCGCAATCTTGGCTCACTGCAAACTCCGCTTCCCGGGTTCATGCCATTCTCCTGCTTCAGCCTCCAGAGTAGCTGGGACTACAGGCGCCCGCCACCACGCCAAGCTAAGTTTTTTTTTGTATTTTTAGTAGAGATGGGGTTTCACCGTGTTAGCCAGGCTGGTCTTAATCTCCTGACCTCGTGATCCACCCGCCTCAGCCTCCCAAAGTGCTGAGATTACAGGCGTGAGCCACTGCGTCTGGCCCCCTTGACTTCTTTTTAGAGGTTCACTTCTGAATTTTTGGACCAAGT
>NW_012101932.1:4890632-4905488 GCF_000951045.1 Mandrillus leucophaeus | reverse complement strand
TTTTTTTGAGACAGAGTCTTACTCTGTTGCCTAGGCTGGAGTGCAGTGGCACGATCTCAGCTCACCACAACCTCTGCCTCCCGGGTTCAAGCTATTCTTCTGCCTCAGCCTCCCAAATAGTTGGGACTACAGGCGCCTGCCACCACGCCCAGCTAATTTTTGTATTTTTAGTAGAAATGGGGTTTCACCATGTTGGTCAGGTTGGTCTCGAACTCCTCACCTCGTGATCCGCCTGCCTTGGCCTCCCAAGGGACTAAGTTTAAACCTGAGTTAATGTTATTATTCTCCATCTATCCCTTCCTTATACTGATTTATCTCCTGGTTTCATACCTAATTTGAGATTCACGGTAAAGAATTATGAAATCTCAGATAACATATTTCTGTCTTTACTCACATGCCCAGCATTTGAACCTTGCCTTTCTCTGTGAGTATTCCCAGAAAACTATCCCAACAGTACATAGTTTGGCCTTTATAACTACTGATCCTCTCTGAGCAATCGTAGCCAGAAACCAGACCATTGCTTTAATTAGACTGGAGGAAATAGAACAACCAGAAGTTTTCAAAGATTACAAAAGATATTGCTAGGGAGGCTTGAAGGAAGACAGATAACAGATATCTCAATAAAGGATGAGACGAGCCAGGCATGGGGGCTAACGCCTATAATCCTAGCACTTTGGGAGGCAAGGTGAGAGGATCGCTTGAAGCCAAGAGTTGGAGACCAGCCTGAACAACATAGTGAGACCTCATCTCTAAAAAAAGAAGTTTAAAAATATGCCCGGCATGGTGGCATGTGTCTATAGTCCTAGATACTCAAGAGGTTGAGGCACAAGGATTATTTGAGTCCAGAAGTTCAAGTCTGCAGTGAGCTATGATTGTACCACTACATCCAGCCTTGGCAACAGAATGAAACCCTGTCTCTAAAAATAAATAAGTAAATACAGAGACAGTTATCAGATGGGCAAGGCTTGGTAAAGTAGAATTGATTTTGTTGTATGAAGTTGTCTTAGTCCCCACACAAAGATGAATAGTCACTCCCAGAGTTAGAGTGTGAAACTGTCCGCTGACGTTGATCAAGATGGATACATTGACTTGTTTACTCGGTGTCACATACAGTCATTCCATGACAATCTTCAAAATGCCACTGAGTATGGGCTCAGGATTAGATAGGACATTTTCTTAATGAAAGGACACAGGATAGCCTGAAATCATTGGGTGAAGATATCTAGAGTCAGGGCAGGGACCATGGTGGTGAGAACAAGCACGCCAGGAGGGAGCCAAGGCCGGGCCCCGGCTTTGAGCCTGCAGCACTGGGACAGGGGTGCCCTCTACCCCCAGGCATAGAGACCTTGACTTTTGGCCTTCCCGGTCTGCCCAACCCATCCTCGCTAGTTGATAGGCTGTGAAGAGGACACCTACCCAAGTAAGAGGAATTGGAATCTCTATGTGGCACCAAAGCACTCCTGGCCCCCTACTCCAGACATTTAGGATGAAGGTCATCCTGCTGAGGAGGAAGACGACAGAGCCAGGGAGAAGAGCGTGGACTTCAAATCCACATTGTTCTGGATTCCAATCCCAGCTCTACCATCGACGATTTGTGTGATTCCCAGCCAATCACCCGGCCTCTCAGTACAAATTTCTTACTCTGAAACACAAAGCTCATAACATCTACCTTTTCAGGTTGTAAAGGATAAAATGAAATGATGTCTATAAAGTGTGACACAGGGCTTGTCTTTAACGAGGGCTCATTGGTCTACACTTCCTGCCTCCTTCCAAGCACAGGGCACGACCTCCCTGAGCACGCATCCTCTGCCTTTTCCACGTGTCCTGTTGAAATCTGAACAACTTGAGAGGTTTTTATGCGGCAGCCGTCATCTGTTCTTTTTCACAGGAATTATTTCTAAGTGTACAAGCTAATATTCTTTTGTTTTGTTCCCTTGTTCTTTCAGAATTTCCCTTTCGTGTGAATCATATCCTTGGCCAAGGGGGGCACATTTATCGTATTTCTGAACTTTCTGAAGCCTATTTTCCAAAGTCCAGGTTCAGGTCACCTCAGCCTCGTGGTTCCTTTCCTCAATTTAATGAAGAACGACACAGTCATGTTTTTCTCTAGGTTCCTGGAAGTTACACAATAGCCATCAGGTTCTTTTTCATCAGAATGAAGTCAAGAATAGAAGTTCCCTTGTTGTTTCCTCTGCCTTCTGGGTGACGAGAGCATCATGAAGACGGGCAAGGATTTATGTAAACATGGTTTACTTTTAGAGGAACAAGACTCCTAGTAAAATCTGAACCTCTGAACCTGATCACCGTTACCACCTATGTGGCCTATTAAGTATTTAAAATTGATTAAGCATTTTCCTGCATCAGAATAGAAAAACAGCACTAGCTTATATTTACTGTGCATTTTCAACGTACAGGGTACCCAGTTAAGCTTTTGGAGGACATTTTCATATTTAAACTTTAAAACAGCCCTACTAGGTGAGGGCTAGTCTCAGTTCTCATTTTACAGATATAAAAATTGAAGCACAAAGAGATCATGGACTTTGCCTAAAACCACAAGGCTTGCAGGTCAGAAGGCCAGGGCTGTGACCCCAGAGCCTGACTTCAACCCACCGTCTGCTCTTGCTTCTCACACGTGAGCTTGTATGCCAGCTCCCTAACTTAGGGGCTTTCTGACCTTGGGAAAGTTGCTCCCTGTCTCTCAGTTTCCTCATTTGTAAAACTGAGAATCACAGTATCAACACCACCAGGGTTGTTATGCAAATGAAATGCCTTCGCGTTTAGGAAGCAGGTAGCACCATTCCTAGTGAAGAGCAGGGGCGCCAGGCAGCTGCCGGAAGAGCATCACCACCATCACGACATGGCCCCACTCCCTGGCTGCACCTGCTCTTCACGTGCCAGTATCTCAGAAGTCACTTTCTATCTCATAATTGCTGAGGTTCCATCTCATAATCAATGCATACACTTGATGAGGGTTAGCTTTTCCCAAAAAGTTATTACTTGATAATATATCTTTCTATAAATGCTGTCTCTGAATCAAGGAAATTTAGTATTTCTACATGTATTTGTTTTATTTGTGTAGCTCATTTACTAGGACAAGAGCCATAGTTTGAATTTTCCTGAGTTCTCTCAACACTTAGTACTGAGTCTCACATACTCCAAGTACTCAATAAATAGCTGTGTAGCACATATGTGTTTGTCATAAGCAAATTCAGCTGTCCTCTGTTGTGTTGAGTAAAATATGCTTTTTCCCTCCTAGTGCGGTATGGGGCTGGGATGGGGCAGGGCCGAGTGTATTTTCCTAGAGGGTCTCTGCGTCTCCCTGCATGATGGACTGAGCGCTTCCTAGCGCAAGAGTGGCCAGAAACTGCACCTGTCTCCACAGAGCTTTCCCTGTCCTGGCTGTACCAGGACATGCATGACATTAAAAGCAACCAAGATTGGTATAGCCAGAGGTAAAGGGAAAATTTATTTGTCTGGGCAACTGTACTGACCTCTGGCTCTGAGGATTTCCCTCTAAGAGGAGAAGGACAGAACTGGATTATGTTCTCCTAAGTTTTATTCTTGTAGGATTTTTTCTCCTTGGTTTTGGAATGAGTGAGCATGGGTGACATTTTCACACCCTGCTAGTGATTAGGACACCCTGAAGCAAATGTCCACTGGGACTTTATAAGACAGTTCATGCATTCGGGAGTCACCCTGGCGAAGGGAGTACAGCTGTCTAGACCAGGTACAGGCCTATTCTAGGCAGGAATTCCTTGAAACAAGAGCTCAGAGCTGGTGTCCTTTGGCTGCATCAGTTTTCATGCCAAGCCTTTTCAAGACTTTTATAACTCTCTAGCTAGCAAGCAAACAAATAAATAAAAATTAACTAGACTGAAAGCTGGTCTGCAGAACTTCAGCTTGAGATCATTCTTTTTCTCTGAAACTGAGAAAGTGTCTAAATTATTGATCTATAAACAAGGGAAGGGGTGTCCAGGCTCTGGGAACAGCTTGGTGTGCGCTTTAATGGTTTCAAAATCAGGAGGAGCAGATTGCTGAGCAGCACTTTCCTCCAGGATTATCTTTTTGTATTAAAAAAGTGACAAAAACATTTGCGTGGGACAGACTTAGGGGGGCATATAGGCTGGCTTTTAAATATTCTACAAAGTTTCACTAATCGGATTTCTAAAAAGGTCAAAAGTTGTTCAGCTTATATTGTACACATGGAAACTTCCTTTTGGGGTTACAGAGGTTTTCTTTGTTTTTCTTTACATTTTCCTCTTTAGTTGCTCTTTTGATTGATGTGGCCAAATGCTGGAGTTGCTTATTGTGGGAAATGTGTCCTGCTTTTCTTTGTGTATTTATAGAAATTGAAACACACTTCACGATGAGCTCTACTCTCCTAATAAAAGGGAGATATGACATTTTAGACAATAACTTTTTAAACAGAATGTTCTGCTTTTTATTTCATTCAGCTCATGTTAGGCACAGAAGCAGCTCAGACAGATCGCACAATGGGAGTAACTCCCGGGGGGGGTGGAGAGGGGTTGGGGGTTGTGGGGGTACCCCCTCTCTCTGTTAGGGATTATTTGATTTGGTAATTAATAAAAGATAAAGAGGTCTTTTATGTGTTTTTTGCTAGAAATTTAAATTAACGTTTCTTCTCAAATGTTTCTCTCAGATCTCTTCTTGCCCATTCTGCAGGGTGACTGTGCTGCACGGATCCAGGGCACAGTTCCCAGTGGGTTCCATATGCGTGGTGTCTCTGTGCCGTACAGCTCTGCAAGGAGCCTAACGGTGAACAAGGCAATTGCCTTTCTCTCCCTCCCATGAGATTGATTTCTGATCCTACTCCCTTATGACTTACGAAGCCCCACGTAACTCTTCTTTCCTTCCCTCGTGTGAAGTCTCCTCTTTCATGGCAGACTGGCATTCTTCACTGAACCCCAGCTGGACCGCATCTCTCCTTAGATGAGACTTGAATGTCAGGAGACTCCGGAAAAGTATGAAAGAGTCATGTTTGACAAAGAGTCTACCTTGGGAACTAAGTTCTGAGAAATGCTTCTCAATGAAAAGGATTTCTGGTCGAATTATTTGGGGAAGAAGCTTTGCTATGGTTTGGATATTTGTCACTCTGAAGCTTATGTTGAAATGTGATCCCCAATTTGGAGATGGGGTCTAATGAGAGGCGTTTGGGTCATGGGGGCAGATCCCTCATGAATGGCTTGGCCTCCTCTGGTAATGAGTGGGTTCTTGCTTCATTAGTTCCCACAAGAGCCTGACACCTCCCCCAGCTCTCTCTTGCTTCTGCTGTCTCACCATGTGGTCTTTGCATACATGGGCTCCCCTTTCCCTTCTGCCATGAGTGGAGACTTCCTGGGCCCCTCCCCAGATGCAGATGGTGGCATCCTGTTTCTCGTACAGTCTGCAGAACCGAGAACCAAAGAAATCTCTTTTCTTTATCATTATAATTACCCAGCCTCAGGTATTCCTTTGTAGCAACACACACACACTAAGACAAGCTTCATAACACATCTCACTTTTGGATAGTCAACTGATCTCAGCAATCAAGGTTAAAATAAGCCTGGGAGGAGCCCTGTGCTTAAAAAATAACCAACCAACCAACCACAACAACAGCAAATACTAAACTAGGTTTAATTTCATCTCACCAAGAACTTCCAGATAATTTGTGTTCATTTGTTGCATAACACTGGTAGTCCCTGGAAGAGGCTTCGGGAATTGCTGTCCTAAAGTATCCTAGCTACCTTCAAGGCTCAAGGAAGTCATAGTAATTTAACAGAACTGTTTAATCAGGTTTCTTGCAGATGGAAGTAATCTCTATTATGTTTAAACTTTTACACTGTCATTCTGAAGTAGATGATACCTAGAACTCAGGTTGGATTGTTATCCTCAAGCCCCATTATGCAGAGACCATCTGGCTGTTGTACTTGAGAAAAGACAGTTACTACAGTGAATCAAATTTAGGTGGTGAAATTAGAAACAGCCAAACTGAAAATGTTGTAGAATAAAGCCAGCTGACCCCAGAATGGTCTTTTAAAGAAACAATACTGAGATATGGTCCTCGATTGTACTCATCCCAGCACTTTGGGAAGCAGGTCACTTGAGTCCAGGAGTTTGAGACCAGCCTCGGCAACATAGTGAGACCTCATCTCTACAAAAATGAAATAAAAATTTATCCCAGTGTGGTAGTGTGTGCCTGTAGTCCCAGCTACTCAGGAAGCTATGGTGAGAGGATCAACTTGAACCCAGGAGTTCGAGGCTGCAGTGAGCAATGATCATGCCACTGCATTCCTGTCTGGGTGACAGAGTGAAACCTTGTCTCGAAAGTAAAAATAAAAAAGATAGGAAAAAAAACTTGATTTGATTAGTGCCTTCAGAGGTGATCAGATTCAAAATAACTGATTTCCATTAAGAAACATCACACAAGGTTGATGTATAAACTAGAAAGTGATGATTGTTCTCTAGTAAGAATAGACATGTCATGGGCAGCCATACGGTCATAGTGGCTAATCAGTACACTCTCTTCATGGGAAAGCTGCATAGGAAGCCAGAAATTATCATCATAAGATTGTTTTATGAGTAAGAAATCTGAGCAAGGGAATTTCATTGGATAGTGGTGTTCACTAGAGCCACACACTTGCCAAATAGAATAATAACTACCCTGGTGGGTCCACACATACTTGTCTCCTGAAGATGCACTGTATAGTGTTCCTGAGTGAGATCCACTTTCACTGCATTTTGAAGACTACTCCTATTGGGAAGGAAGGCAGAAGGGTTCCAGACCAGGTTCCATGCCTGATTTCACAATCTACTTGTCAGGGTTACACTTGGCTATTATCTGGATCATCTAGACTTGATGCTTCCAGTCTCCAACTGGGTGCTTTCTGCAGATGGCTGATTGCAAATACCCTGTTTCTCTCAGAGAGTATGTCCATATATTTGGGCTACCTTATTTCCCTCCATGTGTCCTGGCTACTCTCTGGTCCAGCTTGGCTGTCCGGACTGGTCTGTCTTTGGTTAGAGGCATGCAGAGAGATGGGGAATGTAAGCATAATGCCCCTTACAGATTTGCCATTCATGAACTTCTCTATACAAATAACTTTCTTCCCCCAGTCTATTCTGCTTCTTGGGTTAATTCAAGGCAACTGAAGCCAGCAAATACACAAATACTCATTTGCTAAGCTCCTATTATGTCTAAAACAATATGCTTAGCACCGTTGAGCAGTTTGAAACAGAAAGACAGGAATTCTGACCCATGTTTCAGAGTTATGCCTCTCCTGAGCTGTGCGAGGTCCACATACATTTGTATCTTGCCACAAGGTCAGACTTTTACTGACGCTGTTTCAGTCACAAAAACCAGGAGCTACATGGAGTTCCCAAGAAAGCAGTTCTCCTCAGAACTTCCCATTCACTCGGTAGTCAGAATAGCAGGCACACAGGCTCAAGCCACTCCAGAAGTCAGTCGATACTGCAAACCATACATAATAGTATACATGGTCAATATATACACGTTAAACATTCCACAGCTCACAAAGTAACATTTAATATCAAGAGAAAAGGGAGAGAAAAAAGAATTAATGAACCAGTCCAGGGAGAACAACGAAGACAAAAAGACTCTCCTGGCTTGGCCTAGGCAGTCCCTCAGTCTTGCAAGGAAGAGTCTTTGATGTGGGCAGAGCCTTTGTAGGCAGATGCCTACAAAAACAGATGCCAGTTGCTTATCGCAACTGATAGCAGGACTGCGTCAGTTGTGTTGAGCTGCTGAAGCCTTACTCTTTTTATGGCCACAGAGTCCTCTGGTGAGGACTGATAGTGGAAGAATGTGCTTGTTTGTGTCCTTATCTGGTTGGATGTAGTCATTATTTGTTAAGCAAAATATCTTGTCCCTGTTGGCAGAAACTGCCATATGAAGTACAAGATAAAGTTTTTTTTTTTCTAAGATGGAGTTACTTATGTCAAGGATGCTCTATACCATGCCCATTTACTGAGCTTACCAAATAGTTCTCAAAACGTCTCTGAGTGTGCACCCATTTTATTTGCACCATGGAATTGAAACTGTTTCCCCCATCTGCTTCATCCCATTTCTCTGGTACCTTTACTATCACAGTCTTATTCTGTTTCTCTCCTAGCACTAGACCTAGCTGCTTCTTCAAACTTGAACTTCTATGCCCACTCTATCTAAAGCAGTGACCCATAACTGTTCATCTTATTTTGTTTGTTGAAACATTGGTCCTTATCTGAAATCATTTTGCCTTTTTATTGTTTAGTCTCTTTCTTCTCCATCTAGAAAATTTAAGCTCCATGAAGGTAAAGACCTTCTCTGTCTTGGTCATGATGGTGCTACTGTGTCCCTAGTACCTAGGAACCTAGTGGGAGCTCAAGAAATACTCACTGGGAGTGTAGTGACTGAGCAGAGAGAAGTGAGTGAGTGAGTCTGACCTTGTAAGCACCACACCTGAAAGCTTCTGTCAGAGCCTGATTACAGAAGAGCGGGGTGTGTGTATTTCTTTGTTCCACAAGACGACATTTCTAGTAGGTGGTGCTATTGCTCTATCAAAGGAGCCACACTCAAAGTCCACGTTATCTCACAAGCCCTAGGAAGTAACTTACTAGCAGAAACAAACAGGTCTTGACTGACATAGAACTAAGTGGGAAGACAAGTGAGAATTTGCCTTTGCTTTGTTCAAGGGCAAAAAGGTTTTAACAGGAAAGAAAGGAGGGAGAACCAGTTAGAAATAGGGAATATGGTAGAATGGGTAATAACAGTGATAAAATAAAAGAATTATAAATTATCCTGGATGGACACTTCAAGGACACCACGTTCAAGCCTCTACCTTTGCTGTCAGCTACAATGACCCTGAGAAGTGGCCATCTTTTCTCAATACAAGTTCCCACCACGATGGGGAGTTTCATACACAGTGTCACTGATTGCAGCTAATGTTTATCTAGCATCCTCTTTGTGTCGTCCTGGGCCTCAAGGTGTCCTGCGCAGGGTGCACGCTGCATTTGCAATGATGCTGACATGAATGGCATCTCCTAGATCTGTGTGGCTGGGCGTCTCCAATGCCATGTGCTACCTAAGTTCATCCACACAACCCATCATGGCAGGCACATGGCAGCAAGTAGCAGGGCTGGGAGTTACACACAAAAAGTTCCTCCCTCAAGTGAACTGACGCTTTGGCCTCAGTTCATATCACAGTCTTTTTGGCCACAATTCTTAAGTGTTCCTACAGCATTTCCTATCTCTTGCGGCCTTTTCTATATCATTCTCTTGTTTATTTCCATCCCCAAATTTTTAAGCTTTTGTTTTAAAAGTACATATGCTGGCTGGGCGCAGTGGCTCACGCCTGTAATCCCAGCACTTTGGGAGGCCGAGGTGGGCAGATCACCTGAGGTCAGGAGTTCGAGACCAGCCTGCTCAACATGGCGAAACCCCTCTCTACTAAAAATACAAAAAATTAGCTGGGTGTGATGGTACATGCCTGTAATCCCAGCTATTCGGGAGGCTGAGGCAGGACAATCGCTTGAACCCGGGAGGTGGAGGTTGCAGGGAACTGAGATTGCGCCACTGCACTCCAGCCTGGTAACAAGAGCTAAACTCCGTCTCAAAATAATAATAATTAAAAAATTAATTAATTAATTAATTTTAAAAAAACACAAAAAAGTATATATCTGGTTATTGTTTTTACCATTCTCCTCCTCTGAATGTAAACTCAGGAAGGTAGACCTTGTGCCACTTTACTCACCATCGAATGCCCACTTTACACACAGAAAGTATTCCAAGAATATTTCTGGAAAGCCTGAATGCTCCATAGGCATTTGTGCACGGATGCCTCAATAAAATGAGCCCAGGTCTTCCAAGTATTCTTCCTATGACATGGTGCCTATTCTGTCATTTTCCTGTATCATCCTTAAAGTATCATCACAGCAGGATTGTCTCCTCCCCTTTCTGTCCAGACTGGCGCCCAAGAATTTGTTAGCTGTGGGGCGAGGAGGCGACTGAATGAGTTAACAATCTGCCCTTCCAGTCGCTTCGGATTTTGCCTGGACTCCCGCTCCGTGGGGTGCTAGTTAATGTTTAGCGAGTGGCTCTCTTCACTCCCACCCGCAAAGCAGGGCTGTGTCCGTGCTGCCATCTCCGCGGCGTAAATACTCCCGCCCTGGCTGATTTCAAGGTACCCAAGGGAGGTCGCTGGCCGGGGTTGGGGAAAGCCTCTGACCGTCACAGAGCCTGCTCCAGCCCCGCCAGTCCCCACAGCCAACAGCCTCCCGTGTTCCCTGAGAAACAGCACCTGGCAGAACCCATGCGTCTGCCCCATGCCCACCCTGAGCTTCCCTATAAATCCAGAGTTTTATGAAAACAAAACAAAACAAAACAAAAACAGAAATACGCGGAGTAGGAAGGGAAGGAAAGGAAGGAAGGTACTAAATTTCTTGTAGGTCTACTGCCTACTTCTCATTAGGCCTTTGGACATGTGGACAGGTGCCTACTTTCATGGCTTCCCCGAAACACGTCAGCTTGTTACAATTACTTGTTTTTCTTCCTCTGGCCAAAATCAATGTGCAAAAAGGAAGTCGTTCTTTTGTTGCTGTTTTGGTTTCTTTTATTTCACTACATGCATTTCTTTTCTTCCCGCAGCTCCCGCAACAGGTGGTATGACTTAAAAAGACATAATTCAGTATCATGCCCTTCGGTGAGCGTGTGGCGTCCCACACAGAAAGCTGGGATGTCCTCTGAGTATCAGGTTTGTGGGAGTTTTTTGTTTGTTTGTTTTTTAGAGTATGCTTCAAAACTGTAATTTATTTACCATGTTTTTATGTGGGTCAGTGGGAAAGGGCTGGCAGTTAGTTATTTTGGCAAAGGTTCAGTTATGCCTCAAAAAGGAACACAGACTTAACATGTTATATAATCACTCTTAAACCACCTCTGGGAAGTTCTCCAAGCCCTGTGTGTCAGTCTCCATTGTACTTGTCTGGACACAACCTCTACAAGAATTTCTATTTTATAAAGCAGGGTGGGGAAATGCCCAGAGACAGAGCTGAGTCCAATTGCAAGGTGACTTGTTATGGGCGAGCTAAAGGGAAAAGCTTATCTTATCCTGAAATCCACCACATTAGTCCGTAGGCAAGCCCAGGTCCTCCAGACCACTGGACTCTGTATTGGTAAATAACTTTGCTCTGGAGGCTAATTATGTCGATGGGTGATTTTTTTCAATTTTTATGTAGTAAACTTTTTATTGAAGTCTAACATGCACTTAGAGAAGTGCACAGATCATTAAGTATACAACTTGAAAAGTTACCACAAAGAGAATATACCCACGTAACCACTTCCAGGTCAGGAAGTGAACATGACTGGAAACTCTTACCTCCTTGCCAGGTACTACAACTACCCCTCTTCCCCAAAGGTGACCACTAACACCTCTATGGAAGAGGTTTCATTGATTTTTCTGATTCTAAACCGAAGTTCTGATTGTTTTTCCGTCATGATCTAGAAGGGCCCTACTTTAACCATGTTTTTAAAACAGAGATCGGGAAGTTGGGGAGCATGTGTTGGTCACATTACTGAGTCAGATGCTGAAATCTGGGTGGGGGTCAGGGCTACCCCTAGGACATGCAGGAGTTGGGCATACATTTTTTGCCAGGTCCCTGTCTCTATAAATAATTTGACTTTTAAAAATGTACTGCAAAATTCATGGTGCCATATGAAATGGGTGATTAATCATACAGATTTATAAGAATGGTTAGAAAAGTACTGAAGGGCTGGTTTGTTTCCTAGCCAGTACACCTGGCAATTCTTACTAGTGTCCGGGCACTGTCTCTTCCTCTTCGGGTCAAGGAAATATCTCTTCCTGTTCTTTATGGTCAAGAGTCTCATTTCTGGCTAATTTCGCATTTCCCCCGCAAGAAAAGGTAGTATGCTGCTATTTTTCACAATATGCCAGGACTCTGCCAGACTGAATCATGAAACAATAGAACTCTTCTTGCTTGTTTCCAATGTCATTTATTTAATTCCAGTGAGGTTATTACTTGTGATGCTGCATCATCCACAGTGACATCTGTGCATACCAGCTTACAATGACATCTTCCAAGCTACTGTGCCTTGTTGATGGTATTCGCAAATGTGGGAAGTTGTGAATGATGACTTGTTTTCTGGTCATGTTACATTTACCATTAGAAACTTCACAGCAGTCACATAAAACGATGCATCTTCCAACCCTGATTTTCTTGAACTCTAAGACCATAATCACTGCATTTATAAAATGAGATCTCCTTCAGTGCTGACTACACCCCTGCCTTCTACCCATGCCCACCAGCAGGGAGGATAGTGAAGTGCCATGAGCAGAGACAAGGGTTCCATTCTCAAGGTAATGTCTGTCCTTCCTCTGGCACAGCCTAATACCAACCCAGAAGAGCATGTTGCCACATCAATTGGAGGCAAAAGAAAACATCTATCAGCAAGACCTGTTGGCTTTACTTTGCAAGGGCAATGAAAGCTCTTGGATGAGATAAGTGCTGTCACCCCTGGAGGAGTGCCCAACATGTGGGAGGGTGTGGGGATTGCCCTAGGTACCAGCAATGCATAGAGTTAAGGGTGCCTGCTGCCATCTCCATTGCCTTTAGGATCAAAGGCAGTTCCACAGTGGAAATATGGATGAGCAAGAGCCAATGCTCAGGTCCACACCTATGGCCCAAGTCCAAGGACCCTCAGTAGCTCAGAGTCCTGAACTCTTCCTGTGTCTGACATGAGTGAGAGTCACTCCAAATCAGTGTGTTAGTACCATTCTGCCCGATCAGTCGGGGATGATTTCATAATAAAATACCCTGCCTGCCACAGGGCTCCAGTTTGATGCTATACATGTGAGTCCCCAAACTCCTCATGCCATCTGGCCCACCTCAAGAGCAAAGTAGAGGATCAGAGAATGCCCAAAGGGAAGAAAGGGGCACATACGCCTCCTGATCCGAGTTTGGGTCTCCCTTTCTGAATGGCTCTGCAGACTCTGGCAGGTCTTAGGAACCACGAGGAGACAGAAATTTTCCAGGAAGCCGCTCCAAAGTGCAGGACTGCCTATGGCGTGGGGCCTGGCTCTCTGGGGTGGAAGGGAGGTATTGATGTTACTAAGATTACCAAGGTAGGGCTTCGTGCATCAGCCTTCTTGCTCCCAGGGTCTTCCCTTGCACTGCTTGTTTCCTAAATGATCTGCTATGACCCCAAGAAAAAAAAGAAAGATATGTTTGTGGGATCTTATTAGTAAAGAAGTATGATGTTGTAGAACTCATCTATGTCTTCAGGTCAGTCTCAGCTATTTGCTACTTACATGTCTTTGGGCATGCTATTAGCCACCATGTTACTCAGTTTCCTTATCTATGAAATGGGCATAGAAATAATACTCAATAAAACTCGCAAGATGTTGTCAGAATTAATATGAGATAATATATGTAAAAATATTTTTTAAACTTGTAAGGACTAGCCAGATAAGCTTGTTTTTTTCTTAAACAAAGAACTGTATTTTAAAAATATTTGTGTGTACTAACTGTCCAGCTGAGTTCTTTCAACTCAACTCATTCTTTTTTTTTTTTTTGAGTCATAATTTAGAATTTACACTGATACATGATTTGAAATCTATGCCCTGAGTCCAGCAAAAGGTTCCATGGCCCCTTCTATTATTCCTTTTTATTCTTCTTGGACAGATGCTTGACTTTGAGTCCCTGATGCTGGCCTGCCCCAAGCACTAACTTATGCATTATATTCACCTTCAATAATATAATCTCAAACCTATTAGGTTTTTGTTGTTGTTGTTGTTGTTTCTTTTTGCCTTTTGAGACAGGGTCTCACTCTGCTGTCACCCAGGCTGGAATGCAGTGATGCCATTATAGCTCACTGCAGCCTCGACCTCCCGGGCTCAAGCAATCCTCCCTCCTCAGCCTCCCAAAGTGCTAGAATAACAGGTGTGAGCCACTGTCCCAGGGTGATCCATCAGTTTTGTTAAGACACACTTACCTACATAACCTGGGTAACTAAAGAGAGGTTAATCAAGACTGAGGGCACCCTTGGCATAGCCGTAACAAGCCCCAAGACGAGCCTGTGGCAGATAGGTAAGAATAAGGAGCACAGCGGGACAGTTTCCAAGTAAGGCTTGCCAGGCAACCCCTGACGTGGCCTCCAACCATCCCCAACTGCAGTGTTCACACCTTCATCTAGTCCCCTTCCCTTGAGGGTGGGCTGCCCTACTGGCTTGCTTCTGTGAATAGAATACAGAAAAGGAACTTGGATATCACTTCTGTAATTAGACTATGTAAGGCTGTGACTATTGCCTTCCCAGTAGACTGTCTTTTTGGCTTTGATGAAGCAAGTAGCCATGTTGGGGGGAACCACATGGCAAGTAATTGAGGGCAGCCAACAGCTCAAAAGAAACTGAGCCTTACCAACAATCTCATGATCCTGAAAGTGGATCCTTCCCTGGTTCCCTCATCTTCTGATGAGCCCCCAGTCCTGGTGACTGATTGGCCCAGCTATGTGAGCCTGTGAGAAACTGTGTTGTTTCAAGTTGCTAATTTAGTGGTGATATGTTATGCAGCAATAGATAATAAAGATGAAAAAAATTCTAAAAATTAACAAATGTAAACTTTGAAGACAATCCCCTACTCAAGAAGATTATGTCCTCAATATCTTTAAAAGTGTAGGCTAATTCTATTCCAGTGGATACTGTGACAAATACACTTACAAAATTATAAACTCATTTAAAAAATAAGGTTCAGGAATAATGATTTTTTGAACTCATTGTCTATCTTCTAAATTGGTTACCTTGATCAACTCTCCTATTCCTGCCAGATAATATTAATAATATATATTATACA